>NW_006408654.1:6911631-6953394 GCF_000296735.1 Chrysochloris asiatica
GAGCTTAATCTGATTTGCTTGCCTTTGTATGTTATATTTCTCTTTTCCCTAGCTGCTTTCAAGATGCTGTCTTTATCTTTGATTATGGAGAGCTTGATTATTATATGTCTTGGTGATTGTCTTTTAAGGTCTATCCATCCTGGGGTTAGTTGAGCTTCTTGAATGCTTATCTTTTCACTTTTTGTGATGTTAGGAATTTTTTTTTTTTCCAGAAGCTCTTTAACTGTCTCCTCTGTGGACTTGTGTGATTGTTCCTCTTCTGGAATGCCAATAATTCTTATGTTACTCCTCTTCATGTTATGCAACATGAATCTTAGGCCTTCTTCAGATTTTTTTTATCCTTTTTTGTATTTGTTCTTCTATCTTAGTAATGTTGAGAGATTTATATTTTAGCTCACTAGTTCTATCTTCTATCTCTTCAATTCTATTCCTTTGCACTGTCAATGTATTGTCCATTTCTGATATTCTATTATTAATCATTTGGGCCTCTTTCTGTAGGTTTTGAATTGTTTCCAGTGCTCTATCTATCTTATTTGATTGTTCCTGTAGCACTTTCCTGACTTCTTCCTTATTTTTCTCAACTCCATTATATAGTGTTTTGATACCTTTTGTAATCATTTTTAGGAATTCCTTCTCAGGCATTTCCAAAGCCTGCCCATCTTCCAGTATGGAGTGTAGGTCCCCTTCCAGCTCATTTGCCTCAGTCATTTTATCTCATTTCCGGACATGTGCAGATATGGTCGTCTGCATCTGTTTTTTGGGCATCTTCAGGGGTTATCTGTGGACTTAATACTTAGATGGGTATGTATTTTGGTATTTTTTATGCTTTTTGATTGCCTTCATGTAGATGTGATCAGGAAATGGGCTTCCCTTTTCACTCTTCTGCCTGAGAAGATTCAAGATATCACTGTTGGTCATTTTGACGTAACTTAGGATTTAATTTTCAGCCTATTTCCTCTTTTGTCTGCTTGTCTCACTCCACAATTCCCATTCATGTCTTTTCTAGTTGGAAACAGTTCGGGGCTGGCTGTGGCCATTTGGTTTTAATTGGAAACTGTCTCTTTAAATTTCGGGGAGATCTGTGTGCATGCGTAGTAGAACCCTCCGAGGGTGAGCCTGGGGTGCCCACTAGCTCAGGTACCCCATAGTCACCAGAATGGAGGTGCTCAGACAGCAAGGGACCAATGAACAGGTACCAAAAGAAAAGAATGTCCACACCTTTATCTCAGCGGTTCTGCCAGGCATCTGTGGCCTCTCCAATCCCTCCTCCATGTGGTCTCACCAAAGATGGCGGCTCCTGGAGCAGCTGAGCGTGCTGGACAAGAAAGCAATAGATTTCTTGCTTCTGTCACAAATTCCCCCTGCTGTAAGCCTTCCAACCTTCTAAGTATTCCTTTATATGTGGTTCAGAGTTCTGGGACCATCCCCTGAGCCTGCTTGGCGGGGTATTCTGTGTTGGTGTTGGAGGAGCTCTTTACTACACATCCACCCTATCCGCCATCTTGTTTGTTCTCAAGAAACGCTTTTCTTAATAAAAGAAGCAATCTATGATGGTTATGGAGGGGAGGGAGAAGGGAAAATTATTCATGTGCTAGACGGTAGACACATGTTAACATGGGTGACAGTGCAGGCATATTACAACAAGAGGAAGGTTCGAAATGCTAAAGGTTTTTGCTTGTTTCTTGAAATATGTTGTTGTTGTGAAGTGCCATCGAGTCGGTTCTGATTCATAGCGACCCTGTATAGGGTTTCAGAGGAGCAGCTAGTGAGCTTGAACTGCCGACCTTGAAGTTCAAACGGCTTTGTAGTCTGGCGCATTAACCCAGAACACCACACCAGGACTCCTCTTGAAATATGTTGTTGTTGTTAGGTGCCATCAAATTGGTACCAACCCATAGAGACCTTATGCACAGCAGAACGAAATACTGCCCGATCCTGGGCCAACCTCAGTATTGTTGCCACGCTTGAGTCCATCGAGGCTGCCATTTGGCCAATCCATCTCATTGGGGGTCTTCGTCTTTTTCTCTGACCCTCTACCTTACCAAACATGATATCCTTTCTCCAGCGACTAGTCCCTCCTGACAATATGCCCAAAGTATGAGAAATGAAGTTTGGCCATCGTGGCCTCTAAGGAGCACTCTGGCTGCACTTCTTCCAAAACGGATCTATTGCTTCTTTTGGCAGCCCATGGAACTTTCAATATTCTTCTCCAACACCGTAACACAAAGGCATCAATTTTTCTATGGTCTTCCTTATTCACTGTCTAGCTTTCACATGCATGAGGTTATTGAAAATACCATGGCTTAGGTCAGGCGCACCTTAGTCCTCAAGCTGACGTCTTTGTTCTTCAACACTTTATAAAGGTCTTATGTAGCAGATTTGCCTAATGTAATACGTCGTTTGATCTCTTGACTGCTGCTTCCATGGAGTGTTGATAGTTGGTCCAGGAAGAATTAAGTCTTGAAATATAGTTAATGTATAATTGGTTTAGCAGGTTTAATTGGTATAATTGGTTTAACATGTACACATACGTATGCACACACTTGCAGGGTCAGAGAGACCAAACAGAAAAAAGAGAGAAAAGACTCAAAGCATGAAAAGAAAGTAACCTACTTTGATGAATTTGAAGATTGAAGTGGGGAGACAACAATGGAGGTAGTCTCTAGAAACTAGGGAAAGCCCTGAAATTACAGTCACAAGAAATCAGAGATTTCATTCATACAAGCTCAAGGAACTGAGTTATGTCAAAAATCTGCAAGAGTTAGGAAACAGATTCCCACTCAAGGATTACAGCACTGAGGGAGGACACCTCGGTTTTAATCCAATGAGACCCATGTTGGTCTCTGTTTTATAGAGCTGGAAGATTCTGTAGCTGTGATTTTGTAAGCCACTCTGCTGTAATTTGTTAGGGCAACACTACAACTGCTATTTGCATTATATTTACTAACTTTAGAGTGTCATCATAAATAATTTGAATAAACAACTGCCAACAAACAAATCTCATCCCAAGCAACTATATTCCCAGGAGATAAATTAGTCCCAAATATTTGCTGTCAAGACCTTTACTCTCTAATTAGCATCCATCTATGCAAGGGAGCCCTGGTGTGGCGCTGAAGGTCAATTTGAAGCATACATTTCCTGGTGTGGCACTGTAGGATGAGCATAAGGTTCTCAGTACAAATTCACCAGTCACTCCTCAGAAACCCTATACAGGGTCGCTATGAGTCGGAACGACTCAATGGCACTTAACCACAACCTACCACAAAGGTAACACACCAAGAAATCTCTCAAAAATAAATTAAGGCTACTGGTGAGGCTCTGTAGTGTAAAGCACTGGATCACGAGGTCGGATTGAATCATAGGGTTGGAAGCTTCAACTCACTTAGAAACTCCTTGGAAACTCAACACAAGTTCACTATGAGTATGAACCTACTCAAAGGCATTTAAGAATAACATTGTTTATATGTAGAAGCATGGGCGTTCAGGTAAAGTACCTTAGAGCATACATTATCAGACCACTTTACAATGAAAGGTGGTTCCCATTGAGCACACACAACTTCAATTATGTTCTTGCCAAAGTTTTTCTAGGAAATCTTTCTGGACTTACTGGTTTAGGCATCCATCAATGTGCCATTTATGATTTTATGTGAAAATAAAAATGTTCAAAGGATAGAAAAAAAATTACATTTCAAAACAAAGTGCATTAAATTATTGTTGTTGTTGTTAAGTGCCATCGAGTGCGGTCGAGTGCAGTCCAACTCACAGCAACCCTGTAGAAGGTTCCTGAGGAGGGGCTGGTGAGTTTGAACTGCCAACCTTGTGGTTCAAACCAACGCTGGGGTACAGTGCTTATCATACGGTACCACACCATGACTCCTTGTTGCTGCAGAGTTGGTTCTGACTCATAGCAATCTTGCATAGAGATTCTAAGGAGCGGCTGGTGAGTTGGAACCACAGACCTTGTGTTTCAAACCAACCTTGCAGTCCAGTGCTTTATCCCTCAGCACCACACTGAAATGCTTTTTTCTAACAATCATCTATAATCTTCTGTGTCAATCACAATTAAACAAGCTCATCTTAGCAAGTGGGTCTCTACTTACCTATGTTGTTGTTGTTAAGTGCTGTCTAGTTGGTTTCAACTTATATCGACCCTGTACCGGGTTTCTGAGGAGCCGCTGGTGAACTTGAACCGTCCACATTGCAGTTCCAATTTACCTTGCAGTCCAGCGCACTAACCCATAGTGCTGCACCAGGGCTCTAGTCTTACTTATCTGAACAACAACTTGATTGTCAATTCTTTCATTAAAAAGATAAACACCATGGCATTATTAGATTAGGGAAAAGAAAGAGAAGATGGTATCTGAAATGAAACCAACAACAAAAAAGTTTTTCAATTACAAATGTAAACCATATTTCTGTAAATAGAGGAATTCTATTTATTAAAAGAAAACATAATTTGCATACAAACTGAAATGAGCCTTAATTTCTTTTAGACTACAACAAAATGGGAATATGAAAATGTTCCTAGACCAAAAGTTCTGTAAAAATGGAGTTTTCATGATCAAAGATCAGTAATTAAAGGTTCGGTGTACCTCTTTTTCAAACTCACCCCATTACATTTGGGTGTAGTTATATACAACCCATCTTCCATGACATATAAACATTGCTTTCTAAATAGTCATACAAATTTATAAAGGTCAATACTATAGCTTTCTTTCAGTCTAAGCAATTGTATTATAAAGTTAAGCATTTTGAAACAGTTTGATTGGAAAATTATTCATATAACATAAGCATTTTTGTCATTAGTTTTCTTTTTTATTTCCCAACATCATTAAATATTTCACTGATATTTTCCAAATTATATAGTTCATTTATATAATGTGCAGTCATAAAGATTTTTAATCTCAGTTTAGTTCCTTTTTTCTTACAAGTTATAACTCAACGCTTACAAGCTAAATTAATAATAACTTAGTATCTGCAAGCTAATACAACCTTTCAGAAACTTGAAAACTATTTATTAATTCTCTTATTTTCTTATACAGGGTTAATTCTTATATACAATTGAAACCAAATATCATTCATAGCTATGCTTCATAAAACTATTTTTCATTGATACAATGCATTCCAATGTAACCTGAATCTGTTTTCATAATTGCAAGTGATTTAAATATATTCATGTATGGTTTAATGCAAATGCATTTGTAGAGTTAAAATGCAACTTTTACCCGGTTATTACCCTTACAGGTTATATTCATTTAAAATTCATCACAATCTATAAAGTCAATACAGTATTATGATTTTAGTGACCATGTTTGATTTATTGTGTAAATAAATACCAGGATTATCCTCCACCTGCTATGATTTTATGTCATACACACAATAGGTCTGATCCTCAAATTTATGCTTGGATATTTCCAATATTTTACATTTTTCATCAGTTATATTAGTATAAGGTGATAAAGTGTGATAACTAATAGATAAAAGAAAGAGGGAAATATGTGTGAGAAAGAGAGAAAAGTGAAAAATGAGAGAGGGAAGGATGCAAGGAAGGAGGTGAGGGGAAGGGAAGGGTAGGAAGGAGAGAGGAAGAGAAAACAGATTTTATAGTTGACCATGTTTCAAGAAACTGCACATGCAAACAGTACAGCTTGTTCTTTGGGTGAGATTGTAGCATAAACTATATTATACAGAACGATCAATCTGTGATAGGGTTCATCAGGGAAAAGGACGTATTAGACTTTGAGCTACACTTTCAACAATCATCCCCACCTCATACAAGTTTATTGGAAATTAAAATGTTTTTAAGCATACTTAGTAAGGTTTTACTTAATTGTTGCTGTTGTTGTTAAGTGTCACTGTGTTGGTTCTATCCCATAGCAACCCTGTGTAGGGTTTCTGAGGAGTGACTGATGAGCTTGAATGCCCGACCTTGTGGTTCAAACTGACTTTACAGTCCAGAGTATTAACACACAGAATCACACCAAGATGCCAAGGTTTTACTGAGTAAGTGGCAAATGTTTTTATTTGTATTGCTACTGCAGCATCATTTATTATTACCATTATTAGGGATACTCAAGAGAAAGGGACAAATGTCTGCTGCAGAAACAGCAAAAGCTGAAGCTGTTGTTAAGTGCCTCGGAGTTATTTACAATTCAAAGTGACCCTGTATAACATTTCCCGGGAGCAGATAGTGGGTTTGAACCTCTGACCTTTCAAGTAGTAGTCCAGTGTTTATCCTACAGGGCTGGGGGAATGATATAAAAATTGGGTTTGATTAAATTGTATGAACAATCAAGAGATCATGTAGTGGAAAATTATAAGTTTTATTAGATGATAAAAGAGCAATTGGAATGTGTAAACTTGAGAAGAAAAGTATATCTTTACCTTTTTCTGTAGGTTGACATATACTAAAAGAAATTGAAGTTCAAAAATGTGAAATTACAGAAAAAATATCTATAACTCAACCATTTTAATCAAGGTAACGATTTTGGTTTATTTTAACCATATAACCTAATTTATCCATGCATCTACTTTAAAATATATGACATTATAATGTACTGACACTTTTGTACTTTGTTACTGTTTTAACTAAACATTATAGCCTAAATATGTTTCAAGTTACTTCATGGAAATATTTTCCATGTTAACTTCAGGATGTTCAAAACCATTGCTTAATGAACCCACATAGCCATTTCCTCTCTCTCCTTGTTCCATGTTAGCTCCAATAGTTCAGTCACACAAATCTCTTTCCATTGTGCTGGCAATTCAAAGCTGGTTTTTATGTCTACAACTTTCTCACTATCTTCTACCGATTGAATTATTTTCCACCTTATGTTTCTATCAACCATTTACTTCAAAACTTTTTTACAAAAGACAAAAACATTTACTAGCGCAATTATTCCAAAGAGTAAGTCACCAATTTTACTAGAGGAGCTTATTGTCAAACTATAAAACAAAATATCCAAAGCCGTCGAGTCAATTCTAACACATAATGACCTTATATAGGGTTCCCAAGACTGTAAATGTTTACCAGAGTGAACAGACTCATCTTTATCCCTTAAAGCAGCTAGTGGATTTGAACCAGAGAGCTTGTGATTAGCAGCACAACCCTTATCCCACAGAACTATCAGTGCTTTTTATAGGAGAAGTTGTTGTTAAGTGCCATCAAGTCAGGATCTGACTCATAGCGACCCTGCACAGGGTTTCCAAGGAGCATCTGGTGAGTTAGAACTGCCGGCCTTAACTGCCCAAACCGATGTTGCAGTTTACTGCATTAACTGGCAGCTGGCAGCGCCATACCACAAGTCCTTAGAACCCCCTTAAAAAGACTGAAAAGGAACCTTGGTGGTGTAGTGGATTATAAACTAGGCTGCTAACCAAAAGTTCAGTAGTTTTAATCTACCAGTCACTCTGCAGGAGAAAGGTGAAGATTTCTGCTCCCATAAAGATTTACAGCCACACAAACCCTATACAGTATCACTAGAAGTCAGCACAGACTCCATGCACACAACCACCCTAGAAGAGGAAAGGAATGGAAGGAATAGTCACTAGAGCATCATGTGAGGAACCGAAAGATGATTTTCAGAAGGAATTGGAGGAACTGGTCATTAATGCCATTTGCCACATTGTTGTTGTTAAGTGCCGGCGAGTCGGTTCTGACCCATTGCGACCCTGTACAGGGTTTCCGAGGCTGTAAATCTTTATGGGAACAGAAAACCTCATCTTTCTCCTGCACAGCTGCTGGTTGTTTCAAGCTGCTGACCTTGAAGTTCGCAGCCCGAGTTGTAACCACTACACTACTACAGCTCCTTATATGCCACATAGATAGGACAAATAATAGAAATTCTGTGGGATACTATATTTCATTTGTTAGTACTACCAGTCAATTCTGACTCACAGCAATCCTGTATAGGGTTTCAGAGGAAAAACTGGTGGATTAGAGCTATCAACCTTGTCTTTAGCAGTCCAGTGCTTATTCTACAGTGCAGTGATAGAGGCAGAATAAAGATTACAGTGGTTCGGAGCCAGTCGTCGGAAATATGGAAGAATAATTACATAATCTATTTCTTTTTAGTTCAAGTTATTCAATGACCAATAATTTACTATGATAAATAATTTACTGTTGAAATTATGCTTATATTAATTCATTGAGTCAGTATAATACTCCTAATATGTTTGCTACAAAATGAGGATTTATTGCCAATTTACAGAGAAGGAAACCAGTAAAGTCATGGAAATATTAAATACTTTGTGCTTGTCACACAATCAATATTGGCTGCACTGTAATTCTAATAGTAATAGAAACTGTCATTTTATAAGGCAGCAAGATAAGGAGAGAAGAAAATATGATAAATTTGAACACATATTGGACTACAGAATGCAGATGGAGGAGTGTTTTGTTGAGTCAGTTTCTATTCATAACAACCCATATAGGGTTTCCCAAATCTGCTGGAAGTAATTGTTACCTTGTGGTTACCAGTCTAGTGTTTATCTTACAGCACTGCATCAGGGCTTGTAAGTACATATTTTAGAATATTCAAGGAAATTCTATCTGCAAGTCTACAAAAGGAGCATTGCATTCATTAAGAAACAATCAAATTAACTGTCATTATACTAATGTTGGGAGAACTGATGCGGCATTGTGGGCTAATGCACTGGACTGCAGGTTTGTTTTAACCACAAGGTTGGCAGTGCAAATTCACCAGCTGCTTCTTGGAAACCCTATACAGGGTTGCTATGAGTCAGAACTGACTCAATGACACTCAACAACAACAACAATGATATAGTGATATTGATGAAAAACAAATTGAAATTTTTCAACATTAAGTTAGCCAACTGATTGGAAGAGATTCATATTTGTGCGCATTCCAAAGAGAAGTGGCCCAATGAGATGCATGAATCATCAAATAATATCATTAATATCACATGCAAATAAAACTTTGCTGGAGATAATTCAAAAATGGTTGCTGCAGTACATTGACTGGGAACTGCCAGAAATTCAAACTGGATTCAGAAGAGGATGTGGAACGAGGGATATCATTGCTGATACTAGTTGAATCTTGGCTAAAAGTAGAGAATACAAGTAGGAGATTTTCTTGTGCTTTATTGACTATGGAAACACAATCAGCTGTGTGAATTATAATAAATTATTAATAATGTTGCAAAGAATGGGTACTTCAGAATAGTTCATTTTGCTCATGAGGAACCTGTGCATAGGCCAAGAGGAAGTCCTTTGTACAGAACAGGGGGATACTGAGTGGTTTAAAATCAGGAAAGGTGTGAACCAGTGTCTCATCCTTCCACCAAATTTATTCAATCTGTGTACTGAGAAAATAATTCGAGATGCTGGATAACATGAAGAAAAACATAGCACCAAGATTAGAGGAAGACTCATTAACAACTGGTAATATGCAGATGACACAGCTTGCTTACTGGAGGTGAAGAGGTTTACTTGCTCAGCACACATATGGAATAAGTATGGTGAAAGAATACAACCCTGGTGCTCATCTTTCCTGATTTTTAAACCATCTAGTGCCCCCTTGCTTGAGTCAAATGACTGCCTCTTGATCTATGTTTCGGTATCTGATGAGCACAATTAAGTATTCCGGAACACTCATTCTCTGCAATGTTGTCCATAGTTTGTCATGATTCTCACAATCCAAAGCCTTTTCATTGCATAGGTCAACGTCTTTCTGGTATTCTTTGCTTTCAGCCAATATCCATCTGATGTAAGCAATGACATCCATTGTTCATGTTCTTGTGTGAGTCTATCTTGAACCTCTGCAGTTCCCTGTCAATATACTGTTGCAGCTGTTTTTGAATTATCTTTAGCCAAATTTTACCAGAATGTGATATTAATGATATTGCTCAATGATTTATGGATAATTTCATTAAACAAAATTCTGGACATTTATTAAGCAGAAATATCACTGTAAAGTTACTGCTTTCAACATAGCCTACATCTATGTCTATATACTTCTGAAGGCGCTGTTCCCATCTCTGTAACCCTCCCTAAAGAATTCTGCACTCTTCTATTACGCCACATTGAAATGGCAGGGACTTCATTTGTGTTCCTTTGAAAAATTCTTTGAGTTTTGGGAACAGAAAGAAATCTAAAGATGCAAAGGTGAATGAGGTAATGTTTACCAATGATACTCTCGTAGACTCTCCCTTGCTAGTCCTGGTGTGACGCTATGGGTTAATTCACCAGACTGCAAAGCCATTCAAACTGCAAGGTCAGTGGCTCAAGCTCACCAGCTGCTCCATGGAAAACCTTTACAAGGTCACTGTGGGACACAACCGATGGCACTTAACAACAACAACCATCGAAGAATGAGAAGGTGCATTTTCATGATGGAAAAGAATTATTTTGCATAATTTTCCTGACTTTTTTTTATTAATGCAGATTAAAATTTTCTTAAAATTTACTCAGAAATACTCCATATGTTTCTGAGTCTGTACATTTTTGTGGGAACAGACTGCCTCATCTCTTTATCTTAAAGAACCATAGCGGATTTGCAACACTGACCTTTTAGTTAGCCACCCAATACGTAACCCACTGTATTGAAAGTGCTTCTTTCATTGTAATAAGCCGTCATTGTCATCCTATGTACTTCAAAAGAGTTACTGCTTTGAAATCCCCAAAATAGTTACCATAATTACTGAGCTAACCTTTGTGCTTTATATTTATCTTTGATGACTTTCCTACATTAGATCTTCTTTACGACAGTTGACACAGCTAAAAACTGTTGTTCTGATGAGGGACAGCAGTCTCTGTTGCAAAATTTCAGTGATTTGGGAAGTTTTACAGATGAATTTTCTTAAAAAATTGATAATAACTCAGTATTAAAAATTGTTTATTTTTCCATGGTTCAAAAAACATTCATTTTCTGAAGGTACTCAATCAAGACTAAAACAAGAGTATTATCAAGAGAATTTGTCTGCAGACATTTCTTGAATACAGAAACATGTTTTAGCACATCTAAAAAAAATAAACTTGTGCATGTATGAACTGGAACTCTGCTAGCAATACTAGTATATTTTCATGGGAGGAAGATGAAGCTTTCTGCTTCCACACATATTTGTTGTTGTTGTTAAGTGCAGTTTAGTAGCTTTTGATTCTTAGAAACACTGTATGTTGTAGTTAAGTGCTGTCAAGTCAATTCTGACCCATAGCAACCCTGTATAGGGTTTCCAAGGAGCAGCTCATGAGCTTGAACCACCGACCTTGCAATTTAAATGACTTTGCAGTCTGATGCATTAGCCCACGGCGCCACACTACGACTCCTGAAAAGCAGCTGGTGGGTTTTAGCAATTGACATTGTGCTTAGCAGTCCTGTGCTATTCCTGCAGTACCAGGCAAAGACTCCACATGAATTTACAGCCTCAGAAATTGTATATAGGGTTATTATGAGTTGGACCCTACTACAGTACTTACAACTACAACAAGAACACAGAATATCTTCAATAGTTGTCTCTTTCTCCAAAATTCAATTCACCATTTTAATTTAACTTGATTTTATTTCTTTTTTGATATTATCTGTTGAATGTATTCATTCTTATGTTTTTTCCTAATTTCAATTTCTTTCAGAATATTATTTACCTTTATTCACAATCCTTTTCTGATTGCTGTTAGCTCATTTACTACTTTCTCTAATTATCACCTGGGTTGTTCCTTTCACGTGTCTTACAATTTTCTTGATGTTTCATAGTTCATTTTCAAAGAGTAGACTACTGTTTTGATCTATTTTGGGGAGTGTTTGTGGCATGTTTCATTATTTGTAGAGATATTACTCAGCATCATAAAACCAAAACAAAACCAGTTGCCATCATGTTAATTCTGATATATGACGTGTGTTGAGTGGCACTTTTTATAAGTTTTTAAACACTGTAATCTTTAAGGAGCTCTGGTAGTATAGTGGTTATGAATTGGGCTGTGAACCTTAAGGTCAGCAGTTTGAAATTACCAGCTGCTCCGCAGGAGAAAGATGAGGCTTTCTGCTCCCGTAAAGATTACAGCCTCGGAAACCCTGTACAGGGTCACTATGAGTTGGAACCAACTCGACAGCACTTAAAAACAACAACAATCTTTTAGAAGCATATAGTCAGGTTTTTTTTCTGAAGTACCTAGGGTGGTTGGAGCTGAAAACCTTTTATTTCATATAGTTAAGTCATTTATAAAGGGATGTCATGCTACACCTTATTCACTTGATCCATTTGATATCCATTCTTTAGTAGGAATGTGGAATTTAAATGGGAATTTTTTAAATCACAGAGACTTCGCTTCTGGTTTTGTGTAGTCAGTCAACAACTATTTAAAGCTTGTTTTCTGAAATTTTCTTTTTCTGATTACCTTCCCTACTTTAATATGAAACTTCTTTTTGTTTGTCTAAATTGCCCATGTCCTGCTCAATTTTTATTCACTTTAGAATAAATTTATCCTCAGCCTAAAACTTGTCTAGAAGAGAAATCTAGGAGTTTGTTTCTAGACTCGTTTGTGTGGCTAGACTGCCCTAGCCACTTCAGTTCTCACTGCAGATACTGCACACAGTCAATAATGGGGAGGACAAAAAGAACCCCTTCTCAGTTTCAGCCAACAAGGCAACACCATGGCTCGAGAGGATAAGTGCTGGACTGCAATTCACAAGTTTGAGATCTGAGCCCACTAGCCCTTCCATGGGAGAAAGAGAGGCTTTGTACTTTGGCGAAGACTAACTGCTTTGGAAATCCTATGTAGCATCGCTATTGTCAGAACCAATTCCTGCTCGGAACCAATTCCCAAGGACTTAGGAATAACAATGTTATAAAACTTGTGTCCCAGCCATTTCAGCTGTCATCGTAGATACTTACACACAGCTAGCAATGTGGAGTGCAGAAAGAATCTTCCATCCGTTTCAGATATCTTTCTCTTCTTCTCAGGATCATTAGTTTTAGACCAATGTCTTCTTTTGTATTCTTCAGACTATTAATACTACACAGATTTTGATTACTTGGGAATTTGTCTTTTACAGATTTGTGTTTTATTTGTGGGGACAGTGGGTTACTCACTTTTGTGTAAAATTTATCTGTGAACTTTGGGTTCCTTTATCTGACAGCTATGTAGTTTTTATGTGGAGCTCTAGAAATTTAAAACATATACTGCTACCTTCATTATCGCCTTAAAATTGGGCTCAGTTTTTAATATTTTATTTATAAGGGAAAGGTTTTTTAAAATAACAATTATCAATAAACTAAGAGTTTAAATAAACACATCCTCAGTCATGAATATTTCAAACTCCCAGCCATCGTAGGAACTTCTAGAAAATATACTTTTAAATTTTTGAAAAAAAAACATCGAGGGAAAAAGGAGTAAAAAAATTGACTGTGTTTCAAGGAATCCAAAAGAAAAGAACAGAAAAAAAAAAATCATGAATTTTTTTTTTTTTTTTTTTTTTTTGCTCTTTGCTATGTCTGGTGAGCAACTAGTTCATATGGAAGCAGAAGGATGTAGATTTATACCCAAAACAAAACAAACAAACAAAACGAAACAAAAAAAAACCTTACACTTGCGTTTTCTGAAGTTTTTCAGGTGACTGAAAACTACTTATTGTAAAATATTTGATTGCTATTTGGAAGCATTTAGAAAGATTTGAAGTGGCAAAATAATAGTAACAACAACAAAAATGAGTGAACAAATTGAAACAAATAAGAGAAACTTGAAAGAATTTGTATACATTAACTCCAATTTCTTTAGAAACGTATATTTGTCATTGTTAAGTGCCGTCAAGTTGATTCCAACTCACAGTGACCCTGCATAGGATTTCCAAGGAGTTGCTAATGAGTTTTAACCACTAACTTTATGGTTCGAACCAACCTTGAGGTACAGTGCTTTATCCCACAGCACTACACCAGGATTCTTAAATCACATATGAAGGGCAAGGAAACATTTTAGAAAAGGAATACAGTCAATATGTAAGAATCTTAAGAATAATGAAATATTATTGTTATAAATGAAAAAATTAAAAAATTCTACTCAAATTCATTTGAAGGACTGAATTTCAGTGCAGATCAAGACTGTAATTCATAATGAGAATAAGCTATACAATTCCATGATTTATTCCCAAAGCTGTCCCAATGCAATGCAGAAAAAAGAAAGAGAAATCAGAGAACTGGACTGCTCTAAATGAGGGGATTTCAATTACTAGTTTCATTGGAAAATAAGGAGCAAGGTTTCAACAATGACCAACAAGTGTTAGCTGGAAAGAAGAAAATTAAATCAATGAGGGAATTAATAAAATGCATTAAAAAGGAGAGTTTAAAGTAATCCAGGTTTGGATGAGGTTTAAAAGAGAAGTAGTATAAAATGAATTTGAAAGAAAATGATTTTTCTCTCTGCCCTTGGAGATTACTGAATAGCATAAGGATTAATAGAGTTTAATTTTCTGAGAATAAAGCTAGAATGTTTTCTTGGGCTTAGGGCACAGTGCTTCCTGTTAGGAAAGACTCTCATCTGCAATGCCCAGTGATAGGCCTCTCTCTAGCCCTTGACCGGGCCTCTGCCCTACTCCAACAATGTTACAAAGGTCTTTCAGCACTACTGATAATTACCCAAAGGCCATGCTATTCTACTATAAACCTTAGTCCCAATGTGCTGAACTCTAGCTCCATGGGTCAGCAAATTTAGCCACACATTCGTCTTAATTTATGAATTATATAACCAGAAGTGAGGGTTAAAAAGGAGGAATTGCATGCTTATCATGAGCAATAATTTTTCTTTTTCCGTGGTTCTTTCTTTCTCAAAGAGTGCGTAGAGGTACCACATAGGGGAGAGATTTTTATTTGCTTGTTCCAGGCCACTGGAATTACAAATGTAGCATTGCAGAGTTTAATATCCAAGCTTTTTTATACTTTTAAATCAAACTAGTTATAATACTAACAGGGTAAGTGATCTTAACTGGTAAGGCTAATTGGTCAGAGAGAGCTGTTGTTAGGTGTCATCGAGTCGGTACCTAATCACAGGGACCTTATGTACATCAGAAGGAAACACTGCCCGATCCTGGGCCAACCTCACTCTTGTTGCCACGTTGGGGTCCATTGATGCTGCCACTTGTACAGTTCATCTCCTTGGGGGTCTTCCTCTTTTTCTCTGACCTTCCTTCCATCCTATGAAAAATGATATCCTACTCCAGCGACTACTCCTTCCTGACAATAAATCCAAAGTTTGAGAGATGAAGTTTGACCATCCTGGCCTCCAAAGAGCACTCTGGCTGCACTTCTTCCAGTACAGAACTGTTGGTTCTTTTGGCAGCCCATGGCACTTTCAGTGTTCTCCTCCAACACCATAACTCAAATGCATCCATTCTTCTATGGTCTTCCTTATTTACTGTCCAGCTTTCACATGCTTATGAGGTTTTTGAAAATACCATGACTTGGGTCAGGTGCACCTTAGTCTTCAAGCTGACATTTTGCTCTTCAACACTTTAAAAAGGTCTTGTACAGTGTATTTATTTGCCTAATGAAATATATCATTTGATTTCTTGACTGCTGCTTCCTTGAGTGTTGATAGTTGATCCAAGAAGAATGAAGTCCATGACAACTTCAATCTTTTCTCCGTTGATAAGAATGTTGTTTATTGGTCCAGTGGTAAGAATTTTTGTTTTCTCTACATTGAGATGTAATCCATACCGAAGGCTGTGCTTTTTGATCTTCCTCAGTAAATGTTTTAAGTCCTCTTCACTTTCAGCAAGCAAGGTTGTATCATCTGCATATTGCAGGTTGTTAATGAGTCTTCCTCCAATCCTGATGCCACATTTTTCTTCATATAACCCAGCTTATCAGATGATTTGCTCAGCATACAGTTTGAGTAAGTATGGTGAAAGAATACAACCTTGTCACACCCCTTTCTTAATTTTAAATGATTCTGCGTTCCCATGTTCTGTTCAAACAACTGCCTATTGGTCCATGTACAGATTCCTCATGAGCACAATTAAGTGTTCAGGAATACTCATACTTCACAATATTGTCCATAGCTTGTCATGATCCACACAATCAAAAGCCTTTGCATAGTCAATAAAGCACAGGTAAACATCTTTCTGATATTCTCTGCTTTCAGCCAAGATCGATTGGACATCAGCAGTGATATCCCTTATCCCACAGACTCTTCTGAATCCAGCTTGAATCTCTGGAAGTTCTCTGTCAATGTATGCTTGCAGCTGTTTCTGTATTATCTTTAGTAAAACTTTACTCAAATGGGATATCAAAGAGATTGTCTGATGATTTCCACATTCCATTGGGTCACCTCTCTTTGGAATGGGCACAAATATGGATCTCTTCCAATCAGTCGGCCAGAGAGTTGTCTTCCAAATTTCTTGGCATAGATGAATGAGTGCCTCCTGTGGTGCCTCACTTTCTTGAAAGATTTCAATTTGTATTCCATCAAGTCCTGGTGCCTTGTTCTTTGCCAATTCCTTCAATGCACCTTGGACTTCCTCCCTCAGTATCATCGGCTCTTGTTCATATGCTACCTCTTGAAACGGTTGAACATTAACCATTTCCTTTGGTACAGTGCCTCTGTGTATTCCTTCCATCTTCTCTTTATGATTTCTGCATTATTCAATAATTTGCCCAGAGAATCCTTCAATAATAAAAGTTGAGGCTTGAATTTTTCCTTTGGTTCCCCCAGCTTGAGAAATGCTGAGTGTTTTCTTCCTTATTGGTTTTCTGACTCCAGATATTTGCACATTTTGTTGTAATATTTGGCTTTATCTTCTTGAGCTGATCTTTGAAATTTTCTGTTCAGCTCTTGGACCTCCTCATTTCTTCCACTTGCATTAGTGTCTCTACACTAGAGAGCAAGTTTCAGTGACTCTTCTGACATCCATTGTGACCTTTTCCTTCTTTCTTGTCTTCTTAATGACTTTTTGCTTTCTTCATGCATGATGTTCTTGATGTCATTCCACAACTCTTTTAGTTTTGGTCTTTAGTGTTTAATCTATCAAATCTGTTCTTCAGATGATCTCTAAATTCAGGAGGGATATATTCTAGGTCATATTTTGGCTCTTGTGGACTTGTTCTCTTTTTCTTCAGCTTCAGTTTGAATTTGCATATGAGTAATTAATAATAATCTGGTCCATAGTCTGCCCCTGGCCTTGTTTTTACTGATGATATGGAGTTTTTCAGCATATCTTTCTGCAGATGTAGTCAATTTGATTTATATGTGTTCCATCTGGTGAGGTTCATGCATATATTTGTCTCTTATGCTGTCTAAAGAAGGCATTTAAAATGAACAAATTATTGATTTTTCAGAATTCTATCATGCGTTCTCCAGCATCATTTCTATCACCAAGGCCATATTTTCCAACTACTGATCCTTCCTCTTTGCTCCCAATCTTTGCATTCCAATCACCAGTAATGAATAATATATTTTGATGGCATGTTTGATCAATTTCAGATTGAAGAAGTTGGTAGAATTCTTCTATTTCATCCTCACTGGCTTTAGTGGTTGGTGCATAAATTTGAATATTAGTGGTATTAACTGGGCTTCCCTGTAGGTGCATGTATATTGTCCTATCACAGACAGCATTGTACCTCATGACTGATCTGAATATGTTCTTTTTGACAATGCAACACCATTCCTCTTCAATTTGTCATTCCCAGCATAATAAACTATGTGGTTGTCAGATTCAAAATGGCCAATACCAGTCCATTTCAGCTCACTAATGCCTAACATATCATTGTTTATGTGTTCCATTTCATTTTGACAACTTCCAATTTTCCCAGATTCATACTTCGTACATTCCATGTTCCAATTTTCCATGGATGTTTACAGCTGTTTCTCTTCATTTTGAGTTGTGCCCCATCAGCAAATGAAGGTCCCATGGCCTTTTCTCCCACAGGCTTTACTTCTTTCACATCATCACAGTCAACTCTACTTTGAGGAGGCAACTCTTCCCCAGTCGCATTTTGAGTGCCTTTCAACCCGAGGGGCTCATTTTCCAGCACTATATCTCACAGTATTTCTTTGCTATTCATAAGCTTTTCAATGCCTAAATATTTGGAAGTAGTTTGTCAATGCTTCTTCGTAGTCTGTCTTATTCTGGAAGCTCATCTGAAACCTGTCCATCATGGGTGACCCTGCTAATATTTAAATTACCGGTGGCATAGCTTTCAGAATCACAACAACTCACAAGCCACCACAGTACGACAAACTGGCAGACAAGTGGTGGTCAGAGATATAGTTGCACCAGAATTTAGCATTTCAAATCAGATCTAGAACTCTGACAGTTGACCATAAAAGATGGTTGCCTAACTAAATTATAAATTAAGAAGGTTTATGTTTACTTGCTGCAGGCCTTTGAACAGGTTCTTTTGACTTGATAGTCTGCTGATAATTTGCATTTCTACCACATATGCACTGAATCAGATTCTACATTTTACTATTACCTTGTTACTATAAGAATAACCTAGCAATTTTGATAAGATTCAGTATACCTGGTATAGAAATGCAAATTATTAGCAAGGTGTTTAATATTTACTGGTTTGATACTATCATTTGTTAAATTTACTGGTTTGATACTATCATTTGTTAAAAATGTTAATTGGTAGCATCTTCTCTTACATTGCAAGTGGTGACAACAGTAGTAAGTTTCAAGAGGAAATCCATGATGCAGATACCAAGTGCTTAGTGATGAGACTAACTAAAAGGCCTGGTTAATAGAATGTAGCAATAAATTACCAAGGGGATTGTTTTATCAAATTACATAACTTCAAATGAGAAGTCAGTTTGACATCAGGATAAAAGGTAATAAATAGAATGTGGAAAACTGAAAAGCCTTTACTCAAAAATGTAACAGGAATCTAATGCAACAGAAATTATTGTGCACTCAAGGAAGAGGCAGGTTCCTATTAAGACAGCAGTTGAGGTTATATGTTTCCTTGGCTAATTAAAGATATAGGGGACATTTTGGGGAGTTTGAAAAAAAAAAAAAAAAGAGAAAATGAAGAGAAATAATTTGGAAGAAGAAGCACAAAGAGAAAATAATAACCATGTTAGAAGAAAGGCATGTTTGAATTAATTACTGATGCCCAGATTGAACAAGTAAAGGACTCAGGTATTATGAATTGCCTGCTAGACTGGTAGATATAGAATGCCTTTTCTTTAAGATCAAATGGAATGTGGCAAAGAAGCTTCTGAATCTACTTGCTAGCTCTTCTAAATCCACTTCCGTATAGATTACTATTACCTAGTGGCTTAGAATAGTGTTTGTATCAAAACTAAAGAAGTCTGTACAACCTTGAGGGGAAAATGTATGCAAGTCTCTCCAAATCACTGTTAATGTATGATTTGCTAAACCCTTGTTCTGTGAGCTGAAATTTTGTCACAAAACAAGCAAACAATGACAAAAGAAATCATTTAATTTAGGAAATGCTGAATTACAGGCAAGCATTTTTTTAATGACAAGGATTCTCAAAGTCTTTTATGCTCTAATAAATACTGAATATCTAAGAAGAAATAAAAAGAAAAGTTGTACTATTGAAAAATCTGTTTGAGCTTATGAAGTTCCCAAGTAGCTTGAGAAAGCTTGGTCTTAAAAATGTAAAAATAGTTTGTCTTTTGTAGGTCTTCTGCATTTCCATATAAAATTTTTCATTACCTTATAAAATTCCAGAAAAAATCCTGCTTGGATTTTAATTGAGATTGCATTGAATCTATTGCTCAATATGGAATGAATTTACATTTTAGCAATATTGAGTTTTCTGATGCATAAATAACATACATCTCAATTAATATACATCATCTGTTTCCTCACAAACATGTTTTAAATGTTTGGTTTACAGGTATTGCACATCTGTTGTTATATTTATCCCCCCAAATTTCATATTTGTGATGCTATTTAAGTATTATTGTTGTTTTAATTCAATTTTGAATTAATCCTAATATGAAATAATTTTCATATATTAATGTTATATTCTGAAACATTGACAAACAAACTTTACTTCTAGAAGTTTTTGTTGTAGGTTGCATTAGATTTTGTACACAAATAATGTTGTCATCTATGAATGAAGACATATCTTTTCAAACTGAATTTCTTTTATTTCAATTTTTGCCTGATTTCAATGACTATAAACTTCAGTATAATAGTGAACTGAAGTAATAAGAATGGCCATATTAGTCTTATTACTGATTTTAGGAAGAAAGCATTCAAGCTTCCATCATTTCCATCGTGTTCTTGTGGCTGCCTATTATCAGGCTGAAATCATGTCTTTCTAGTTCTCTCACTTACTAAGAATTTGTATCAGAAATGAAGTTGGATTTCATGAAATATGCATTTTTTGTGTCTCAGCTTTAGCAATGGGGAGAGCAGACTTCAGTTATATATACTCAGGATGGTTGTGGTGGGTTTCTGCCAATACAAATTCAGAGTTCAGGATCTTTGACTCTGTAAATACTGGTACCAACAGTAGTGATGGTAATTACTGCACATTCACATGGGGCATTCATATGTTACCTATGATCAGGGACTCATTTTTCACCATATTTTGTTCTTTCAACTTTTTCTTTTTTCCTTAGATCCCTTTCCTTCTTAGAATATAGAGAGAACATTATATCCTCCCCATAGTACTTTTGAGTGCAAAGGTAGATTCTCTGATTTCAGTAAAGAAAATTTATAAAGAAAATAGAATTTCAATTTACATCAACAAAGAAAACTCTGAAAATGAAACCAGGAAAACAATACCATTTTCAGTATTCATCCAAAACATGAAATGTTTAAGAATAAGATGCACCAGGAAAACAAGTATACTATAAAAACCATAAAACACTACATCAGGAAAATAAAAGATAGCTACATAAATGGAAAAACATATCATGCTCATAGATAGGAAGCCTAATTATTGTAAATATATGAATACTAACCAATATGATCTACAGGTATAGTGGAATTTGGATCAAGATACCATCATCATTTTTTAAATAGATGAAAAGCAAATTATCAACTTTATATAGAATGTTAAGAGGCCCAGATAAACATAGCACTCCTAAAGAAAAATAAAGTAGGTGGTCTCAGACTTTCAGAACTAAAAACCCACCAACAACCATGGGAGTCAAAATAGCCTGGTACTGTAATAATGATGGACCCATAGACCAGTGGAACAGAATTGAGAATACAAACATAACTCCATCAATCTATGGGCAACTGATCTCCATTAAAGGGTTTAAGCCTATCAGCTGTGAAAGAGTCAGTTTTTGAACAAATGGCACTGGCAAAACTAGATAAACATTTGTGTAAAAGTTAAATATGATCCATACCTTACACCATATTAACAAACTAATACAGGCGAATCAAAAATCTAAATGTAAACCTAAAACTGTAAAGATCATCAAAAGAAAAATAGAGGCATATTTGGATCCCTAATTCATATCATATCAAATATAACTAAAAATGCACAAACAGAAGAAAGTTAACTTGCCAACTGGGACTTTCTAAAAATTAAATACAATACACTTCAGAAGATTTCTCCAAAAGAATAAAAAGAGAACCTATTGGGCAAACCTAAATAGTCTCAAACATAGCTGGTAAAGAAGTGCTGTTGAGTCAGTTCCAACTCGTACCAACTCTGCATAAGGTTTTCAAGGAGCGACTACTGAGTTTGAACCACTGACCTTGTCATTCAAACTGACCTTGTAGTCCAATGTTTTATCCCATAGAGCCAAACCAAGATTCCAACTGGTAAAGGACTACTCTCTAAAGTGTGTAGTAAAATTTAACATTTCAACAACAAAAAGACAATCCAATTTAAAAATTGGCTGAGGATAAGCATAGGTACTTCCTCAATGAAGGCATACATGCAGACAAAGTCACATGAAGTAATGCTCATAATCATTATCCATTAAAGAGATATATTCTTACCACAGTATAATGTCAAAGATAAAAAGAAAAAGGAATGAAAACAGATGCTGGTGAGGGTGTGCAGAGGTTAGAATGATCATATACTGCTGGTAGGATTGGAAAATGGTATAACCATTATGGAAAACAGTATGGAACTTCCTTAAAAAGAAACAAAAATACCATATGATCCAGGAATCCCAATAAAAACTGTCTATGCTAGAGAAATAGAAGCCAATGCACTAGTAGATACATTCACACCATGTTTATTGCAGCATAATTCGCAATAGCAAAAAGATGGAAACAACCTAAGTTCCCATAATCATAAGAAAGGATCTACAGTTGTACATACACATGATAGAATACTAGGGAATATTAAGCATAATGAGGAATCTGCAAAATACCTCATAACATGGAAGTCCCTGGAGGACACTATGTGCAGAATAATTCAGTTACAAAAGATAGTGAATGAAACTACTATTATAAGATGCAAAAAGAAAGAAACATTCCTTATTAGTTACCAGGGATAGGAGGAGAAGAGATGATAAATCAATAACTAGAGAGCGGTGGTGGTTGGTGGTTATGTGCCGTGGAGTTGGTTCCAACTCATAGTGACCCTGCATAGATAGGGTTTCTGAGGCTGTAAATCTTTATGGGTGCAGAAAGCCTTATCTTTCTCCCGTGGAACAGCTGGTAGTTTCGAACTGCTGACCCTAAGGTTAGCAGTCCGATTCTTAACCACTATGCTACCAGAGCTCTTTAACTAGAGAGTAGACATGTAGTAATTGAAAGAATGGAAAATAAAGGGGAGGGTAGCACAACATGACCAATGGCAAAAGAAATCTTTGGCAAGACCACAAGAGTAAAAGGAAACAAAGGTAAATACATTATATACACAATCTTGCAATAATAGTTGTTGTTGTTGTTGTTGTTAGGTGCCATCGAGTCGGTGCCAACTCATAGCAACCTTATGCACAGCCGAACAAAACCCTGCTTGATCCTGGGCCAACCTCACTACTGTTGCCACACTTGAATCCATTGTTGCTGCTACTTGGCCAATCCATCCTGTTGGAGGTCATCCTTTTTTTCTCTGACCCTCCACCTTACCAAACATGATATCCTTCTCCAGCCACTGGTCCCTCCTGACAATAAATCTGACATATGAGTAATGAAGTTTACCAAATAAGAGGTCTATAAAGCGAATAATAACAACAAGGAAGAATGTACTCCTAAGTTCAATCAATAGTAGAAGATCCAAAGGGCAGTATTTGCACAAAAACAAAGCTCAGAAGACAGGAAGGGGCAGGAAAGAAAGAGGATGGATGAAAATGGGAACCCAGGGAGGGAGTGGGAAGAGTGTACTTACACTAAGGGCATCATAACTAATGTCACAGAATAAAAAGTATATGGATTATTAAATGAAAATCTTATGTGTTCTGTAAACTGTCACTAAAACACATTTTAAAAAAAAGGTAAAATTTAACCTATTCCAAGCCATGCCTCAGCAATCAAGTTATCAGAAATCCTATCCTGTTACTTATATAGTCAGTAAATGGAATTCTTTTCAATAACAGTATTATTGCTGTTGTTGTTGTTATACCCAAAGCCTCAGAACTCTGAATGTAAAATAACAAGATCAACAGTCTTGTTTATCACTAATTTGCTTTGTGACCTTAAACAGATCATATCTGTATTTGTAAACTGAAGTGGATTGAGTTTTGTTTCAGGCCTTTCCTAGGTCTTGAATTCTGTAATTTCTTAGTGTTTATCAATTCTGAGATCACCTCTGGGAACACCCCTCTTTTCAATTAGGCAACACACACACACACGTATAAATATAGTTTGCAAACCAGAGCTACCATGAGTCAGAAGGTCAGCAAGTCAAAACCATCAGTTGTTCCATGGGAGAAAGATGAGGCTTTCTGCCCCTGTAAAGATTTATAATCGCAGAAATCCTATATAAGGTCGCTCTGAGTCAGAACCGACTCCATGATACAAAGCCACCACCACCATCACCATAGTTTGCAATGCCTAAAATTAGTTCTCAAACAAATGTAATGAAGTAATGTCTTTACATGAGGAGTTTTGAAGCTTGGAGTCTGGTGTCAGCCCTAAGAACCTGATCTGATTTTCATAACTTATTAGCATCAACAAACTACTTTATCAGAAGTGCCTTTGAAGATATTTTTATTACCTTGTCATCTTTGACTGTCTGTGTCCATCACCTTTGCATCTGCATCACTGCAATCTTGTTTTGGATGGGAAGATCCTAATGATGCTTTGAATAGAAATGGATTAGGAGTGCAGTGAGAATGTTTATTTGAAAAGAGAAATTTAAAAGATAATTACAGGAAATGAGAAAGATGATGGGCTAGACAGCAAGGTTGAGTGGGCTCTCTGCAGCAAGGATATAGAAAATTAGATAAGGCAGATACAGAGCATGGTCCTGGAACTCTGACATCCTAGTGGAAGGGATAGAAAAGTGAATTGAATACTTACTGGGAGAGAGAGTTGGTCAGATGTGGCAATAGAGCAACTGACTGATGAGCAGTGGCAGCTGATGGGACATGTCACAATTATCTTGAGAGTTCATGATTGACTTTAGTGATGAGAAAATATTTGCATCACAGAAATCTACCTGTTTGTGGAGACAAAGATGTGATATATATATATATATTTTTCCCTTTTTTACTTGACCAGTGTACAACTCCAGAGAATCTCCTGTTTTCAAGACAGTAGGAGCCACTTAGAGTTAAGTTGACCCCAGTCAACCCTGAACTGGCTCTCACTGGCTCTCAGAGGGTTAAAACAGACACGTGGGTTAGATAACAAATGGGTGGGGGTAGGGGAGTAAGGAAAGGAAACAGGTAATCTGTATGGGCCTGCCAGAAGCAATGTGGCCATTTTAAAATTTCTCAGGCATCTGTGAAGGCAAAAGGCCAGTAGGTTTCACAGCACAAGTCATATTGACATAGAGACAGCTATTGACTTTCATTTATTGCTGTGTGGGCTGCTTTTTGTTGTTGTTGTTAATTTTCCTTCTTCTTACATCATTCAATAGGAGACAGCAACTGTGGTCATTCAGTCAAGCCACAATTATAGCCTTTACCACCCCACCAAATGGGCAAGAGCCAATACCAGCTGCTATATACCAGAGCAGTGACTACAACCATCATGAGTTAAATCCACTCTGAATTGAATTGAACTGCACAAACAGTGAACAGAGAAGTGCCTCAGGAACTCTGTGCAGGGTCTCTATGAATTAGAATTGGATTGATGGCACTTAACAACAACAATGGCTAAAGAAAATGAACAAAAATATCAGCCCATCAGGGGAAACCCCCTTCCAGGACTTAGTTAACGGGTGGAAGTAGAGGAATGCAGCAATGAAGATATGGGCTGAGTTTGGTCATGTACCATTGACATCCATTGACATTGATATGAGAGAGTTATTCTTCTCCAACACCATAACTCAAAGACAACAATTCTTCCACAGTCTTCCTTATATATTTGTCAACTTTCACATGTATGTGAGGCAATGGAAAATATTGATTGGGCCAGGCACATCTTATTGTTCAAACTGATATATTTGCACTTGAACACTTTACAGAGGTCTTGTGAAGCAGATTTCATTTCTAGACTACCGCTTCCACAAGAGTTAATAGCAGATTCAAGCAAAATGAAGTCATTGACAACTTCAATCTTTTTTCAATTTATCGTGAAGTTTTATTGGCCCAGTTGTGAGTATTTTTGTTTTCTTTATATTGAGTTGCAATCAATCCATACTGAAGACTGTAATCTTTGATCTTCATTAATAAATATTTTAAATCCTCTTCATTTTAGCAAGTAAGTCTGTGTATCACAGATTGTTCATAAGTCTTTCTTTAATCCTAATACCACATTCTTCTTCATACTCAAGATTCTCAGATTATTTTCTCAGTATACAGGCTGAATAAGTATGTTGAAAGTACACAACCCGGCACACATATTTCCTGATTTTAAACCATTCAGTATCTTCTTCTTTTGTCAAATGATTGCCTCTTGGTGTGTATACAGGTTCCTAGTGAGCATAATCAAGTGTTTTAGAATGCCTATTCTTTGCAACGTTACCCATAACTTGTCATGATCTACATGGTTGAAAATCTTTTCATAGTCAAGAAAGCACAAGCGAACATCTCTCTAGTATTCTCTTCCAGCCAGGATCCATCTGACATCAGTAATGATACACCTAGTTCCAAATCCTCTTCTGAATCTGGCTTGAGTTTCTGGCAGTCCCCTGTTAATGTACTGTTGCAGTGTTGTTGTTTTTTTTTTATTATCTCCAGCATAATTTTAATTGTATGTGATATTAATTATAAATTGAACATTTTGTTGTTGTTGTTATTAACTGCCATTGAGTCAATTTCAACCCATAATGACCCTGTATAGGGTTTCCAAGGAGCTGCTGGTGAGCTTGAACCACTGACATTTCTGTTCAAATGACTTTGCAGTCTGATGCATTAGCCCACAGCGCCACTCCAGGACTCTACTATTGGCACAAATATGGATCTCTTCCAGTTGGTTGGGCAGTTAGCTGTCTTCCAAATGTCTTCGTATAGATGAGTTAGTATCTCCAGTGATGCATCAGTTTGTTTAATGGTTTCTATATATAGTCTGTCAATTCCTGGAGCTTTTTTGTTTTTTTTATTTTGTTTTGTTGTGTTTTGCCACTACCTTCAGTACTGGTTTAGTGCTATGGGTTAATGTGCTGGACTACAAGTATGATTTGAACTGCAAGGTCAGCAGTTCAAGGTCACCAGCTGCTCCTTGGAAAGCCTATATAGTGTTGCTATGAATTGGAACTAAGTCAACAGCATTTAACAACAGCAACAGCAAAATCCTTCAGTACTGCTTGGACTACTTCCTTCAGTTCTTGATCATACGCTAGCTGTTGAAACAGTTGTACATTGACTTTTTTTTCTTTCTTTCTTTTTGGTACAGTGACTCTATGTTACTTCCCATCTTCTTTTGATGACTTTTGCATCATTCATTGACAAGTTGTTGTTGTTAGGTGCCATTGAGTCGGTACCGGCTCATAGCGATCTTATGCACAGCAGTTAGAAACACTGCCCGATCCTGGGCCAACCTCACTACTGTTGCCATGCTTGAGTCCATCGATGCTGCTACTTGGCCAGTCCATCTCGATGGGGGTCTTCCTCTTTTTCTCTGACCCTCCACCCTACCAAACATTATATATCCTTCTCCAGTGACTGCTCTCTGATGACAATATGTCCAAAGTATGAGAGACGAAGTTTGCCCATCTTGGCCTCCAAGGAGCACTCTGGCTGCACTTCCAAAATGGATCTATAGGTTCTTTTGGCAGCCCATGGCACTTTCAATATTCTCCTCCAACACCATAACCCAAAGGCATCAATTCTTCTACGGTCTTCCTTATTCACTGTCTAGCTTTCGCATGCATATGAGGTTATTGAAAATACTATGGCTTGGGTCAGGTGCACCTTAGTCCTCAAGCTGACATCTTTGCTCTTCAACACTTTAAAAAGGTCTTGTGCAGCAGATTTGCCTAATGCAATATGTTGTTTGATTTCTTGACTGATGCTTTTGTGAGTGTTGGTGGTTGATTCAAGAAGAATGAAATCCTTGACAACTTCAATCTTTTCTCCGTTGAGAAGAGCGTTGCATCAGGATTGGAGGAAGACTCATTTACAAGTTAGTAGGGCAAAATTTGCAGGATGAGATATATTTATATGATTTAATCACTAACTTGAACTAATTGTAGTCATTTAGTGTTGCAACTGCTGTGCAATACACAGGAATTTTTTGAATTTAAATCCTTCTTTTTGGTTTCCTAGTTCCGGTCTTGAGCCCTAGTAAAGTAATGTAAGATTGCTATAAATCTGAACCAAATCAATAGCACATAGCAGTAGCAGCAGTTCCTCTCTCCTCACATTTCCATTTAGGATTTCATTTTAGGTGACAGACAACATCATCACTAGTATCCTTATTTCAGTCTCAAAGTTCCAAACTAGGACTACGTATTGTTCTTTTTTTTTTGTATAACATAGTATAAAATGATGTGGTGTCAATGTCTGGGCTCATCTAACTTTAGGGGTAGGGGATAGGATCAACATCATTAGACTCTGCTGCCCAAAGGTAATTCTTATGAGGAGTTTAGACATGCCTCTACCTTCAAACCTGTTCACTAATCTGACACCAACTATCCCATACACAGCATTGTCTTCGTCTCTGCTGGACAATTTTTTATAATGTCCACACAGAACTCACAGACAACACTAACCATTATAGAGTTTAATTGGAAAGTAGCAGCTTAAAATTCAGATCACAGTTTCAGACTCAGGATACAGTTTTTTTTTTTTACCCGAACAACCTCTTTTCAACCATCCACAGAAGCACACCTCTGTCTGGCACTCAATCCATCCCATGGTGATTTGATCTCTAACCAGGCAAGTATTAGAAAACTCTTTTTTCTCTGTCCATAAGTATATAGTGGAACTCAGGTAGTGTAGTGGGTAACATGTCAGGCTGCTAATCATAAGATCAACAGTTCAAAATGGCCAGCCACACCACAGGAGAAAGATGAGACTTTCTGCTCCTGTAAAGATTTATAGCCTCAGAAAACCTATATAGGGTCTCTATGAGTCAGAATTGACTCCACATCACATAATCACCACTACCAAAAGTACCTGGAACAACTCACTCCTCCAGCAAACCTTAACCCCAATGTACTCAGCTTGAATTCTCTGGGTCAGAAAACTGACTTCAAAAGCATCCCATTCCATTAGCAAGCCTCTTGCCCAAAGGAGTGGGCCTGAAGCCATAGTTCTGTCTCTTTCTGATCTCTTGGTTCTACTGCCTTTGTCACAGCAACTTTTCTGCCACTGAGTCTCACCATCTGTTTCTATCTCTGTGGTCAAAACTCTCTATCTCCTGGATTGAGAAAGTTCAGCACAGGGGTCTTGAATCCAAAAGGACCTGGCACTTCTTTCTTGATGGTAGTAAGATTCCCCCTTTCTGCTTTTGAAATGTCTCACTTTAAGCCTAACAGTATATAAAACTGACTAGTACCAATATTAGATTTTAGTACACCTTACTCATATGTCCCCATCCGCACAAGAGTGTCATGCCCATTATTTCCATTATTATCAAGTTATCTCATCCCCTTGGTGGACTGCAAACATTTTCATAGTCTTCTTAGTCACTTCATGGTAGTTACTAAGACTATTGGTGTGGTGTTGTGGGTTAATGCTTTGGACTGAAAGGTCAGTTTGAACCTGAAGGTCAATGATTCAAGCTCACTAGCCTCTCCTCAGAAACCCTATACAGAGTCTCTATGAAACAGGAGCTAGATGATGGCACTTAACAATAATAACAAAGACTATTGCATTGGGCAAATCTGCTGCACAAGAACTTTTTAAAGTGTTGAAGAGCAGAGATGTCAGCTTGAGGACTAAGGTGCGCCTGACACAAGCCATGGTATTTTCAATAACCTCATATGGATGTGAAAGCTAGACAGTGAATAAGAAAGACCGTAGAAGAATTGATGCCTTTGAGTTGTGGTGTTGGAGGAGAATACTGAAAGTGCCATGGACTGCCAAAAGAACCAATAGATCTGTTTTGGAAGAAGTGCAGCCAGAGTGCTCCTTGGAGGCCAGGATGGCTAAGCTTCGTCTCTCATACTTTGCACATATTGTCAGGAGAGAACAGTTGCTGGAGAAGGATGTCATGCTGGGTAAGATGGAGGGTCATAGAAAAAGAGGAAGACCCCCAATGAGATGGATCAGCCAGGTGGCATCATTGATGGCGTCAAGTGTGGCAGCGGTGGTGGGGTTGGCCCAGGATCAGACATTGTTTCATTCTGCTGTGCATGGGGTCACTATGAGTCGGTTACGACTCGATGGCACCTGACAGTAACAACAACATAGCTGTTGTTATAGTCGTTAAGTGCCCTTAAGTGAGTGGATTCTGATCCATAGTGACTCTGTGTAGGGTTTCCGAAGAGTGGCTGGTGAGTGAGCTGCCAACCTTGCAGTTGAAACCGACTTTGCAGCCCAGTGCATTAACCTACAGCACCACACATGCCATTCCTCGGAAACCATATACAGAATTGCTATGAGTTAGAACCAACTAAATGGCATTTAACAACAAGAAAACTCTAGCTGGATGGTCCCTATTAAGTAATGCATTTCATTACAGGTCATCCCCTGTCTCTTCTAATCATTGTCTTGTTCATACTTGAAGAATTAACTTCCCAAGACCTAGCAAAAATGTGGAATTCTTCTAATGAAAATCTCCCCTTGTCCTCCTCATTGTATGTAAGCACACCCAAGAAAGTGTGTAAACCAGACACTGCATGTCTTTACCCACCCAGCCCCCCAATTTAGGTAGCTAATTTCTAAATTGCCTGTCCAATCAAACCAGTACTCTGAGAAGACAAGTATATTCCTTGATGTGAATAATCTCTCTAGGTGGGAACTTTGAGCACCTGCATCCATAAGCGAAGTTCAGTCTGAACAAGTATCCAATTGCAACATTTTACATCAACTCATGGTATCACATCTGTTTTTTTTTTTTTTTTTTTTTTTTCATTTAGTTGGGTCTGTTCAGTTCTAAGCTACTTATGTCTAAAGTATCAGACATAATTTGGGAGTCCACAAAACTCCCTGCACTTTACACCAGTCAACTATTTCACTCTCTTTCATTTCTATCCTCCATGGGCTACATAAACTGGTGTAAATGGAATGTGCCCAAACTTTCCCAATTCCTCCATTGCTGCGCCTTCCCTGCTTTCATTCATTGAATGAATCTGGGTGTGGCTAAAGTGGATCCAGGTGATCACTACAGTGAGCATCTCAGACTGCCTATTTGCCAGCACTTGGTGTGGCTCTGGGGGTAAAGCACTGGACTGCAAGATCGGTTTGAACCATGTTGTTGTTGTTGTGAAGTGCCGTCCAGTCGGTTCCAACCCATAGCGACCCTATATAGGGTTTCCGAGGAGCGACTGGTGAGCTTGAACTGCCAACCTTAAAGTTTCAAACAGCTTTGCAGTCTGGCGCTTTAATCCACAGCGCCACACCAGGACTCCGGTTTGAACCATGTTGTTGTTGTTGTTAAGTGTCGAGTCGGTTCCGACTCATAGCGACCCTGCACAGGGTTTCCAAGGCTGTAAATCTTTACGGGAGCAGAAAGCCTCCTCTTTCTCCCGCAGAACAGCTGGTAGTTTCGAACTGTTGACCTTAAGGTTCGCAGCCAGATTCGTAACCACTACGGTACCAGAGCTCCTTGGTTTGAACCATAAGGCTACTCAAATTAACCAGCTGCTCTTTGGAAACTCAATACAGTATCCCTATGAGTCACAACCAACTTGAAGACTCTTAACAACAACTTGCCAGCACCCTTAAACTTGTAGGCCTAAAATGATGTTTTGATGGGCACAGCATTTTCCTGCCTCAAAGCATCTAGTGCTATAAAACCAACATGTATGGTGGAAATGAATGTTGTTGTTGTTATGTGCCGTGGAGTTGGTTCCGACCCATAGCGAACCTGTACAGGGTTTCCGAGGCTGTAAATCTTTACGGGAGCAGAAAGCCTCATCTTTCTCCCGCGGAACAGCTGGTAGTTTCACAAAGAACTGCTGACTTTGTGGTTCTCAGCCCCACTTGTAACCCCTACTACCAGAGCTCCTTGGAAATGAATATTGGGTAGTAAAAAAAAGCGGAGCACTTTTAAGTCCATCTTCAGCTAATATTTGATTGAATATGCTGAAAGGTTACCTAGAATTTTCCAGGAAGTAAATAAAGCTGCTAAGGAGCTCTGGTAGTGTAGTGGTTACGAATCGGGCTGCGAACCGCAAGGTCAACCGTTCCAAACTACCATCTTTTCCGCGGAAGAAAGACGAGGCTTTCTGCTCCCATAAAGATTTACAGCCTCGGAAACCCTGTACAGGGTAGCTATGAGTCAGAACCTACTCCATGGCACACAACAACAATATAATGTAGGAGCTCTGTGCACAGAGAATGGGAACTTCAGTCAAATTCTTTAGCCCCACCCAGATTCTTTCCACTCAGAAAATTTACGCTTGAAAAGAAATGTAAAGCCTTCCAGGACTGCTGGGAGAACAGGAAATTTATTTTTGAAGAGAGGACATGTAATGATACACCTCCTCCACTGCATGGGAAGAAAAAAAAAAAAAAAAACTTTGATTTTTATGAATTTCAAGCAAGCAGTTTGCTACTGGATGCATTGATGCAGGAAAATGCATGTGATCTCCAGCATTTTTTCTGTCATGAAGTCTATATTTTTCAATGACTGATCTTTCCTACTTGTTTCCCACCTTGCATTCCAACCACCAGTAATTATCAATACATCTTGATTGAATGCTTGATCATCTTCAGAATGAGGAAGTTGATAGAATATTCAATTTAATCATCACTGACTTTAATGGTTGGTGTGTAAATTTGAATAACAGTGATATCAACTGCTTTGCCTTGTAGGCTTATGTATTATTATCTTATCAAAGGCAGTGTCTTACTTCCAGATAGATCTTGAAATGCTCTTTTTGATGGTGAATCAGATGCCCTTCTTTATTTTGTCATTCCTGGCATAGTAAATCATGTGATTTTCAGATTCAAAATGGCCAATACTAGTCTGTTTCAACTCTCTAATGTTTGTTGCTATTGTTGTTAAGTGCCATCGAGTCTGTTCTTACCCATAGCCACCCTGTATAGGGTTTCTGAGGAGTGGCTGGTGAGCTTGAACTTCTGACCTTGCAATATGAACCAACTTTGCAGTCCAGTGCATTAACCTACAGTGCCAGGATATTGATTTTTATATGTTCCTTTTCATTTTTGACAACTTCACATTTTCCTATATTCATACCTCATGCATTCCATGTTCTTATGCATTAATGTATGTTTACACCTATTTCTCCTAATTTTCAGTTGTGCCCCATCAACAAATTCAGGTTCCAAAATGGTTTACTCTGTTTTTGCCATCACAGTCAACTCTGCTTTGTCATATTTTGAATACTCTTCCAATCTGAATGGCACTATATATGACAATATTCTGGTGCTCTTCACCATGTTTCAATATTCGATATTCTGCCGCTATTTGACAGTACTTCACTGCTGTTGATAAGGTTTTCAGAGACTAAGTACTCAGAATAGTCTGTCTCTCCTTATTCCTAGTCTGTCTTAGTCTAGGAGTCCACCTTGAGTGACTCTGCTGGTATTTAAAATACCTGTGGCATAGCTTCCAGAATCATAGCAACATGCCATGCACCAGAGTACTACAAACTAACAGAAGAGTGATGGCTCAGTATACAGTTCTTCAATTAGGTCAATCTCTTCTCAACCCTGCCTTCAGGCACATCTTCCAACCTTCGGCTTCTTTCAATCCTTATGCCTCTTGGCCTCTGCCCTACTCAGGAAAGTGTTGCAAAGCTTTTAGCTCGGCTGATTATGTGCCCATAGATATCCCACTCTGCAGTAAACTTAATCAACAAACAGCTTCACCAAGTATATGGAGACCCTCCCATTCAGCCAGAAAGTTTTATGCCTAAAGATATTGAACTTTCTTGTACCATGGACCAAGAAGCTCTCTTGATTGTCTCTTGGTTCTGCTGCCTCTTTTGTCATTCATTTCTCTGCAACTGTTTCTTGCTGACTCTGGCTGTCAGTGATATCATAGTTGTTTCTTTCTTGGATCCAGGAGGTTTAGCACACAGGTATCAGGTCCACGAGGCATTCTCTGCTCCTTATTCTTCTGTGATGATGGTAGTGAGATCCCCCTTTTCACCTCTGAGATGGCTCCTTTTAAGCCTTGCAGGATGGCAAAAACAACCAGTCCCAGAGTTAGACTTCCATACACTCAAAAAGAGTAGCAGTTTACTTAAAATATTAGCAAGCTCTCCAGTACCCTTGGTGGGCCCCCAGAACTGTGGCGCTGTAGGATCAGCAGTGAACTGCAAACCAGTAGTCAGCAGATCAGTCCCATCAGATGCTCCTCAGAAACCCTGTATAGGTTTGCTTTGAGTCTGAATTGACTTTATGTCACCTAAAATCTCAGTCACATAATGGAGTTATAAAGCTGGAGTCCTGGCATAGCACTGTGGGTTAATATGATGGACGGCAAGGTCAGTTTCAACAGCAAAATCAGAGGTTCAAGCTCACCAGCTGCTCCTTGGAAACCCTATACAGGGTAGCTAGGAGTCTGAAACAACTAAACAGCACCACCACCAACAACAACAAAAATAAAAGAGCAATATTAAGGAACTCACTGTATAGCACATCATGTATGGTAATTGATATACCAGATGTTTATATATCAATGCCAGCAGGATTTTAAGATGAATCTGAAACCCTGTACAGGGTCTCTGAGTTGGAACTGACTCCACGGCATATAACAACAACAAAGTGAACATATACTCTCTTGACAGCAAACAATAAAAAAAGGAAAATATTTTCACAAAGTTAGACAACTAAAGGCCATGCATAGCCTTACAATGCTTTAGGGCAGGTTTTAACGCTAAATAAATTCACCACAAATTACATAAGTGTTCATGTTTTTCAATTTCTCATAATTTAAGAGTTATGGCTAAGAATTTTGCTTTTATCATCCAGATTAGTTTGTTTTTTTTTAAACAATATAATTTCACAATTTTTCAGATTATACTAGAGTTTACAGTTAAGTGTTAGTGTTTATCACAATAAATTGCCCTGACAAGCTTAGACATATTGTCTGAATTTGAAGAGAGCAATTTATTATAATACATAAAAGATGTTAGGAAACTTGGGAACTTATTTTAAAAAGAAAGCATTTGTTAATGAAGTTACTATTTTATTTGTTTAGAAGGTTAGTATTTTTGTTCATTTTCAAAAGTTCTTTAATATGAATGGTTGTATATTTGCATTAATTTTAGCATTATTTTATCATTGTTTGCTAAATTTCCTATCATATAACCATAATTAAGAAAAGAGAAAAGCACATTAATTTTGACTCTTTTGTTAAAACAATATCAGGTGTCTTAACAAAGGATACTTATATTCATTTTACATGAAATCTATACACTTGGCTACTATTTTGATTTTTGAAGTATTTTTTTTTAATGGAAATTTAGCACAAGATATTTCATAATTCTGTAGAACAAGCTCTAACTTTAATTCAGCTGTTATAGAATAGCAAAGTACAATTTTGACTTTCAGTTTTTTCCTATGAATAATAGAAAATGACTCCCATTTAGTAATGGCTCCCCATTATTGTGCAGGGTATATTATCTTTTACTGATATGGGAAAAAAGGTACCTGGTTTAACTGCACACATCACTAAAACATTTTATAAACCTTCTTGAATGAAAATGAACTAGTTTGTTAGGAATTACAAGCAAAAAATAACTTGAAAATAACATAAATTTGTCATTACATGGGAGTAAATGAAGAGGATGACAAGAAAGTGAGGAAAGAAGTGATAAGAAGTAGAAATACCACCAGCAATACACATTTTGATACAGTTAGAAATACAAATGTTGCTATTTGACTATTTTTAGCAAAATGACAAAAATACAGAAATGGTACTTTATTCAATAGTGTTTTATAAAGATCCTTGGACTTATGAAGATATTTTATTTATAATAACTTCACAATTAATGTCTATAACTTATTGTTGTACAATTGTGCTACTACCTATTAAATTACCTGTTTTCATCAATGAAATTTTACTTCATTAATCTGATAAACTTCATTTCAAAGATTCAATGGAATCAGATTGTCTTATTATTTAGTATGAAATAAGACAACTATAATTTCCTAAACATTTATGGCAAAATGAGATTTTATTGTTAGTTACTGTATAGTTAGATGCAATTCATAGCGAGTTTTCAAATATAGAATGATATGTGGCTTAGTCCTACACCAAATCTATTAAATAGAATCTGAATTCATTGTTGCACATATTTTGTAGATTAATTTCATGAGAGATTTCTCTCATTTTCACTGGCCCTCTATCAAACATAATTCCCTAAAAATACACTAAAATTAAACCCACTGCCCTGGGGTCGATTCTAACTCACAGTGACCCTATGTAGGGCAGAGTGAAACTGCCCACATGACTTACAGAGCTGTAAATCTTCCCAGAATCAGTCTGCCACATCGTTCCCAGGAAGAGATGCTGATGAGTTTGAACCACCAACCTTTTAGTTAGCAGCAAGTGCTTTAACTACTTAATCCTCAGCCAAGAGATTCCCTCACACCAAAATACTAAAATAAAATTTTAAAAAATGTTGAAATCATCTAAAATTTCTAAAAGTGTATCATTAAACATATAAGGAGACAAGAAGCCCTGAAATATTCTGATGAATGCACAGAGCTACTTATCATCCTCCTTAGCTTGCTCTTAAAATACGGTGTTGGTGTTGCTTTTGCTATTTAATGCAGTAGTAACACATCTAGAAAAGTCAGCTTTTGTCTTAGAATCTTAATATTACTAATTCCATGCATTTTTAAAGGAGCTCTGGTAGCTTAGTGGTTACGAATTGGCTGTGAACCACAATGTCGGCAGTTTTGAAACTACCAGCTGTTCTGCAGGAGAAAGATGAGGCTTTCTGCTCCAGTAAAGATTTACAGCCTCAGAAACCCTGTCTCTGTGAGGGTCACTATGAGTCGGAACTTACTCCACAGCACATAACAACAATATGCATTTTTATAGAAGAAAAAATTCCCATTTTGTAGCACATGTATGAAATCCTAATTTGTTTTCTAGTCCTAATTCAATTATTTGGAGTCTTAATGTGGAACAACAGGATAAGCACTGGAGCAAACCACAAGGTCGGCTGTTCAAACCCACCATCCATTCATCAGTAACTATACAATGTCATTAAGAATCTGAATTGACTCCATGGCACTAAACAACAACAACCCTCCTTAATTTGTGTTTTCTACTAGGAATTTCTTTAGTTTTCAATTGATGGTAGCAGAGGAGGGGCTAGTTTGGAATAGTAAAGATGCTTATGCACACATAACTTTTCTTTCCTTGAAGGCTCTAGTTATTTGCTGGGTTAAGTGTTGGGCAGTTAACCAAAAGGTTAGCAGTTCAAACCTACCAATTGCTCTGCATGAGAAAGGTAAGGCACTATAGGGACAGAAATTGAATGCTCCAAAGTGTTGATATCTCTTGTCCCTTCACCTACTCCAGCTGTCTAAAAAGGTGCAGACAGCCCCTTCCTCCAGCTATCTTATCTTGTTAGTTATGCAGAGGCTGGGAAGGAACCCACAGCCCACTCCTCCCACTCTGAAAATCTTTGTTCTCTAGGAGGGTATAGACAGCCTGGGACCTGGGGATTTTCCTCTCTTTTACTGGTTCAGCATGCCACCCTTATCTGTCCTTCAGCTTGTGAATACCCCAGGAAATAAAAAAGACTCTAACACCTGCCACTTGGGTATCAAAACTTCACTATCTAGCTGCTGCTTCAGGGTACAGCTGTATGCAGATTTCACCCTCTGTAAGTAAATTCCCTTGATTTACCCTTTGTAAAGGTTTTGCCCTTTGTAGGTAAATTCTCTTGTAGGTAAATCATCTGTTTTATTCTCTTCTCTGTAATAAATAAACTAATGTTCTGATAGAGTTCTCCTTGTTTTGTTTTCTCAGTCTCTCTGCACCTATGCAGAGTAGCTGTGCTTCAAAATCCGCTCAGTAGCACTTAGAGGGCAACAACAACGGCACCTGTGTCCTCAGAACACTTTTCCCTTCTGGACCTGAAACCCAACAGGTGATCTTATTCAAAAAAGATTTATAGCCTCAGAAACCCTATGTAGTATTTCCATTAAGCATGGGCTACTAGCCAAAAGGTTGGCAGTTCAAATTTACAAGCCACTCCTTGGAAACCCTATACAAGGTCCCTATGAGTGGAACTGACCCACAGGGAACTTAACAACAACAACATAGGGTAACTATGAGGCAGAAATAAATGGACAGCAGTGAGTTAGGTTTGGTTTGGTTAATGGAGAATATTATATTCAAAAGGTATTGAGCAAATCAGTCTAAATTTGATCTATTTAAATATCTCTATATATCTATCGAGTCCTGGTGTGGTGCTGTAAAATAAGCACTAGACTGCTCACCTGAAGGTCAGTGGTTCAAACTCACCAGCTACTACTTGGAAACACTACAGGGATGCTTTGTGTTGGATTCCACCTAATGTCACTTAACAGCAACAACAACAGAAATCTATAAGCTTTATGTCCTCTAAAAACCTTCCCTAAAATTTAATTTGGTTACGATTTGGGTTGCTAATCTGATGATCAGAAGTTGGAAACTATCAGCTGTTCCACGGAAGAAAGATGAGGCTTTCTGCTCCCGTAAAGATTTATAGCCTAGGAGACTCTATACAGCCTAGCTACGTGCCAGAATGGACTTCATGGCACACCACCACTACCACCACCACTGCCAATTACTCTTTCTATGTTAACACACAATATTGTCTGTGTGTGCATGTGTATATATCTTTGTCACATTTAATTACAATTATATAATTATCTCTTCATTAGACCGTGAGATTATAAAGATCAGGAATGTATCTTCATCATATTCAAATCTCCAACATCTAGAATAATACTCACATAGTGTCAATATAAGGTGAATTGTATGAACACAAATATCACCAACTTCAAGCATTTCTTATTGTTGTTATTAAGTGCTGTGGACTGTTTCTGTCTCATTGTGACCCTGTATAGGATTTTATAGGAGTAGTTGGTGGGTTTGAATTGCCAACTCTTTGGATAGTAGTCAAGTGTGTTGTTGACTATTTAAATTAATTCCTATTTAAATTATAGTTCAGGATTTTGCCTAATTGCTTAATGTAAGGGTATTCAGTCTATGGAGTCCTGATGAGGTGCTGTAGGATAAACACTGGCCTGCTAAACACAAGGTCGTTGGTTCGTCTTGCCATCTCCACATTGGAAACCCTATTCAGGGTTGCTAAGTCACATCTGACTCCACAGCATTTAACAAAAACAAAATCTGCATGTAAAATTAATTACATGACTCTATATTCAAATGCTGAAATCATGCTAAAATTACAAAGTGTTGTGGTTGTTGAGTAGTGTTGAGTCATTTCTTATTCATAACAACTCTGTATAGGGTTACCAAGGAGCATCTGGTGGTTTTGAATGCTGACCTTTCAGTTTATCCTATGCTTATCCTATATCACCACACCAGGACTCCTAAAATGATGATTGTTGTTTTGAAGAACTCACTAAAAACGGGTTAGTAGGTTATGGCCCCATAATATTATGGAATGAAAAGATCAAGAGGAAGTTTTTACTTGCCTTGTTGTTGTTGTTAAGTGCCTTTGAGTTGGTTCTGTCTCATAGTGACTTGTGTAGGGTTTCCAAGGAGTGGCTGGTGAGTTTGACCCACCGACCTTGCAGTGCCAGCTAGCAATTAATTTTAAATTTAATATGACACCCACAACCCATATTAAGTAGGATTTGTCCACTTTCTAATATGATATCAAAAAACATCTTATATGTATAATATTCACAAAAGAAATTTATATCCCATGATAATGGGAAACAATGATTCATTGTCTACTAGAGTGTGAATAGAACTTTGCATATCAGCAGAAAGTATGCTATGGGAAAACGAAATCAGGTTACCCAAATTAGGTGCCTTTTTCCTTGGTTCCTTGGAGTAATCATGGTGCCCTGATCTGACTCTTCCAGGTCACATTTAATGGCTTGAGATTGTGAGTCGGAGATTTCCAGAGTAGAAAACACTTACCTGAAAGACCAATATCAGCTAGGCTCAGAAAGCATGATTTAGCCTGTTATAAAGGACTAATCAATCAATAAATGTCCTTACCATGAAGGTTCTGAAAGCTTGTTTGATAGTCAGTGAAGGGAGGAAATGTGACTGCCTCTTTGCAACTTGGAACGTCCATGTTGGGGACCTTCCCAGGCCTCACCAAGGCCTCTCTTCTTTATGATGATCCTGAGTTGTATCCTTTTGCCAAAGTCAATTTAAAACTGTAAGTATAGCACTGTGAATTTTGAGAATCATTTCACTGAATTATCAAACCCCAAGGAGAGAGAATGAGAGCCAGAAGGTAAAAGTGAGAGTGTCCTGTGGGCTTCCAAGTTAACAGCTGGCTACTTGGCAGTCAAATGGATGGTATCCCTTTACCTTGTGAGATCTATACTAGTTCCAGGTGACTAGTGTAAGAGCAAGTGTGCTTCATGCGTGGCTAGTGTCAGAAATGATTCAGAATCAGGAAAGTAGACTAAATCATTTGGGGGATTAGATTCATGCTGATACTTTTCTACAAATTAATGAAGAATACTGCTAAACTGGATTTAACTGTGAATAAGGTAATTCTCTGTGCACCTCTATAAGAATTTGCTTCCAATTCTATTAATCAGTTTTCATGTATATCTCTTAATCCATTTCCAACTGTATGGCAGTCTTGAAAATATATTATTCAACTACACCAACTGCTACCTAGAATGAAATATGGATTTTATTAGTAAGAAAGAAGTGGGTAAGGTTTTGAGTAACAATCAGGGGCTTAAGCACTAAAATACCAAAATAGAGAACATAATTCAGAATTGTATGACTGAAACAATTTCAGTAGTTTGACTTTCTTGTTGGGGTTAATTGGGAGTTTGTGAAATCCCCAATGGTTTGATCTCAAAGGGAAAACTGAGTGATCTGGCAAATTATGCAGTTCAAGTCAGGTGAAAAATTTATTTAAACTCTTAGGATGCACTGTGTGTCACAAAGCTGCCTATCTGCTTACATTTTCTAACAGCCCATCAAAAGGAATTAACTTAATCATCAGTGCAAGATCAAACTCTATTATGTATGCAATTTTATATTCTAAGCAACTTTCCATCAATCTAGAAACCATTTTCACAATAAATTATCAAAATCATGACTATATTTTCTTGGCTTTCCTATTTCCATAATTCACGTTAATAAATTTATACTAAATGGTATTCACATGCCCTAATGATTTTAAACTATTTTGTCCCTCAAGAAACATTTCAAATAATGCATTTCATGATATGGAGAAAAAAAATCTGACAAGTCAAGTTTAAGGGCACTTCTGTAATTTTTGCAATCTAAAGTAAATTAACTCCTTAATTTAAAATACATTTTAGGGAAGCAATATAGTTCTATAGAATGTACATGGGCTTTGAACTTGAATATCTCTCATTTTAAAATCCATCTTGGCCCATTTATTTACTTGCTGTGTTAACTTATATGTTATATAAACTCTCTGAGCTTCACCCCCAGTTGATGAAAATGACAGCTATTTTTAACTAGCATTCAATTTTAAAATGGGAGCCAAGCATATTAGGTTGAAAAGAAAATATCAAAATGAGACTGTCATATAGTTACTATAAATTTACAGAATATATGTTATAAAGTGATTGATATTTCTGCTTTCATAGTTTTTATTTTTCTATATGTTTATGATAATCTCTGCTTCATAGATTAGTCTTTGAATTTCTTCTTTAATAACACTACAGTTTGTTTAGTCTTTTCTATGAGTTATGAAAAATGTATAATAAATGTTACAGAAGAGGGTAATAAAATTTAAATTGTGATGAGAAAACAGTGAATACCATTAAATTAGCACACTTACTGCTTGCTGTGTTGTCGTTCTTTCTGTAGAGCTGATTCCTACTCATGACAGCGCCCTGTGTGCAGAGCAGAAATGCTTCATAGCATTTTTTGTTTTTTTTTTTAATGTTTTATTGTGAATTATATGATAGTTTACATGGCAGAACTTTAGTTTTATATTCATTCCATCATATATCATCTCACTGCCATGGTTCCAATCCTCTCCATGCATCATCAACCACCCAAAGGGTATGTTCCAGAAACC
>NW_006408654.1:6955046-6955587 GCF_000296735.1 Chrysochloris asiatica
TTTCTTTTTCTTAGTCTTTTAGAGTAGTGGTCCTGTGCAGTATTTCGCTTTTTGTGACTGACTAATTTCACTCAACATAATGTCCTCTAGGTTCATCCATGTTATGCAGTGGCTTGCTGCTTCCTTGTTGTTCTTCAAGGTAGCATAGTATACCATTGTGTGTATGTACCACAATTTGTTTATTCATTTTTCAGTTGATGGGCACTTTGGCTGGCTCCATCTTTTTGCTATTGTAAATAGTGCTGCTATAAACATCGGTGTGCATATATCTTCTCAGATTGTGGCTCGTTTTTCTTGTGGGAAAATACCGAGTAGAGGTATTGCTGGATCATAAGGTATTTCTATTGTAAACCTTCTGAAGAAATGCCATATTGTTTTCCAGAGAGGTTGAACCATTTTGCAGTCCCACCAACAATGCAAGAGTGTCCCAGTTTCTCCACATCCCCACCAGCATTTATTGTCTTCTCCATTTTTCATTATTGTTGGTGTGAGATGATATCTCATTGTTGTTTTGATTTGCATCTCTCTAATGGCTAGTGAT
>NW_006408654.1:6958636-6961253 GCF_000296735.1 Chrysochloris asiatica
TAATATGGTTATTTCATTTTTTTCAATTGTCCCTTTAATCATGAGATAATGTCCATCTTTATCTATTATGCTGGCTTTTGCCTTAAAGTTTATTTTATCCGAGATTAGCACTGCCACTCCTGTTTGCTTTCTATTGCAATTAGGTTGGTATATTTTTCCCCATCCTTTTGATTTTAATCTGTTTCTGTTTCCGTTTCTGTGTGTGTGATGCGTCTCCTGCAGACAGCATATTGAAGGATCTTGTTTTCTTATCCATTCTGCCACCTTCATAGCGTTTTGATTACTGTGACCTTGCTTTCAACATATAGGCTTTTGGTGGATTGATTTGTTTCAGTATATATAGTAGACTTTCTAGAGCATATATTCTGTATTTCAAACTAAACAGCAAAATCTTTGAATTGAGGCCTAATCTAGATATTTAGTATCTTAAAACTACAAGACAATGTTGTCTTTCATTTATTATTTATTTGTCAAAAATTAATGAGTGCAAAAATAAATGCACATACATGGCCTTCTTCTTGCATGTCATGTCAATATTCTTTGTTGGGTACCTTCATCCAAACCACATCAGGTTCTTTTCTCTGGTTATCAGAAAAATATATTTGTATTTTTGTTTGTTTAATTCCATGGATAATTTTGGTGCTTAGCTCGGTCTGACATTCTCCATTACAATTGTTATTCTTGGGTGCTGTTGAGTTGATTTTGACACATAGTGGCCCCATTTGACATAGAAAAACTACCCCATAAGGCTTACCTCTTTATAATATTTATGGAAGCAGATTGCTGTATCTTTCTCCTGCAGAGTTACTGGATGGGTTCAAGTTGCCAACCTTTCAGAATGCTGTGGAGCATGTAACTGTTTGACTCACCATCTACTTTGAAACCTCAGTAGTGAGATGTATATAAGAAATATCTGTTTACTCTCAGTCAGCAGACTACCAACAAAACAGTCTTTTGCTTTTAACTCAAAGAAACCCAAGTTCATAAAATTAGGTCACTTTCTTAAGCTATTGATTCTGAGATGCTAGAGCATGGCAGCAAATATGTGAGACTACCTGATTGAGCACATTCTATGAGAGAGAGCGCATTGAGCTCTTATAACTAATGACAGTTATCCTGAGCAGCTGGGAGGTCTATGTATAGTACAATAGCTATAACATGAATAGGTCAGTGCTTCAAATCCTAGGAAAACAGCAGTTTACAAGGTATATGAGAAAAACAAAACACAAATAAACAGAATGATTACACCTTGGAATACAAACAACTGTTGAATTTAAACCTGTTTAAAAAACAAAAAATCATAACAATAGCAGAAACAATACAAAAATTTTAACACAACAGGACAAAAATAACAGAGTTTCACCTTAAATACTGGTTTGAGAACTTGGCAACTGAGGTGGAATAGCTTTGATACTTATCTTAAGAAGAATAGCTGAACATAGCAGGCAGTTATCATCCAAAGCAAATAACTGGCACAATACAGTGGATATACCCATTTTGCTCAGCTAGTATGACTCCTAGAAAACAACCACTTCTGTTTCTATGCATGATAACTTCTAACCTTATAACTTAAACCTTGGGAGTGGATTAGTAAGGTCACTATCTAGACTCTTCACAAAATATACAGAAGACAGACAACAAAAAGTATTAAGAATCCTGAAGTTTAGCATATGGGGAAAATGAGCCAGAAAACTTTAGTAATATATGACAGGGTCTAATGAAGCCCTGTGTCCCGGGTTTAGAAACTTGGTCTCTATCATATTAAGTGTACATGTTTTTGTTGGTTAAAGAGCAGGAACTGAGTGGAGATCAATTGTAGTTGGTGTGTATCCCAGGCTAACAAGGTTTTTCTAAGGAATAGCAGTGTTGTGTTAATGTGTTGATGGATCTAGGATCAAATACCACAAGGTGAGTCTACCAGGTCTAGAGTGTGAGTCAGACAATACCCATGAAGCACGTACTGTCATATTCAGTAGAGTCAACTGAGAATCTAAAGTAATCAAGAACTCAACATTTGAATTCACAAGTATAAGGATTCTTACAGGCTAGAGAAACTAATTTCTGTGTTTAAAGGAGTAAATTGAGAGGTAGCCAATGTGGTAAACAAACAAGAAAAATGAAGTAACCTGTTGAGGCAGTAGATATACGAACAGATATAGCTACGTTTTGTTAGTTATAATAAATTAAAGGCATGCATGAGCTTTTTAAGAAATATATGAGCAGGATCAATCTAGAATCTACCTAGGATCCTTTTAATTTGAAGTTGAAGATGCATTTTGGTTATTTCCAATTCTTCAGAACACTGGAATTCTACTGAATGGACCACAGTCCCCTTTATAGTGATAACTGTTGTAGATTTCCTAATAACAACCATTTTCTACCTTCTCAATGTTGTTGTTAGGTGCCATAGAGTCAGCACTGACTTATAGCAAACTTATGCACAACAGAATGAAACAATGTCCAATCCTGTGCCAACCTCATTACCGTTGCCACATTTGAGTCCATCGATGCTGCCACTTGGCCAATCCATCTTGTTGGGGGTCTTCCTCTTTTTCTACGACCCTCCATCTTACCAAACATGATATCCTTCTCCAGTGACTGTTCCCTCCTGACAATA
>NW_006408654.1:6962338-6969559 GCF_000296735.1 Chrysochloris asiatica
TTCCACGGCCTCTTCTGAATCTGGCTTGAACCTCTGGAAGTTCTCTGTCAATGTATGATTGTAGCCATTTCTGCATCACCTTTAGCATAACTTTACTAACTCGAGATATCAAAGAGATTGTCCGATGATTTCCGCATTCCTTTGGGTCACCTCTCTTTGGAATGGACACAAATATGGATCTCTTCCAATCAGTCAGACAAATAGTACTCTTCCAAATTTCTTGACAGAGATGAGTGAGTGCCTCCTGTGCGCCTCACTTTCTTGAAAGATTAGCATTTTTATTCCATCAATTCCTGGTGCCTTGTTCTTTGCCAATTCCTTCCATGCACCTTGGACTTCCTCCCTGAGTATCACTGGCTCTTGATCATATGCTACCTCTTGAAACGGTTTAACATTTTGAGTGGTTTTATCTATTATAAGACATGTTCATGTAACCCTTTCTGAATTTCTCAGCAGATAACCAAGTTTTGCCTTTCGAGCTCTGATAGCGTAATGGTTACGAATCGGGCTGCGAACCTTAAGGTCAGCGGTTCGAAACTACCAGCCGCTCCGTGGGAGAAAGATGAGGCTTTCTACTCCCGTAAAGATTTACACCCTCGGAAACCCTGTACATGGGTCGGAACCGACTCGACGGCACTTAACAACAACAACAACTCTCTAAACTCTGCTCTTTCTGCCTGTCTAGTTGTTCCCTAGAGCAAATATATCTAGATTTCATGCCAATCTTCTTATCCGTCAATCAAGAACTACTTCTGAGAATACCCTGTCTTTCAGTCTGATCTCTACTATGTGACTAAAGTTATGATGATGTAGTCACTCAGATTAGCTTGGTAGCCTCAGAAACAAAGTCTTAGACATAATAGAAAATTTGTTCCAAAAGCAAGTCTGATTTATAATGACTTTGATATTTTAGCTCATTGGCTTTGAAAACAAAACAAGACTAAATTGTAAGTTTGCCTACCATCAAAAGGCTACAGATTTAGGATCCCACCTCAAGATAATCATTTGTTTGGTAAAAGGACAGACACTCTATCACCTTCCTAGAGTTCTGTGCAGGTGCTGATTAATCGATACATCTGTCTGCCCCTCAGTTACATGGTTGAACCTTTTCATCAGTCATTGTCAGGAGTTGAACAATGTTTCTGGTAATTTTCACTTTTCTTAAATTGTTTCCCCAGAATTGACCCATCTCTATATCACATATTCCAGTACCCTTTAGTTTACATCCAGTGCTGACCACTTATTTCTTTTTTAATTTTGCCCTTACTTCACCTCCTAAAAGAGAAGCTGGTCTGGAATTAGACATGTATGTCATTAATCCCCTTTAAACATATTTTCTTTAGGCAGTACCTTCAGTTCTACTTAGATAAGGTGTTTGTTCAGTTAAAGTTTTCTTCATCTTCACAGCTTCCTCGTCTGAGTTTCAAAATGAAGTAACTTTTATAATTGATACACTATTTATTCTACAAGCTCTTTGTGCCAGTAACTAGCAGGTGAGCTGGTTCAGCAAGAGTCACTCACCAGCAGCAGTCCAGGTAGTACCGGACAACTAATACTAATCTTATGTAGTGTGTGCCTGGTGGGGCACTGTAGAATCAGCTTTGAGATGGGAACCAGAAAGTTGGCAGTTCAAATCCACCAGGTGCTCCTCAGAAACCCTATGCAGGGTCTCTTTGAGTCAGAACCAACTCTATGGCATTTAACAACAACATTAATCTTATCTAAATTTACCCTCACTTTGCAAGGATAGAGAGGACCCCTGATCACACCAAATTCCTTATCACTATCACCTTCACTTGTGGGAGAAAGATGAGACTTTTTGCTCCTGTAAAGATTTACAACCTAGGAAATCCTATACATGGTTGCTATTATTTAGAACCATCTCCACAGCGAATAACCACCACCACCACCATCACCTTCACTTGCTTCACATACAACTTTTAAATAATTGAAAAGTGTTTGAAACTTTTCTATCACTCACCCAACCAAATCCACTGCCATTCAGTTTATTCCAATACATAACAACCCTGTATACTGTTTCCAAGGCTGTAAATCTTTGTAGGTACAGAGAGCCTTATCTTTCTCCCATGGAAAAGCTGACCAATTTTAACTGACCACCTTGTGGTTAGCAGTCCAGTTTGTAGTACTGAAGTAAGGCTAAGTAACAAACATAGACACCTGTTCTGACTTACCTACAAATTTCACTTAAAAACACACTTAGAGACACATTTCATTCATAACTAGGGGACTGCCTGTAATTTTGTAGGATCACCATAGTCCAGGAACTGGATCTCAATTTTTCAGTTTGAAAAACATAATTGCATCATTTTATACAGTTTTTCAGATTCTAAGAGATGTATTCACAGCAATAGGAGAGACAAAATTGACAAATGATTAGGTTACCCAACTCAAGAACTGGGACTGCTCTACTGTGAAAAGTGTTTCTCTCTACAATTCATGAGACTAAATTAAAAATTTAAGGTAGCGTTGTAACTATGGAACAGAACAAAGGATGTGGAGTATGCTCAAATAATTCTTATCAAGTGATGTAATATGGGTGACTTTTGCTTATTCATTTGAAAAGTGTTTATGTTGAAATAACTGAAGTTGGTGTCCTGGTATTACTCTGTAAATTAGCAATAGGAAACAAATTAGTTCATCACCTTTTAAGTTTCTTTTCTAAATTGCATTTAATCCATATCAGAAATGTTATGGCAAAAGAAGTCTTAACTCATGCAAATGAATATGATCATGTTTTGGGGTGACAGCTAAGTCTCTTTAGTTGCATTTAGGAGATATTTGGCTCCCAATACATTTATAAGTCTTCCCTTTGAATTTGTAATTACTTCTTCAGTTCAGGAGGTTATATGTGTATGAACTTATCCCCAATTCTGAAATATGGACATTATAATTCTTATCTGACAGATTTCATTACTCACTCTCTGAAGTAAGGAAAAAGATACACAATGATTCCTTCAAAGTAAGTTATTCATTCCTCGTATGTCTAGTTTTTCTGTTTGTAGAGAGTAGCTTACCTGGAAGCTTAAAGTATTGGCCTCTTTTTCACATCTCAAAAAGAAAATTTTGTTCCTTGGCTAATTTATCAATGCCATTGTCTCTATGGTTTATCAGCAGATGACAAATTCGATAGCTGATTTTTTAATCCAAGTCTTAGGTCACCCTTTCAAAAGCACTTAATGTATGCAAGCTCATTTTTTATCTGATAAATCAGAAGATTCTATTTTTAAATGATTAATAAAACAATAAATTAATAAACACTGATTTATAGAAGAACCCATTACTCTCATAAGAGGACTCAGCTAATGTTGCATCATCTTATGTGCTTCAACGCAATAGTAAAGATATGAAAGTTATCTTTTTTAGTTAAATAAAACTCGAAAAATATCAACTACTTTTTCAATCCATGAGTAATTATTTAGATGAATTTAAATATTTTTTTTTCTGGCTAGAGCTATTTTTATTGAGATGAAAATGTTGGCAGCTAGCTTATAAGCAAATAAAGTTAGATATTCCAGGTGCACTGGTACTTTATCATACAGTAGAGATGTTTGATACCTTTGCTGCAATTATTTCTTATGAGATTTGGAGAAAGATGAAGTACAGATATTAAACATAAATTAAAACTGAACCTTTTCTGTAATGTTTTTCATTCTCTCCCAGTTTTGACATTGGCCCTCTTTAAATATGAACCACCTGAGGAACCGTAAGTAGTGCATATACGCATACATCTTGAGAAACACAATCAGAAGCCTCATTTCTTTAGCACCACCTGTTCTTAAGCACTCAATTACTTTCCATTTATCAGAGACAGTCTAGTAACTTCTATGAGCTTTTTATCCCCTAAGTGCCTTTGTGTGTTTGCATGAGTACATATATATTTGTATCAGTCTTAAATCTTAGTTAAATTTCTAAATCAGAGAGAGGAGCAGACAATTTTTGCTTATATAATGATTACCTGGGCATTTGTGGTTTCGGTAGTAGTTGTGTGCAGTCGAGTCAGTTTTGACTCTTAGAGACCCTTGTATAGAGTTCAGAGAGTAGAAATCCTCATCTTTCTGGTAGATTGGAACTGCTAACCTTAATTAGCAGCCCAGCTCACACCCACTATGCCACCAGAGCTCATGAGGCATTAATGCCTAGTATTATCCTGCCATAGGTTTATGGAGATGGTTAGATGTGATACTTCCATGTCAAAATTAGGATGTTATTTCTTACAGCACAGTGAGCAGCACACATAGTGATTATGCATCTGAGCTAAAGAACCTTAAGCTTATTTTACTTGAATATTTTGTAAAGCACACATTCACAAACATATCCCTGGAGGAGGACATTTTCTTTATTATACAAGGCAGTAAACAAATCTATTCTCTGTTTTGGAAGGAGACACTATCTCAATCTTCCAGAAATGTTCACAGTACAAACATCCTTGAAAAATAGTCTGGAACAAATGCTGTTAGTGTCTCTGCTTGCAAGAAATGCAGGAACACAAGAGTCTGTAGAGAGTTATCCACTAATAATTTTTTTGACAAACTATTTTACGACTGGTAAGCAAGTGTTCTTGAGTAGTTAAACATATTTTATCCTATAAATAATATTGAGAGGCTAGATATAAAAATGGACAGAATCCAGGCCATCTACTATACAAATACACAATATTTAGATCATGTATGACAATAGAATGCTCTCTCATAGACTAACTCTGGAGTAACCAGCCTAAATAGGTAAGCCATTGCCTTAGCAACAAAAGACTCTAAATTGTCAGCCCATGGTCAGTAACTGCCAGCTTCCTGTTTGACCTCTGTTCCCAATTCAGTTTCAGTCAGAGAAAGCCAGATTTTGCTGGTAAACCAATTGTATAGGGCGTCCCACTTATAGTTAGCCCTCCTATAGCTTATCCTAATCAGTAACCTCTAATCAGAGCATACCTGAGGCTAAAGTCTAACTTTTTCTTTCTCTCCTCTTTTCTTTCTTCCTTTTTTCCTTCCTTTCTTTCTTTCTTTCTTAAATGTAAAGCTTTTCCATTATTGTAGTTGTTACAAATCAGGTTGCAAACCTTAAGGTCAGCAGTTTGAAACTACCAGCTGTTCCATGGAAGAACGATGAGGTTTTCTGCTCCTGTAAAGATTTACAGCCTCGGAAATCCTGTACAGGGCCATTATGAGTCAGAAGCGACTCCACCATACATAACCACCACCAGCAGCTATATGTCAGACATCTGGTGTGGCACTGTAGGATAAGCATTGGACTATCAATCAAAGATTTAGTGGTTCAAACCCACCAGCTGCTCTTGGGAACCCTATATAGGGTAGCTATGGGTCAGAACCTACTTGAAGGCACTTAACAGCAACAAGCTACTTGTCAATCTCTAATAAATAATAAATGCAAATGATGGGCTGACTCCTTTGCATGCTCCAAATATCCTGTCCTCATTTGGATTGCTTTCATATTTACAATATACATATTCAATCAAATATAATGAACAAAGCTAAATTCAACAACCATTTTATTTCTAAAACAGAAACCAAGTTAAAACATCTGAATTATGGAAATATATTTTTAAATTCTAGTTTGAATGGTATATAACCTTTGGGTAATTTTTGATATCACATGTGTGTTGAACATTTATGAAAAAAGCAACAATCTCACAATTTCTAATATTATAGACTCCATGTCTATAAACTTATAAAATGTCATGTAGCTAGAGATACATTTTATGAATAAGTTAAAAAAAATTCCTTATGCCATATAAATATTTAAAACCCATTAAGAGTTGTAATACTTTTATAACCTTCTTATCCATGAAATGGTTTAAATGAAATAATCTTCTAAACTGTTGTTTAGTGCAAAAGGAGAAAGAATTTTGTAAGTAGTAACTGGCCTTATCAACATTCTTGACATTTTGCAGCAAAATGAAGAGCATTTATAAAATGTGCAAACGGTAAGGAAAGAGGCAGAAAGATTGAAAAATGTGCTTCTGTTCTAAAGACCAAAGTAATGTGGTCTAGAACTTGCTGCTCTTTTTAATTCTGCCTGTCCCTGGCAGATATTAGGTGTTCAAGCAATCTTTGTTTTATGGAAGAGAACATTTTTACAGGCAGAAAATTTGAAGTCCTCAACTTGCCCTTGGGATATTGAATTCTCAGGGACAAGGAGGAAACACCTGGCTAGGAATTAGCACCTCTTCCATGTCCCCCTGTCTCCTGAATACCTGTCAGTGGAGGTTTCATAGTCACTAAGGTGATAACCTTTTTTAAGCACAGATGCAAACATAGCTGAAATTTCCACTCAGTCATCCATATATGCCCCCTGTCTCAAGTGAAAATTAAAGAACTAAAATAGTTGGGCTAATTATAGACTGAAAAATGCTCATTCCTCATAAGAGGCCGTGAGGCCAAAGGTTAGACTGTCTTTTGCTAATGCTTTAGACAGTTAAAAAATTGATAGCGGGTTTGGAAATATACTCATATCTATAGCATTCCTAGCATGGAGTCAGGCAATTATCTAGCCTATGACTTCTTGTTCAAAGAGCTCATTCATTTATAAAGCAGCTCATTTCATTCACAGACAGGTTTAAATAATGGAAACATCTTCCTGATAATAAGACAAAATGTGCCATTTTACAATCATAATCCCCATTCCTGCACTCAGGGTAAAAGTAGCTTAACTTAAAAAAAATTACATGTATATATATTTGTATATATGTAATATATATATTTATTTTATGTATATATTTGTAGTTGTTCAGTGCCTTAGAGTTGGTTTAAACTCATAGTTACCCTGATTGTGTTTCTAGGAAGCAGATGGTGAGTTTGAACCACCTACCTTGCTATTCTATGAATAGCAGAGAAACATTGTCAGATACAAGACTGGAAGGTGGAAAGGCACTCAGAATGTGACTGGGGAAAAAAATACCTCCTCAAAGTAGGGTTGACCATAATGACATGAATACAGTTAAGCTCGGGGGAGAAAAGCACACAGAACCTGCATTTGCTGATGGGCAACAACTTAAAATGAAGAGAAACAGCTGTAAACATTCATTGAAAATTGGAACATGGAATGTACGAAGTATGAATTTGGGAAAATTGGAAGAGGTAAAAAATGAAATGGAATGCATAAACATTGATATCTTAGGCATTAGTAAGCTAAAATGGACTGGTATTGGCAATTTTGAATCTGATAACCACATGGTTTACTATGCAG
>NW_006408654.1:6972005-6988399 GCF_000296735.1 Chrysochloris asiatica
CTAACGAGATGGATTGGCCCTGTGGCATCATTGATGGACTCAAGTGTGGCAGTGTTAGTGAGGTTGGCCCAGGATCGAACATTGTTTCATTCTGCTGTGCATGGGATTGCTATGAGTCGGTTCCGACTCGATGGCACCTGACAACAACAACAACAACCTTGCTATTCACCATCACTTGTCTGTCAGTTTGTTGATCTATGGTGGCTTATGAGTTGCTATGCTTCTGAAAGCTATGCCACTGGTATTTCAAATAGAAACAGGGTCACCCATGGTGGACAGGTTTCAGGTGAGCTTCTAGATAAAGACAGACTAGGAAGAAGGAGTGATGAACTACTTCCAAATATTAAGTCACTGAAAACCTTATGAATAGGAGAAAAACATTGTCAGATATAGTGCTGAAAAATGAGCCCTTAAGGGTGGAAGGCACTCAAAATGTGACCTGGGAAGAGCTGCCTCCTCAAAGTAGAGCTGACCTTGATGACACGAATGGAGTAAAGTCTATGAGAGAAGCCCATGGGACCTTCAAATACTGATGGGTCACAACTCAAACTGAAGAGAGACAACTGGATGTAAACATCCATTGAAAATCGGAACTTGGAATATATGTAGTGTGAATCTGGGAAAATTGAAAATTGACAAAAAATGAAATGGAACACATAAACTTCAATATCTTAGGCATTAGTGAGTTGAAATGGACTAGTATTGGCCATTTTGAGTCTGAAGACCACATGTTTTACTATGCCAGAAATGACAAATTGAAGAGGAATGGTGTTTCATTCATTGTCAAAAAGAACACATCCAGATCAGTCATGACGTACAATGCTGTTGGCGATAGAATAATATCCATGTGCCTACAGGGAAGCCCAGTTAATACCATTATTATTCACATTTTTGCACCAACCTCTAAGGCCATTGAGGACTAAATTGAAGAATTCTACCAACTTCTTAAATCTGAAATTGATCAAACATGCAATCAAGATGTATTGATCATTACCAGTGGTTGGAATGCAAAGGTTGGGAGCAAAGAGAAAGGATCAGTAGTTGAAAATATTGCCTTGGAGATAGAAATGATGCTGGAGAAGGCATGATAGAATTCTGCAAAATCCACAATTTGTTCATTTCAAATACCTTCTTTAGACAGCATAAGAGACGACTATATACACAAAATTCACCAGAAAGAATGCGTAGAAATCAAATTGACTACATCTGTTGAAAGAGATGATGGAAAAGCTCCATATCACCAGTGAAAACAAGGTCAGGGCAGACTGTGGAACAAACCATCAATTACTCATATGCAAATTCAAACTGAAGCTTAAGAAAATGAAAACAAGTTCACAAGAGCCAAAATATGACCTAGAATATATCCCACCTGAATTCAGAGATCATCGGAAGAACAGATTTGATGCACTAAACACTAAATACCAAAGATGAGAGGAGTTGTGGGATGACATCAAGAACATCATGCATGAAGAAAGCAAGAAGTCGTTGAGAAGACAAGAAAGAAGGAAAAGGTCAAGATGGATGTTAGAAGAGACACTGAAACTTGCCCTCCAGTGTAGAGATGCTAAAGCAAATGGAAGAAATGAGGAGGTCCAAGAGCTGAACAGAACTTTTCAAAGATCAGCTCAGAAGATAAAGCCAAATAGTACAACAAAATGTGCAAAGATCTGGAATCAGAAACCCAAAAAGGAAGAGCACACTCAGCATTTCTCAAGCTTGGGGAAAAGAAGAAAAAATTCAAGCCTTGACTTTCGTTATTGGAAAATTCTCTGGGCAAATTATTGAATGATGCAGATAGCATCAAGAGAAGATGGAAGGATTACACAGAGTCACTGTATCAAAAGGAGATAGTTTATGTTCAATTTTTTCAGGAGGTAGCATATGATCACGAGCCAATGATAATGAAGAAGAAGTCCAAGGTGATTTGAAGGAATTGGCAAAGAACAAGGCACCAGGACTTGATGGAATAAAAATTGAAATCTTTAAAGAAAATGAGGCGGCACAAGAGACACTCACTCATCTCTGCCAAGAAATTTGGAAGGCCACTATCTGGCCGACTGATTGGAAGAGATCCGTATCTGTGCCCATTCCAAAGAGAGGTCAGCCAATGGAATGTGGAAATCATGGGACAATCTATGATATCCCATCAGAGTAAAGTTTTACTCAAGGTAATAGAGAAACAGCTGCAAGCATACACAGAGAATTTCCAGAGGTTCAAGCTGGATTCAGAAGAGGCCATGGAATGAGAGATATCATTGCTGATGTCCAATGGATCTTGGCTGAAAGCAGAGAATATTAGAAAGATGTTTACCTATGTTTTATTGACTGCACAAAGGTTCTCTATTGTGTGGATCATGACAAGCTATGGACAACATTGTGATGTAGGATTATTATGGAACACTTAATTGTGCTCATGAGGATTCTGTACCTGGACCAAGAGGCAGTTGTTTGAACAGAACATGGGAACACTGAATTGGTTTAAAATTAAAGAAAGGTGTGCAACAAGGTTGTATTCTTTCACCATACTTATTCAACCTGTATGCTGAGAAGCTAGGTTTTATGAAGAAAAAGTTGGCATCAGGATTGGAGGAAGACTCATTATCAACCTGCGATATGCAGATGCTACAAACTTGCTTGCTCAAAGTTGGATCCATCAGGATTGGAGGAAGACTCATTACCAACCTGCTATATGCAGATGCTACAACCTTGCTTGCTCAAAGTGAAGAGGACTTAAAACATTTACTGATGACAGTCAAAGAGCACAGCCTTTGGTACAAATTACATCTCATGTAAAGAAAACAAAAATCTTCACCACTGGACCAATAAACAATATTCTTATCAATGCAGTCATCTTATCAATCAATATGTCATCTAATATGGATATATGTAATATCATGCTAAATATGTTGTTGTTATGTGACATCGAGTTGGCTCCAACTCATCGTGAGTTTATGCACAATAGATCAAAACATTATCCAGTACAGTTCCGTCCTCATAATTGTCACATTTGAGCCTATTGCTGCTGCCATTGTATCAATCTGTCTTTTTGACAACAGAATAGTCAATAAAGCATAAGTAAACCTCTTTCTGTGATTTTTGTATTCTGTTCAATCAGCTCATTTTGGAATGTGCACAAATATGGACCTCTTTTAAATGGTTGGCCAGGTACTCATTCTCCATTTTTTTTGACATAGATATATGAGAGCCACCTGCGTTGCATATGTTAGTTGAAAGATTTTCAATTTGTAGTCTATAAATTCCTGAAGCCTTGTTTGTCACCAATGCCTTTAGTGAAGTTTAGAAGTCTTCCTTCAGTACCATTGGTTCTTGATATTATGCTACCTTTTGAAATGGTTGAAATTTTAGTATTTCATTTTGGTACAATGATTCTTTGTACTCCTTCCATCTTCTCATGATACTTTCTGCATCATTCAACATTTTGCTGACAGAGTGCTTCAATATTGCAAGTTGAGACTTGATTTTTTTTTTCCAGTTATTTCAGTTTGATAAATGCTGGGAATGTTCTTCCCTTTTAATTTTCTAGCTCCAGCTCTTCACACATTTCATTGTAAGACTTGATTTTTGTCTTCTTGAGTTGCCCTTTGAAATTTTGTTTCAGCTGTTTTATTTCCTTATTTATTCTGTTTGCTTTAGCTTCTCTGTACTTAAGAGAAAGCTTCAGAGTCTCTTCTGACATCCATTATTGTTCTTTTTATCTTTTCCTGTCCTTTTAATGAACTTTTGCTTTTTTCATTTCTTATAAACTTGTGGTCATCCCACAACTCTTTTGATCTTCAGTCATTAATGTTTAATGTAAATAACATTGATAAACAATTACTTGGTATGTATAATGAATAGCTGACAATCGGACTATAGTTTGATGTATAGGCAGAGACTAAATGATGACTCCTCTGGCATGCTTGCAATAATAACACCCAGAGCCCACGTTAGACACTCTGTTTCATATTTTAAGACAAAGTTTGCTCTGACTTTGCTAAACCAATTCTTGAAGGACACCCAAACCAGACCTTAATGAACATAGGCTAGATCCTGTTTTCACTTATTTTATTTTCCCTTTTGTATTATTAAGAGAAACCAAGAAAAGAAAGCTTCTTTTTAAATCAATGTAGGTGTAGAACAAAATGTCAGGATATGCATCCATAAGAGAGAACAGAAAGCTAAAAGAACAGTTAATGTTGTTGTTGCTAGGTTCCATCAAGTGGGTTCCAACTCATAGTCACCCTGTGTATGCACTGACAGAAGGAATCACTGCCTGGTCTGTGCTATCCTCACAGTCATTGTTAAGTCTGAGCCCATTTCTATTGCCACTGTGAAATCCATCTTGTTGGGGGGGGGATTCCTTTGATCCACTGGTCCTCCATTTAACAATCATGTTTTACTCCAGAGACTGTTCCCTGCTGATTATATGTCCAAAGTGTGAGAGATGAAGTCTTACAATCCTGCTTTCTACAGAGAATTCTGATCTTCTGATCATACCTCTTTCAAGACAGATTTGTTTATTCTTCTGGCAGTTGATGGTAATGTCAATATTTTTCTTCAACACAATAACTAATGCACATCAATTCTTCTGAAGTCTCCCTTATTCATTGTCCAATTTTCACATGCATATGAGGCTATTGAAAATACCATGGATTGGGTCAAGAATACCTTAGTTCTCAAACTGATATCTTTGCTCTTAAACACTTTCAGTAGCTCTTGTATAGCAAATTTGCCTAATGCAACATGTCATTTGATTTCTTGACTGTTGCTTCCATGAAACTTGTTGATCCAAGTAAAATGAAATATTTGACAACTTCTACCTTTTCTCCACTTATTGTGAAGTTATTTATTAGTCCAACTGAGAGAATTATTTACTTCTTCAGATTGAGGTGAAATCGTCTTTGATCTTCATTAGTAAAAATCTAATTCTCTTTGTAACCAAGTTGTTATAGCAGTTTCAGTTTCATGGTTGAAGAAACTGAGACCACTTGGAGAGGTGAAGCAGAGTTTCACATTTTATTTAAGCCGGCTGACTCAGAAGAGCTAATTTCTCCAGATTCTGAGGCCTGAATGGAGGGCAAAATGGGCCTATATGGGGTCAGAGTCCAGGGAGGGGCCAAGCTGCATACCTGTTTGAAGGCAGGGGGAAGAACAGGGGGATTGGTCCCATTTGGTGACCTGTTTAGCATTTCAGCTTGCCTCCTGGGCAGGAGAGGGCAGTGAATGCTTTTCACCTTTTCCTGTTCAAAGTCACTTCTCAGAATACACAGTACTGAGCTTTTGAAGAAAGCATTCAGTGGTGGCCCTATATACTCCAGAAAGTTGGTTCTATCGATAAGTATAATGAGTTCATTAACATAACCTGAAGATAAACAGTAGCAAATGGTCCCCTAGCTGAGTGTCACTTTTGCCACAGGTTTTGATCAAATTTCATATCTCCTGGAAGTAGGTACTTCAAAGCAAGTCAATTGCTTCGATCCATAAATGGATATACATCCAGTGTCTTTATTTTTGATAATCACCTTAATAAATGACTGTTTTTTGCCTGATCAAGTGCCTAGGAAGATAATTCTCCTGCTCCCTAAAATTCACAATTGTCACTATAATTTAATTGCTGTCAAGACATCATGGGTTTAATTGTGGTGTAAGACTTCAAATTAAGATTCAATAATTTACATTGTCTTGATTTCTGGTGAAATCACAAAGGTCCTAAATGCCTTATCCAGAGCAGGCCTTCCACCTCTGCTTACCTAGATGAAGTCCTCTGGCCAAACTATCCTCCTTGTCATACATACTGGGTGCAGTTCATACTTACCCTCTGAGTAACAGGTTTCAGTTTTCTGCCAGCAAGTGGAATTAATTATTGAAACAAGTAAACCAGTCATTTACATTCTCCCATGAAAACTAAGGAACCAAGGATCAACCCGTCCTCTTATTACTATAAAGGCACCATCTACAGTCTCTGCATGTTCATCCTCTTTCCATATGCAACCCTTCTGTGACCCTATATGTTGTGCAGTGTTGTTCTCTCCTAGCATATGAGTATATGGCAAATAAAATGCTTCCTTGGAATTCTAACCTCAAAGATAAAACATTTGTTATGTGAAAATATGAACAATGTATGGTAGACTCAGAGGGGAGTAAATGATTCCAAAGACCTCACAATGTCCTAGTGGTACCAGATGAGTAAAATGTTCCCCATCTTCATAAATACTATTCCAGAGAAGAGCATCCCGTTGTGTGGGTACATGAGGGCAACTGTTCTTCAGGGTTTTTTTTTTTTCTCATAAGAAAAGATACTTTTATTATATTAGCTCTATGTTGTTGTTTTAGTGCCATTGAGTTGGTTCCAACTTGGCGACCCTGTATAGGATTTCCAAGAAGTGGCTGGTGAATTTAAACCTTTGATCTTGTGGTTCAAACTGACCTTGTGATTCAGTGCTCATCCCACAGCATCACACAGGACTTCCTAGCTATATAGATCCATTGACATATATTATGAATATCTGCATATGCAAACTGAAGATTAATTTAAAATGGAAGACAAATTTAAAACAACTAAAAAATGTATAAAGTACAATTGAAGATGATTTCACTCATTCTGACTTATCTACATAATTTTAGAGAATTAGAATTGCAAACATTTATTCTTTGGTAACAATGTTTTCTTGACTCAGGTTTTACCACATGCTCTTTCTTTAGCTTGGAATATTCTTCCATCAAAATTTCAACTGCCAAATATTAATTACTTCCCAAATCTCATCTTAAATGTTATGTACCTCCAAAATAAATCAGTTCACCTGTCAACCTCTTTCATAACATATGCAACATATTTCATTTTAGGACTGATTACATTTCTAATTAGATTAGAGATACATATTTAAACAGTAATTTATATCAATAATTAACTATATCAGGAGGGATCAATCCCTAAAAAAAAGGCATCAAGGTTGGTAGAATGGAAGATCAGCAAAAAAGAGGAAGAGCCTTAACAATATGAATTGACACAGTGGTTGAAACAATGGGCTCAAACATCATAATAATTGTGAGGACGGCATGGGACTCGGCAGTGTTTCCTTCTATTGTTCACAGGTCACTATGAGTCAGAATCCTCTTGGTAACAGCAGTACCAACAATCTCTCAATGTGTATTGCTCTCACCCTATGTCAGAGAACATATGTCTGAAAAGTAATCACACATTACTATTAGCCCCATTTCAATTTACAAGCTTTTAATAAGATGCAATCAAGATACTTTGATAACTACTGGTGATTGAAATTGCAAAACTTGAAAGCAAAGAGGAAGGATCAGGAGTTAGAAAATATGGTCTATGTGATAGAAAGAATGCTGGAGATTGCCTGAAAGAACATTGCAAGACCAATGACTTATTCATTGTAAATACCTTTTTCAACAATATCAAAGGACTTAACCAGATGGAATACACAGGAATCAAATTGACTACATATGCAGGAAGGAAGAAAAGATGGAGAATTTCAATATCACCAGTCAAAACAAAGTCAGTGACTGACTGTGAAGAGATCATCAATTGCTCATATGGAATTTCAGGCTAAAGAAAGTGAAATGAGCCTATGAGAGTCAACATTTTCCACCTGAATCTAGACACCATGTTGAAAACAGATTTGATGCATTAGGGAATACTGACCGAAGATCAGAAGAGTTGTGTCATGACATCAAGAACATCATATAGGAAGAAAGCAAAAGATACATTAAAAGACAGGAGAGAAAGAAAAGACAAAAATGGATGTCAGAAGAGAGTCCAAATCCTGCTGTTAAGCAGAGAGAATCTAAAGTAACTGAAAGAAATGAAGCTAAAGAGAGAAACAGAAAATTGCAAAGGGCAGCCTGAGAAGACAAAATATTATAATGAACTGTGCAATGTCCTAGACTTAGAAAACTTAAAGGGAAGAAAAACACACTCTACATTTCTCAAATGGAAAGAACTGAAGAAAAAATTCAAACCTCAAGTTTTAATATTGAAATATTTTATGGGCAAAATGGAGTCCTGGTCTGCTGCTGTGGGTTGATATGCTGAACTGCAAGGTAGGTTATAAAACCTCAAGTCTGGAGGTTCAAGTTCACCAACCACTCCTTGGAAACCCTATGCAGGATCACTATGAGACAGAACTAACTTGAGGGCATTGAAACAACAACCTATAGCTATTATAATGAAAATCTCATTTTTTAACAGCAACAACAATGGGCAAAATATTGAATGATTTAAGAAACATCAAAAGAATCTGGAAGAAATACAGAGTTACTGTTCAAAAAAGAGTCATTTTATGTCCATTCATCTCATGAGATACTATATTATTAAGAAATGAAGGCATGGAAGGAAGAAGTCCAAGCTGCACAGAAGGCATTGGCAAAAAACAAGTCTCCAGCAATTGATGGAATTGAAATAGAAATGTTTCAACTCACTTGACTATGCCAAAAAATTTAAAAACCAGTAACTGGCCAATCAACTGGAAGAGATCCACATTTGTGCCCATTCCAAATAGAGGTGACACAATGGAACACAAAATCATCAAATTGTATCATTAATATCATATGCAAATAAAATTATTCTGATGATATTTCAAAATGGCTGCAGCAGCACATAGACAGGGGACTGCCAGAAATATAAGTTGGATTTAAAAGAGGACCTGCAATAAGAGATATCTTTGCTGATTTCAGATGTATCTTGGCAGAAAGCAGAGTCCCAAAAAGACACTTACTTGTGCTTTATTAACAATGCAAAGGCATTCAGCTTTGTGGTCATAACAAAGTATGGATAACATTAGAAAGAATAGGATTCAAGAACACTTCATTGTGCTCATGAAGAGCCTGTACACAGAGCAAGAGATAGTCATTGGAACAGAGCAAGAAACCTCTGAATGGTTTTAAATCAGGAAAGGTGTGCAAGAGAGTTGTATCCTTTTGCAATGCATGGAAATTCTATACAAGGTCACTATGAGTCACAACTGAATCGATGGTACTTAACAATAGTAACATTTAATTTCTAAACTGAGCAAATGTTCCTAGAAGACAGATTACATGAAGAAGAATGTTGTATCATGATTGGAGGAAGACTCATTAACAACCTGCAATATACAGATGATAAAATTAAGAAAGGTGTTTGACAAGGTTATATTCTTTCACCAAATTTATTCAACCTGTATGTGTGCAAATAATCCAAGAAGCTGGATTCTATGGAAAAAAAAACAAAAAACAAAACGTGGTACCTGGATTAGAGGAAGACTCATTAACAACCTGCAAAATGCAGATGATAGAACCTTGCTTGCTGAAAATAAAGAGGACTTAAAATATGTACTGATTAAGATTACAGAGCACAACTTTCAGTATCAATTGCATCTCAATGTAAAGAAAATAAAAATCATTACCGCTGGACCAATAAACAACATTCTTATCAATGGAGAAAAGATTGACGTTGTCCAGGACTTCATTCTTCTTGGATCAGCTATCAACACTCATGGAAGCAGCAATCAAGTGATCAAATGACGTGTTACATTAAGCAAATCTTCTGCACAAGACCTTTTTAAAGTATTGAAGAGCAAAGATGTCAGCTTGAAGACTGACCCAAGTCATGGTATTTTCAATAACCTTATATACATGCAAAAGCTTGACAGTGAATAAGGAAAACCATAGAAGAATTGATGCTTTTGAGTTATGGTGTTGGAGGAGAATATTGAAAGTACCATAGACTGCCAAAAGAACCAACAGATCTGTGTTAGAAGTAGTGCAGCCAGAGTGCTCCTTGGAGGCTAGGATGGCCAAACTTTGTCTTTAATACTTCGGACAGATTGTCAGGAGGGACCAGTTGTTGGAGAAAGATATCATGTTTGGTAGGGTGGAGGGTCAGAAAAAAAGAGGAAGACCCCAGGGAGATAGATTGGCAAAGTTGCAGCATCAATGGGCTCAAGCATGGCAACAATTGTGAGGTTGGCCCAGGACTAGGCAGTGTTTCATTCTGTTGTGTATAGGGTCACTATGAGTCAGTACTGACTTGATGGCACCTAACAAAGAGGACTTGAAATACTCATTAATGAAGGTTAAAGACCTTCAGTATCTTCAGTATGGATTGCAACTCAATGTAAAGGATATAAAAATCTTCACAACTGGACCAATAAATAACATAATGATAAATGGAGAACAGATTGAAGTTGTCAAAGAGTTAATTTTGCTTTGATTCACAATCAACACTCTTGAAAGCAGCAATAAAGAAATAAAATGATGTATTGTATTGTCGTGGACCTGCCTCGACATAGTTGTGTTGTTCATGAGTGTTTGGTTCACGAGGAGGGGAGATCCAGCGGCGATAGGGATAGCAAAAGAATACACAGGCAAACAGAAGAAGGGAGACAATGAGGCACCCCAAAGCCAGGGTGGATACATCACTGGTGGGCAGGCTTGGGACTACAGGCATCATGACCTCTGCAGGCAGCAACTCACTGCCCTGCAATCTTTGCTGCATGCCTTCCAACCCGTAATGCACACCTTGGGAGGCACGGACCTCTGCTTTATTCAGGGGAGGAGCTTCACATCAAGCTGGGAGGGACCAAAACAGGATACAGCTAACATCAGTACTTTTCCAGACATTCAGGTAACTTTACATCGTACTTCGCTGGGTCGAATCACAGGCCAGCAACTTGGATTCTCAGGCCCAATTAACATATCTATAGCCCCTGAGCTCAGTTGGGGGAAGGTGAAAGATAAGGACAAAAGCTTGGGCTGAGTCCCGCTGCTTCGGCTTCCTGAGCCAGGTCTGCAGGAGGACTCAAGATGCCCAGGTGAATAGGCTGCACCTGGAAAAGGATTAGGGAGGATGGGTTCTTTGTCTATAGAACAAAGAACCGAGAAGTAGCTAAGATATTTTTAGTTAATCCTTTTGGAGAAAGGCTTGATCTTGCAACCTTTAGTCTTAGCTTTAGGAAAATATCACATTTATCTGTGGATTACCAAGAGCTTTGTGTATTAAATTAATACATATAACAATATTAAGATGAAAAACAATTTGCCATTAACTGCAGTGGCCTCATTTGTTACACTCGGGCCTATAGGGCCTCGAACCTCTGACTAGTCTTACACGGTCCGCAACATTGTATTAGCAAATCTGCTGCAAAAGACCTAGTTAAACTATGAAATTCAAAGATGTCACTGTGAGGCTAAGGTGTGCCTGACCCAGGCCAGTTCCCTCATAGGCTTGTGAATGTTAGATAATGAATAAGGAAAACAATTGAAGAATCAATGAATTTGAATTATGGTGCTGCTGAATCACATTGACAGGACTGTAGATGGTGAGAAGAACAAACGAATCTGTCCTGGAAGAAGTACAAGAAGGATGCTCCTTGGAATGGATCAGGGTGAGACTTCATCTCTTTTAATTTGGACATGTTGTCATGATGGACCAGCCCCTGGAGAAGGACATCATACTTGGTACTGGAAGATTAATGAAATAGCAGAAGACTTCCAACAAGATGGATGGACACAGTAGTAGCAACAATTGTCTTAAACATAACAGTAATTATGAAGATGTCACAAGACCCGGCATTGTTTCATTCTGTGTGTATGGGATCACTGTGAGTCTGAACCGACTTGATGGTGGCTGAAAGCAGAGAATATCAGAAAATGTTTACTTGTGCTTTATTGACTATGCAAAGGCTTTTGATTGTGTGAATCATGACAAGCTATAGAAAACATTGCGAAGTTTGAGTATTCTGGAACACTTAATTGGGTTCATGAGGAATCTGTACATGGACCAAGAGGCAGTTGTTCAAACAGAACATGGGAACACTGAATGGTTTCAAATTAATAAAGGTGTGTGACAGGGTTGGATTCTTTCACCATACTTATTAATCCTGTATGCTGAGCAAATAATCTGAGAAGCTGGGTTTTATGAAGAAAAATGTGACATCAGGATTGGAGGAAGACTCATTAACAACCTGCAATATGCAGATGATACAACCTTGTTTGCTGAAAATAAAGAAGACTTAAAATATTTACTGATGAAGATCAAACAGCATATCCTTCAGTACGGATTGCATCTCAATGTAAAGAAAACAAAAATCCTTACCAATGAACCAATAAACAACATTCTTATCAACGGAGAAAAGATTGAAGTTGTCAAGGACTTCATTCTTCTTGGATCAACTATCAACACTCATGGAAGCAGCAGTCAAGAAATCAAATGACGTATTGCATTAGGCAAATCTGCTGCACAAGACCTTTTTAAAGTATTGAAGAGCAAAGATGTCAGCTTGAAGACTAAGGTGCGCCTGACCCAAACCATGGTATTTTCAGTAGCCTCATATGCATGCCAAAGCTGGAGAGTGAATAAGGAAGAGCGTAGAAGAATTGATGCATTTGAGTTATGGTGCTGGATGAGAATATTGAAAGTACCATGGGCTGCCAAAAGAACCAACAGATCTGTATTAGAAGTAGTGCAGCCAGAGAGCTCCTTGGAGGCTAGGATGGCCAAACTTTGTCTCTCATACTTTGGACACACTGTCAGGAGGGACCAGTTGCTGGAGAAAGACATCATGTTTGGTAGGGTGGAAGGTCAGAGAAATAGAGGCAGATGCCCAGCAAGATGGATTGGCAAAGTGGCAGCATCATTGGTCTCAAGCGTGGCAACAATTGTGAGGTTGGCCCAGGATGGGGCAGAGTTTCATTCTGCTGTGCATAAGGTTGCTATGAGTCAGAACAGACTTGATCATACCTAACAACAAAAACAGAAAGAACAACAAAATATTTAAGCATTGAGTACTCAGTGTTTTAGTTATAATGGTAGGAGTTTTCTTGAGGATATTCTATAACAAAAGCAATTGTTAAATATTTTTAAACTAATGATACTTTATAAACACCATGTAATGAATAACTTTCCTACACATCTTCTAAAAAGTCTGAATATACATACCTAAATCACATAGTTTTTGTTCCTATAATTAATCAACTGCATTGTTGATATTTTTATACTGTTATGCATGAGGCAGCAATGAAATGGCATTTTACCCTATTCATAAACACCTAGAAATGGATTTGTTGACAATAAAAATTATAAAGTTTAAGTCTATTGAAAACTAAAAGTTCAACAGAATATTGATGTAATAACTTATTTTCTGAGACAAGACAATATCATATTATAAACAATAAGACATCTCTGTTTTTATCAGCTATTTTTTTCTCTCTGTACTTTGGCTATCTACTGTTGTCCTACTTTGTTTGGATATGCATAGATCCAAAGTCATTAAGCGCAAAAGCATAAGTGGTAAAGAAATAAACTAAATTATTAATGATTATTTATTTAATACATGACACAATAGGGCCATACTTATATTCTCATAGTATAATCTAGCTTTTTCTCATCCCCAGTTATTTGAAGGCCACCTATAAATCTTGAGTAATTAGTATCGAATTTATATTACATTATGATAGTGGTTTTGCATATCTGACAACTTAAAAGCAGAAGTTTGAGTCAAGTTATGAATTATAATGTAATTACCACAAATTAAATGTTGCCAAATGCTACTTATCTTACTTCATCATTAACTCATGCTAGGGTTGGATAGTTATAAATATAATCCAGACAAACTTTTATCTATATTACCTAATTTGATACATTAAGTATTGGTAAGATTGAAAATTTTTAGTAATTAAGTAATATGTTGTTGTTGTTATTAGGTGCCATCGAGTAGGTACTGACTCGAGGTGACCCTATGCACAGCAGAATGAAACACTGACTGATCCTGGGCAACCTCAACATTGATGCCACACTTGAGTCCATTGATGCTGCCACTTGGCCAATCCATCTCCTAATTTCATTCATTCCAAGGTTATTTTCTTTCTTAGTATTAAATTCATATTGTTACTAAGATGGTTGAGTTCCTTTTTAAGACACTAGGTATCTATGGTTTCCTGAAATCTAGGTATGACTCTGTAATTAAGTTGTTGTTGTTATTAAGTGCCATTGAGTTGGGTCTGAATCAATTGGACCATGTATAGAGTGTCCAAAGAGTGGCTTGTGACTTTGAACCACAGACATTGTTTTAAACTGACCTTGTAGTCCAGTGTATTACTCTGTAATATTAAATTTATGAGAAAGTATTGTTTATGGCTTTCAGTAATTTTTCCTCTCCTCTTATTTCTTCTACCTGCTGCCTTGAGCTTGAACATAAAGCAGTGCTTTAAGTGGTACAGAGCCCAGTGACAGACAATAAAGTTTGAAACTAGTCCTGAATTGCTTATCAGAATTTGTTTTTATAAAGATGTATAATCCAAGTTATTTTACATTTTTTTATGTATACATCAAAGCTCATCTTAATCCTGCCATAATGATATCTATTCAAATATCCAGTCTATACTTAGAAACCAGATTGACCTTTTTGACTGTTCATTGTCTATTGAGTGTCTATGAGATTCTCAACTCTAAATGATAAAACTCAGTAGGTACGGTTTACCTGTCCTCCAAGACTGCAGATCTGATTAAGAGCTCCAAAATGAATCCAGTGTTTTCATTTATTTACCTTTATGTTATTGTCTAAATACTCTTTGTATTAATTATTTATTTTTTCATAGGAAATTATCACAAAATAAGTGTATTAAAATTTCATACATTTGTTATCTCACTGTTTCTATAGGTCAGGTGTTAAGCCTTAGCTATGATCAATCTTCTGCTTCAGCATTTTGTATAAAAACTGCAATGAAAGTGTCAACTGAAGTTGAGGTCTCAATTCCAATCTCTATTGGTGCAAGTTTGGATTCTGAGGTCATATCATCATTGACAGAATTGAATAATTTCTGGGATGTTGGAGGAAGGTCCTTCTTTCCTTGGTGGCTATTAGTCAGACAATGCCCCCAATGTATAACTGGTTGTTGTTCCAAGACTGCCATCATTCCCATGTTGTTTACCTCCCCAATATGGGCAGTTGCTTCATCAAAATTAGAGAGCATTATCTAGCTACCTAATGCAATTACTTAAAGTGACATCTTGTCCTCTTTGCTATATTCAATTGGTTAAAAGTTACAGTTCCCATTCACTTAAACTGGAATGGAATACAAACAAAAGACAGTGAGTACTAGGAAGCAGCGATCATTAAGGGCTAAGTCAGAAGAGGTGTGCCACAATCATTTGAGAGACATTAAAAAAAGGAGGGGGGAACTTATCTTTGACATGATTGCACTTAAATTTAATACTTACTGAACTCTAATCCTTGCAGAAGATTTGTTTTTAATAATTACTATGGATTTCTTTCATTTTCTAAGAATAATATCACCTCAACTGGCTACAGCAAAATCTGCCAATTTAAAGTATACTGTTCTATTTCTTCAACCAATTATTAGAAATACTGAGTAATTCTGCCTGAGTATTTAACTCTGTTGTTTACTATTAAATTCTCTCTTAAACTAATTACATCCATTTTAAGAAAACAATAAATGCATATAGTATGCTATATGAAAAAAATTCATATACACTATTTTGTGAAATGAAATTGTATACAAAATATACAGATAAGACACACACACACACAAACACACTTTACAATTAAGGGTAGCACTGTGGTTAAAGTGCTCAGTTGCTTACCAAATGGTCAATGGTTTGTACCACGGAGTGCTCCATGGGAGAAAAATGTGGCAGTATGCTTCCGTACAATTATAGTCTTGGAAATGCTGTGGGACAGTTCTTCTCTATTTAGAAAGTTGGTATAATTCGGAATTGACTCAATGGCAATGGTTTATACTGAATTCAATAATGGTATTAAAATAGTACAAGTTTTTATTTGAGACGTAAAAATGAAATTTTACTAAGGATCTGAGATGTTACATACATTAATGGACGTCATCTCTCATACTTCAGGAATATTATCAGGAGGGACCAGTCACCGAAGAAAGACATTATGCTATAGTATGCTATATGAAAAAGTGATATGCTATATGATAAAGTGAAGAGTCATGAGAAAAGGAAGACCAATGAAAGGGATTTGCACAGTGACAGCAGCAATGGTGCAGCTACAATTGCAAGGTTGTCTCAGGACAAGTCAGTGTTTCGGTCTATTGTGTATAAGGTCGCTATGAGTTGTTACTGACTCAATGGCTACTAACAATAATAACCATCTAGATTTTGAATTCCAATTGCAAAATATTCTTGGGTGTTTTTAAAATTATGAAATTTACTTGCTCTATTTAGAAAATATGTCATAATCTGAAAAATAAAAAATCGGGATGAATAAAGTATTGGTAGGTGGAGAGAATTCAGGATATAAATAGGTATTTTTGCAATTCAGCTTTTTTTTTTTTTTTTTAATTTAAGGTTTTTATTGTGGATTGAGTGAAAGTTTACAGGGCACATCATCAATTTCACATTCAACAATTCATATAAC
>NW_006408654.1:6990532-7001682 GCF_000296735.1 Chrysochloris asiatica
CCTCAGTCACTTTATCTCGTTTCTGGACATGTGCAGATATGGTCATCTGCTTCTATTTTTTGGGCATCTTCAGGGGTTATCTGTGGCCTTAATACTTAGATGGGTATGTATTTTGATATTTGTTATGCTTTCTGATTGCCTCCAGGTAGATGTGGTCAGGAAATGGGCTTCCCTTTTCACTCTTCTTCCTGAGAAGTTTCAAGCTACCACTATTGGTTGTTTTGAGGATTTAATTTTCGACCTATTTCCTCTTTTGTCTGCTTGTCCTGCTCCACAATCCCTGTTCATGCCTTTTTTCTAGTAGGAAACAGTTCAGGGCCGGCTGTGGCCATTTGGTTTTAATTGGAAACTGTCTCTTTAAATTTCGAGGAGATCTGTGAGTATGCATAGTAGAACCCTCTGAGGGTGGGGCTGGGGTGTCCAGTAGCTCAAGCACCCCTATAGTCACCAGAATAGAGGTGCACAGACAGCAAGGGACCAATGAACAGATACCAAAAGAAAAGAATGTCCACACCTTTATCTCAGTGGTTCTGCCAGGCGTCTGTGGCCGCTCCGATCCTTCCCCCACGTGGTCTCACCCAAGATGGTGGCTCCTGGAGCAGCCAGGTGTCCTGGACTAGAAAGCAATCGATTTCTTGCTTCTGCCACAAATTCCTCCAGCTGTGAGCCTTCCAACCTTCTAAGTATTCCTTTATATGTGGTTCAGAGTTCTGGGACCATCCCCTGAGCCTGCTTGGTTGGGTATTCTGTGTTGTTGTTTGCGGAGCTCTGTACTACACGTCCACCCGATCCGCCATCTTGTTTGTTTTGTCCTTGCAATTCAGCTTTAAGAAAGGTAAGGAAAGCAGAGGTACATGCAGAAAGAGAGATTTAGGACCTACTTTCTCTCTTTGTCTCTGATAGGAAAGATGGAGTTGATCTATGAGTGAGGGAGCTGGAGAATCAGTGAGGTTTATAGCTAGAATCCGCTAAGGTCTGGTACGAGACATTAAGTGTTTAAATAGACAAATTGAATTGAATCCTGCGTTCAAATCCTACTCTGGAAATTTTCTTGCTAGATAATCATAGTTATACCATCTAGTATTTTTGAGGTTTAATTTCCTTATCATGTAGTGCTATAGGATAAGCAATGAACCTCAGTGTCAGTGGTTCAAACTCACTACCTGCTACTCAGAAATGGGTAGTTATGAGGTGGAACCAAATCAGGGACACACAATCACCAATACCAAATGGGAATACAATTCTCAGTAGTATTGATGAATATTCAGTAAGATAATGTCAACAACATGTTAAAAGAGATACATAACTGATATATAACTTCAGAGTTAAAATAGAATCTGGCTGTTTGCATGTGAATGTGTATTTGTGTTTTGTGAGTGTTTTTTTTTTTTTTTTTTTTTTTTCGGAAAACTAGGGATAGTAATTGGAAAACCATGATTGTTTTCCCCCAGAGTTACCAATAACAATATACATAGCAAGTTCACAAATGTTACAGAGCATTCTCTTATCTCAGTATTGAGGTTCTTGACAGCACATCCTTCTTGTTGTTGCTGTTGGGTACCGTAAAGTTGGTTCTGACTCATACTATCTCCATAGGTGGTAAAAGACTAGAATTAGAGTGTGCATGCTCAAGAACACATTAAAAGAGTTCAACGCATTTGTTGGCACATAGCAGGTTCTCAATAAATATTAACTCTCTTTCAACGATTCCCATACAATTTCACAGATTCCACAAAATATCTCTGAATACAAATGCTTTAGAACTTGCAAAGTAAAACTTCCCTTTTGTGCCCGAAATGCATTTCAATTTCTCTTAGTAAAATCATAGTCTAATTTAACTTTATCATAGTAAAGTTTGCTTATAGATATAAATAGGAGATTGATGTATTTTGTGGGAAGAACATTTGAAATTAAATTTTATATAAAAACCCATATCTCTGGAAATGATAAAGCTTTAACTTGGATATTAGGTAATATTCTAACTTTCCAAAGTTATTCTTAGAACATTCCTCAACATATTTATCAGAAGCATTTTATTTGTTTTTCAAAGGACCCATCGTCTCACTTTACACTAATTGCTAAAATTGCATCTCAGAAATTTTATAAAAACTGGAATCTTATTAAATCTGCTTTTAATGCTGTTTCTCTACATTATATGTATAATCATATTAAAATTTTAGTCTTTGAAAACACATGCAATGACGTGCATTTATTCTTATCTTTTTGGTCCTCACCTGTTATCAGGCATATGATTTCCTTAACTCATTTCATACTGCAATTAAATTATTCCTATCATAAATATTTTAAAGCATGTTCAGCATAATCTTTGCATTTATAAGCAAATATCATCTGATAACCTCAAATATCAGTAATAACCAGGATTGCATTTATTTTTAATTTAAAAAGTAGGATAGTTTCTGTTTATTTTCTATCAATATATACATAGATACGCCTACAAGAAAATTTTACAGCCAGGATGCTGAGATACTGAAATGATGTTCTAAGTATATGTGCTGAGTACTAGTGAAATTAACAATGCCTATTATATAACACAGATTTGGTAACATATTAAAATAAATATGTAAATTGTCTGTGATCTTTGGGGAAGTACATATGAAAAATAAGAAATACTTATCTAAATCTTGAAAATTTTTGAAAAGAAAATCAAAGGATTCATGATGAAATATGTAAGCATTTTTCTTAAACAGTTACTGCATATGGAAATTGTACTAAATTCGTAGTCAAGAGTCCTGAGTTATACCCCTGATATTCTACTTGCTAGCTGCATTGAAGTTGCAAATCATTTAACATCTTCTAGTCATAATTTCTTTATCAGCAAAATAGGAATACTAATACCCACTTCATATAGTTGTTATGTGGCTTAAATTAGATAATATGAAAGCCCATTGCAAGTTACTAGACAAATGTTGCTCATTATTAAACTGTATATGAAAATACTTTATCAAATGTAAAATACTATCCAACCCTAGATATTATTACTTAGGTGCAACATACATAGTTTTCATAATAGTTTTACTGGGGTATCAGAAGTTTACTTATTCAGCAAATATAAATCACCATAAGCACATATTTGTTATAGTGTTGTAAAAGGTATGAATAATTCTTAGATATTTCCACCTATTTTTTATTATATATCTAATTCTAATACTAAGAATATAATTGGTATAGTTGAAATTTGCACAAATACGGTTTACAACAGGTAATTGATTAGAATTTGGCTAATCGTAAAACATGGAAAAATATATAAAGACTTGTAAAGGGACAGATTCCTTGGAAGGTTCTTATTTAGGTGACTATTTTCTCCTTTTAGTGGATTGTGGATAATTTCCCATATTGTCAATTTTAGAAATGTTGGCATTGAGTCAATTCCAACTCAGCAGCTCTATAGGGTTGGCTAGAAATGTCCCATAGTGTTTTCAATGCTGTAATCTTTACAGAAATAATCACATTTCTCACGATGAGCAGTTGATGGCTCAAACCAATGCTCTTAGGGTTAACTGTTGAGTGCTTAACCACTGCACTATTAGGGTTTCTTTGTTTTATATATATGCATATATGAAAAATAAACCTGTTGGTTTCAAGTTGATTCTGACTCACAGAGATCCCGTTGTACCAATAGGAACTGACCCATAGGGTCCCAAAGTTGTTAAAGCTTTATGGAAGCAGACTATTTCATCTTTCTCCTCTGGAGCAACTGGTGAGTTTGAATAACTGACATTTCTGTTAGCAGTCAAGTGTTTAACCACTGCACCACAAGGGTTCTCTCTTATACACATAGTTTCTCATTGTTAAAATAGATCTCTATTACTCACATGAAAGTCATGTATATGTATTTTTTTGAGTCCTATTTTGGTGATGTAGGATATGTTCTGGAACACAAGATTGGTTTGAACCTCAAAGTTTCCTGTTCAAAATTACCAGCTGCTCATCAGAAACCCTATATAGAGTCTGTATGAGATGGAATCAAATCAATAGCACTTAACAACAACATGGATTATTGAGTGAAATACTTTCTGTTTAAACACTGATTCACACATTAGTTATGGAAACCTAAAGAATATTTAAGTACTTTGAATGTTTATTCAGCAACAATGGAATGGAAGGACATAGTATTTCCTTCAAAACTTTGTTTTTAGCATTCATTGTGATATTCTACACTCAGATTTTCTGTGAACATTACCCTCAGTCTACCAATAATTATACCAAGGATACTAATAACCTCTATGTCTCCGTAACCAAAATGCATTTTCTAGTCTTTTTTTGAAATATTAAAAAAAAAAATAGCAGCATTTGATTGTATTGATCATTCCTTCCTTCTTGAAATACTGTTATCTATTAGTGTCCCTGACAACATGCTTTTCTTATTTTTCCTCAACTTCTTAAATCACTCCATCTTAGTCTCAAAAGAATCATTATCTTTAACCAGAGAATAAATGAAGTTTCCTGAGGTCTTCTTTCTTCCTACTTTGTTGTCTTTCTTCAGACAATTTCATGCTGCCCCCTTTTATCAATTGCCATCTATGTAATGAACAATATGTAAATATATATATCTGACTAAGATAACTTTGCTTAAAACCAGACCAAATATTCAACTGTCTACTTAAAATTCTACTTTTATTCATCTCGAAGTCATTATGTTCAAGACTAGATTCCTAATCTTACAAATATCCATGTCCCAAAACACAACAAATAAAATGTTAATGCTCAGCATTATTCCATTTTTCTAATCTAATGTTTCAGATGTTAGTAAGTTTTACCACTATCCATCTAGTTACATAAATCCAAAACCTAGGAATTACCAGATCCTGATTTCTCTCTCCCTACATAGTTACTGATGTGGCGCTGTGGGCTAATGCATCCGACTGCAAAATTGTTTGAATTGCAAGGTTGGTGGTTCAAGCTCACCAGCTTCTCTTTGGAAGCCCTATACAGGGTTGCTATGGGTCAGAATTGACTCGACGGCACTTAACAAGAACAACATAGTTACTACATCATCAAGTTCTGTCCTAGATTTTCAATAACTTTTTTCAATTTGTTACTTCAGTGCATCTTCATTTCAATCCTTCTTCACCTATTTATGCTACTAATTTCTCCCATTTGGATGATTGTGATATGCCCTCACCTAGACCCAAGTGTCCATTTTGGCCTTTCTCTAATCTCCCTCTAAACAGCAATGACTTTCTCTTCTAAGGAAACACAGTTGACATCCCTATCGGATTATTTAAAACATTGTTTTTGCTTTTTATTGTTTTATGTTTGTTTTTAAACCAAAGTTCTTGTATTTGTAGCCCTCTTGGTTGAGTCTGTATTCTCCTTTTGTCCTATGTTATTTCTGAAGCCAGATATAGAGATAGATATATAGGTAGATAGATAGATAAATAGATAGATAGATAGATAGATAGATAGATAGATAGATAGATAGATAGATAGATAATGTCCCAGTATTTTCAGTTAGATTTTCCTATTTGCAAAGTTCACTTTGTTCATATCATTCTTTTCAGTCTCACTTTGCAATTTTTTGGATATGATTATTTGAATAATGTCTCTTTTTATCTGTAGATCCTAAGCTTCTTAATAACACTGACTATTTCTGTTGTCACTCAACAGGAGTACCTTAAATGCCATGAGCCTAAATAAGGCTTTGGTCCAAATGTAGTTAATAGTAAAGAGATCCACAATATCTAGATTTTATGATATTATAATTCTGTGTATGTATATCTGTTTATTTTTGTCCACATCCATGGCCTCATTCTCTATAAAGCTGATTGAACAGTCACTTTGTGAAGCATTTTTAATGATAATTCATTTATATGGTAATTCCTTGGAAAACCTTCATACAATAAATGAATATTAATAAGAAAAATAAAAATTTACATCTCAACTAAATATTATTTATATATGATTTTGTTCCAGTCTTCACTTCACTTTAGTTTAAAAGAAGACGTATTAAAGCACTCACAATGTTAAATGGAAATGGAAAACCATTATGCTGTCCCGTCCTTTAGGGTCTACCAGAGCATGAAATCAATATCACCATTAGATCAAGTACTGTAAAATACTCTAACTTTTCAAATGCTTCACATACATTTACAATTGCATGACACTTCTATTTTCACACAGATGTTGCCCCACATTTTCTGTAAAATCCATACAACCATAAAGAAATAGCAAAGGGTCACTGTTGAACTGAATAGGATTAAAATTAGAACACAAGCTATGGTTTATGTAAGGGGAGCATGATTATCTCATTTTCCTTTTTGATGCTGCTATATTCTGGTCTCACAGGCAAGTTGAGTAATGGAATCACAGAAATTCCAGCCTGTGCAACAGGATGCAGTGCAGTATTGACAGCAGAATGTGGCAACCCCAGAGACGCTGGTCCCTGAAATGTATCAACATGCTGGAATGGGGCTAAAATTAGGGTGATAAAATCAACTGTACATTGTGTTGCCTGGTAAAAGCTTGACATGGAAAGACCTTGGGGGAAATATTAATCTGAAATAGCAGAGATGAGAAGAATGAGAGGAAATTTAAAAGGATAATCCAAAGGTACCAGAACTCATCAAAGAGAAAGTCCTTAAATTCATCAAAAGAGTGATGAGGCAGAGAAAATTTAAAAATATAATTAAAAATTTTAAAGGTCTGCATAAAATCACACATCTTTAGCTAGAAAAGATTCACCAAGAACTATATAAAATAAAATTTTTAAAAGGTACTGCTTTTTATATTTTAGAGTAAATTTCATAGTGTCAAGGTATAGAAATTAACACTTAGTGTCTACCAGTAAGAAATAATAGATTGTCTAAAAAAAAAAGTGAGAATTAGATTATCATTAGGCTTCTTGTTTATAATAACAGATCGTAGAAAACTATAATCAATGTTCTGAAGGAAAAAAAAAATGTGTGTCCAGAATTTGTTGTAGTTTTCTGGTGCCATCAAGTTGAAACTTAACTCATATTGATCTCATGAGACAAAACTAAAACGAATTCATACTATTTTCTAGGTTGTAACCCTTACAGAAGCAGATTTGTAGGTCTCTCTCATACAAAGCCACAAATCTTTCAGCTAGTGCTTTATTTTCTTGACACCAGGAGTCCTTAATGCCTAGACTGTCATTGTTGCTAAGTGCCATTGAGTCAATTCCGACCCATAGCAACCCTGAATAGCGTATCTGAGGAGATGCTGGTGAGCTTCAGCCACCGTCCTTGCAGCTCAAATGGCTTTGCAGTCCTGCGCATTAACCCACAGCACTACACCAGGACTCCAGTGCCTAAATAGTCACATTCAATTTCTAAAGGACGTGATTAAGAAATACTTGTTTTGTTTTATTTTTAAAGCCAGGAAAATGTGGTACAAGGGGTAATGGTTGGTGTTTCTGTGTCTTTAAGTCCATTCCAACTAAAGGTGGTGGTGGTTACGTGCCTTGGAGTCGGTTCTGACTCACAGCGATCCTGCATAGTGTTTTCCAGGATGTAAATCTTTTAAGGAAGCAGAAAGCCGCATGTTTCTCCCAGCAGAACACCTAGTAGTTTCGAACTGCTATCCTTGACATTAGCAGCCTTACTCATAACCATTACACTACCAGAGCTCTTTATTCGGACTAATAGTAACACTCTATGGGGTTTCCAAGGCTGTAAATCTTCACAGGAGCAGAAAGTCTTTATCTTTCTCCGTTGGAGTGACTGGTAGATTCGAACTGCAGAATTTGCATTTAGCAGCTCTATGTGTAACAAATAAGGGTTGTTTGTTGTTGTCATTAAATGCCGTCAAGTTGGTTCCCACTCCTAGTGACACTGTATAGGGTTTCCAAGGAGCACATGATGAGTTTGAACCACTGACCTTGTGGTTTAAACCGACCTTGCAGTCCAGTGCTTTATCCCACAGTACCACACGAGGACTCCAGTTAAACCATTAAATAATTGTATTTTAAATTTCATTTATAAGTAAGTGCACTAATTTTTTTTATTTTTTAAAATATTAAGTTTAATAGCAGCCTAAAAATAAAATACCAGGAGATTTCAACAAAAAGGTTACTGGAGTGCAGAGAATTTGAGAAAAAGAACAGAAATGTAAGAGTAGAAATATTTTTGTCTTATTTGGGGGAGAAGGTACTCTGATAGCATAGTAATTATGAGTCTGGCTGCAATTCTCAAAGTCAGCAGTTTGAAACTACCAGCCCTTCTGCATGAGAAAGAGGAGATTTTCTGCTCCCATAAAGATTTACAACCTCAGAAACCCTATACAGGGTTGTTATGAGTTAGAATCTACTTCATGGCATACCACCACTATTTTGAGGAGGGAACTGTAGACTTTGGGCGAATCTGGGTGTAAAGTTTTGTGAAAATTGCACGCAAGCTTAATACTCTTATTAGTAGAACACAGAAAAGAGATTTCTGGTTTGTATAGTAGTTAAAGAAACTGCCTACTAACTCAAACGTCAGCAGGTGAAACCCACCAGCTGCTCCCCTTCAGTAAAGATTGCTAAATGCCGTCAAGTCGGTTTCCACTCATAGCGACCCTGTATAGGGTTTCCAAGGTACAGCTGGTGGGTTTGAACTGAAGATCTTTGAGTTAGCTGCCCAGTGTTTCTCCTACAGAGCCAAACCAGGATGCCTCCATAAAAATCACAGCCTTGAAAACCCTATCAGACATTCCTATTCTGTCCAATATGGCGGCTATAGAGTCCTGGTGTGGCGCTGTGGGTTAATGCTCCAGACTGCAAAGCCATTTGAACTGCAAGGTCACTGGTTCAAGCTTACCAGCTGCTCCTCAGAAACCCTATACAGTGTTGCTATGGGTTGGAACTGACTCAACGGCACTCAACAACAACAATATGGTGGCTATGAATAGGATTTGCTTTGTTCTTTTGGTTTAAAAGACATAAATGAAATAAACTGAAGAATTAAATCCAGATGGCCACTTACAATATATTGTTTTTAAGTGCTGGGGAATCACTTCTGACTCATAATGACCCTGTATAGGGTTTCCAAGGAGAGACTGATAGGTTTGAATGGACAATTTTGTGGTAGCAGTCCAGTGCTTATCATACAGTGCCACACAATGACTTCTCTTCTTAGAGCAGGTTAGAAACTGACCACTAGTTCAGTGTTTTCAAAGAAAGATATTAAAAAATAATTATTTAGTAAATTTGAGTAGAGAGGTAGAGTGTGTGCGACAAAAAATAGAAAACAGATGTACAGTAATAAACCTATCCAACTAAAAGCAAAAAAATAAAAATAAATAAAAATTGTATGAATTGCTGCAATGAGGTATAACATGTCACTTCTCCAAGACGCTCATTTAAGGTAAGAATATTTGTGTTTTCTTTTTCATTTTCAGGTAGAGATGGTGGTGATTTCAGATTATAGGATATAAAATCAATTATTACATTTACCGATTATAGCAATTATGCATCCAGGAAAAAAGATTGCACCACTAACCAAATCTGTTTTGGTAAATAAATTTCAGGTGAAATAAGTGATAAAAGTGTTAAAAAACATTGAGATAATTTATAGAAGCTGCGAAAAGGTAAAACCTTTTAAAGTAAGTCTCAAAACACCAAACGAAATAGAAAAACTGAAAAGATTCATTGCATACATTTAAAAAAATTGGTATGACAAAATACTTCTAAAATATAAATAAAGGACGGTAAACATATGAGAGAAAGTATAATTGAATTATGGAGTTCTGGTGTGGCGCCATGGGTTAATGTGCCAGACTGCAAAGCTGTTTGAATTGCAAGATCAGCAGTTCAAGCTCACCAGCTGCTCCTTGGAAACTATATAAAGGGTAGCTATGGGTCGGAATCAACTTGATGGCACTTAACAACAACAACATAATTAAATTATAACAAAGAATTGAAAAATACTTGATTATGACATATCCCTATGGATATATGAGACGTAAGATAACAAATAAAAATTAACAGCAAAGATGACTATATCTAACATTATATTACATAAGAACTGGCTGCCATTCATGTGAAAAGATTCCCACTTTCAGTGCTAAAAAGGAAAAAAAGAATTTAAGCAGCAGTGGAATATAGGGAATATTATTTGAAAGTACCAATGAAACGCATGGTATCAAATGTGGATCAGAATGAAGTAAACTAATACCCTCAAATCCTTTGGTTGGATTATAAATTGGTTTTCTGTTCTTCAAATGGTGTTCTGGTGTTGTGCTGTAGGTTTATGCGCTGGACGGCAAAATAGGTTTGAACTAGAGGTTGGCAGTTGAAGCTCTTCACCTGCTCCTCAGAAATCCTAAACAGGATCACTATGGGTTGCAAGCAACTCAATGGCACTTAACAAAAACAATGCTTAAAATAGTCTTTCCTTCACCCTCATTTTAATCCCTGCTTGAAAAGGCCATCCAATTTATGAGAACCAGTTTATACGAGAGTTCTTCATGATGACACACCAGAATTATGATCCTCTCTTGTCGTGTAAACTCCCTAATTACTTTGTATTTCTCTTCTCTCATCGTCCCTTTAAATATTTTTTATTCATTGATATATTAACCATATGTATGTCATTTGTATTTGGTTGATCACCTGAGTCCAGAGATTATGCTTAGTCACCCAACCATCACAAGAAAATATTTGCCCGGTTCTTTGTCTAACATGTTGTTAAATTGCTAAGTGTCTTTGAGTAACTTTTGACTCATATTGAACCAGTATAGTGTTTTAAGGAGCAGCTGGTGGGTCTGAACCTCCAACCTGTGGTTAGCAGTCAAGTGCTGAACCTGCAGTGCCATACCTGGAGTCCTTTTGTCCATAATAAGGACTAAAACAATTATTTTCTGGGTGACTATTTTGATTCAATAATCTAGAACTAGAACATTATTAGACCTAATATGACATATTCATGTATCATGGTAAAAAGCCATGAATAGGGGCTGGAGAGTCCTGGTGGAGTAGTGGGTTACTCATTGGGCTGCTAACTACAGTTTGAACCCACCAGTCACTCTACAGGAGAAACATGAAGCTTTCTGCTACCATTAAGATTTGCAATTTTGGACCTTATACAGGGTTAATAAAGGAGCTCTGGTAGCGTAGTGGTTACGAATCGGGCTGCGAACCTTAAGGTCAGCGGTTTGAAACTACCAGCTGCTCCGCGGGAGAAAGATGA
>NW_006408654.1:7001782-7002326 GCF_000296735.1 Chrysochloris asiatica
GGCCACCAGTTCTTAGTCCTTCTCTTCTTAGTTGATGAATCTAGAGTCCTCAGCCTCGCCCCCTCTCCATGACCCCATCTCTGCTTCCATCTCTGGCACTGCTGCTTCCCCGGATAAGGTCCCGCACCTATTTGTGCATTTCTTTCTTGATGGTCCTAGGGTCCTCCGTTTCTGGACTGTAAGATCAACCACTCCCCCTTTTTTGTTACAAAACTTCTACCTTTACAAGTGTTACAGTGGCGATTAGTCATGATAACAGTTATTCACTATTGAATCTTACGAATTTTATCCCCCTCTCCTTTCACCAGACCCATCTAGACAAGATTATAGCCATTCAGTGGGGACTCTTTCTTTCCCCCACACTCTTAAACTAAGCTCCTTCTTGAAACCTTGTAAGCCAGTCACTTTGTGCCTTTATTGCCCCCTCATTTTAGATAGCCAATGCCTAAGTTGCCTGTCCCTATCTACCCCATGCACAGAGCTGATAGCATTGATACTTGATTTGAAGACTCTTTCCCTCTCTGTTGGTATTTAGAGTAACTAC
>NW_006408654.1:7007105-7009987 GCF_000296735.1 Chrysochloris asiatica
CGTAAAGATTTACACCCTCGGAAACCCTGTACAGGGTCGCTATGGGTCGGAACCGACTCGATGGCACTTAACAACAACAACAACAACAACAACAGGGTTAATATGAGCCAGTAGTTATTCGAGGGCATACAACAACAACAAAAGGATGCTAGCAGTATACTGTGATAGATACATGGAAGCAAATACATAGTTAATTTTCATATGTAGAACTTTTAATTTTGTAAAGGTGTCCAGATTTCACTCAATTATTTGCAGCTTATAATTGCTGGGTTCATATTTTTTAACTGAGCAATTCATTTTAATAATACCATGAGTAGGAAAAAAAAAAAAAAAAGGGTCAGGGCACTTTGCTCTTCTGTTCAAATCCTAGTGCTAATCAAAAAGCATCAAATTATGCATTAATTCAAGAACTACATCTTACCATAGTAATGTATAATGCCCAAGCAAAGACTTCAAGAATTTTACAAATCATTTAATGCACCTGAAACAAGTAAAAACTATATTACAAATAAAAGCATGGGATTTATTCTCCCTTGTTAAATAATGATCTAGGCAATTAATTTTTCATAAATCATTTAAACAACAAAGAGAAACCTGTGACATTTTGTCTTCAAAAGAAACTTAGGATGTTAGGCTTTGAATCTATGTCTTTTTGAAAGTTGAGCTAAATGGATTCTATTCTAAACCTCAGCTGTGCTGTGACTGAGAAGGAAAAGCTGCTATCTGAAATGAGGTCAAGTCCATAGCTGGCCCAAAGGCAACTGTTCTCAAGAATTTGAGCATTTCAATGCTGCATCTGCAATACGATAGTGCCAGAACTGCTGACTTGCCTCTCCAACTGTTCTATCAGATCTCTGGAGTTAGCTTGTTTCTACAACACTTCTAATGAAATGGCCCAAGACAATGAAAGGAATGTGTTACGTATTTGATCTTGATATATTTCATTGTTTGTTCATTGGTGCACTCGATTTTATTGAGACAGCTGTGTGTCTTGTTGTGATGCTGTAGGATAAGCACTGGATTGCTGACTGCAAGGTTGGCGGTTCAAACGCACCAGCCACTCTTCAGAAACCCTGTACAAGATCGCTATGAGTAAAAACTGACTTGAGGACGCTTACCAACAACAACATGTTGTATAAAAAAGATGTCACTGAGCACACAGTGCAGCATAATTCCCACTCGCAAGGTTTTGTAATGTCATCTAACTTTATTCAACAGCACTCAGGACTCTGACATGCACAGTCTGTGACAGCACATTTTTTGAGAATTCTGGGAAATGAATTTCCGAGATACTAAAATGAGCTCTGGTAGCGTAGTGGTTACGAATCGGACTGCGAACCTTAGGGTCAGCAGTTCAACACTACCAGCTGCTCCGCGGGAGAAAGATGAGGCTTTCTGCTCCCGTAAAGATTTACAGCCTCGGAAACCCTGCACAGGGTCGCTATGAGTTGGAACCGACTCCAAGGCACATAACAACAAAAACGAATGGTGAATACTAAATCATTCATCTTGCAAAAAGGTAAATAGGTTGTTTCATCGCTCCAATTACTACTAAAGAATTGCAAAAATATCAGTCATAGCATCACAAACATTCGCAAGGTGCAGTTGTCAGGGATGAATAGCCAGAATATGATTGTGACCTCTGCTGTCCTGTGAGAAAAGGTCTCCTTTGAGTACTTGTGACTAAAATCCATTAGTGGCTGAATTACTCTTTTGCCCTCTGAGTCCTATTACTTGCCTAATTGTTTTTAAACTGTCCTCTCTGCCTAGCCTTAGACTTTGTGGTCACTTAGATCTCACTCAACACATTTGAATTTTCCTTAACGCTTGACAGTATTGGTTTTCTCCTTATTGGAATTCTCCTTTCTTGATGTCAGGGGCATTTCCTACTTTTCTAATTGCTTTGCTCTCTCTTTACTTTTTTCTCTCCTTTCCCAAGAAATGAGGACATCCCAAAGTGGGGCATCACAAAGGTGATGCTTTTTAATTAGGCTTTTTTTTTTTTTTCCTGGTGCTATCAGCTAATAAAACTGCTGAAAACAGTAGATGCTTTTAGATCCCCCTTGTCCTTTTATGTCAAAGGGCAATTTCCTTGTATCATTTTCTCCAGAAATTGCATAGACGTCTCCATTGAATATACTTAGTAAATCTAACATCTGGATTTTGTCAAGTGGAGATTTCTTTAGCATTATTTTGTCCCAAGCTTTTCTCTTTTTAATGGCTCCAATACAAGAGATATTGGGTTAAAGAAGCATCACTTGTCACTTCTCTGTGATATATTGTAAAAAAAAAAAAAAAAATCCTCTTCCACTGACCTTGGAGATGCCTTCTCTCTGTGTTTGTTCTGCATCCCATTCTGCTATTTCCTTTCTGCACTGATTGTTTCCTTTTCTGTACCATACTGAGTTATAGTGCAGTGGTGGGGATGGCAGAGAAGGGTAGGGTGGGAAAGACAAAGAGGCTATCTAGATAGAAGTGAAGGTATGAGAATAAAATGAGATTATACCTAGCTTTTGATAGAATGAAAGTATAGCTAGTTTGGACACTAAATACAAATTTCTTTTTTATAATATACAAAGTTCCAGCTTTTACATGAGTCTGCCCAGTTTGAACACTACTTGAAAACATCTTGTTCACCCCACTGTGCATAAATTTCTGAGCCTTTGCCATGTCCTATGTGACTGTTTTATGCATACCCTCTCCACTCAGTTTGAACAGTCCATGTTTTCAAGGTTGGCGACTTTGGTACTTAAATCTGTGCCATACTTATATAAGGTTCAAAATAACTGTGTATAGAATGAATGCGTAACAATTAATTAATTTTAAAAAATTCCTTCTCTGACTAAAATATTAAAGGTACCTCACATTTTCCTTCCTTCCTT
>NW_006408654.1:7010087-7011463 GCF_000296735.1 Chrysochloris asiatica
CCTTCCTTCCTTCCTTCCTTCCTTCCTTCCTTCCTTCCCTTTTTTTGCCTTTGTATACACTGTGAAAGTAAGTACAGGCAAAAAGAAATGCTGTAGTTTATTCTACTCATCTGAGAAAAATCAGAAACATAGTATGAATTTAGCTTGTTAATAAGAAATGTCTTGAGCAACAAGGGATGATCTACTTTGCCTTCAGTGGTGGGTCATATTACATTATTATTTTGCTTTTCATTTACTAAATATGGTTTAAGAAAATGTCTAAAATGGTATACTGTATGCTTATTTAAAAGGTCAGTCTTAGAAAAGTACTCCCAGAGTAATGATTTTATTATTTGTACTTACATCCACACATCTTTCCAAGAATTATGCCAAAGAAATGAATAATCAGTGCTTTCCTAAAAAAAAAAAAAAAAAAAAAAAAAAAAAAAGCACAGTGATTTAGAAATATCTCTTGTCAATTTTAATGTATTTAATCAATCCTGCTAACCCCTTTTACACTAGAGAAGACTTGCCAATATATATACCTTAATGAATAGACACATGTCAATAATTAGACTTTGGGGACTATTTTGCTGGATCTCAGATAATATGAGCCTATCATTGCTGACATTGAAAAGTTAGAATTTTTTCTGCCTATTCACTATCTCACTAAAACAAATACTTTCAACTGCATTTTAGATGAACAAATAAATATTAAATATACTCTGATTTATTAACTACTGAAATATTTAAGACTTTAATCTTATTCCAGCAGACATAATTTACAGTGACCTTAATGTGTTGATTGTCTTGACACACAGTAATTTAATTAACACTCACAGATTTCAGAAAAGGTGAAAACAACATAGCTCATGAGACATTTCAGCATTAAAAAAAATCAACAAATTAGCTGATATTTGAACTTTAAACTATATATATGCATATTGTTCTTGGCTCTGACTCATAGCAACCCTGTACAGGATTTCTGAGGCTGTAAATCTTTACAGGAGAAGAAAGCCTCATCTTTCTACTGCAGAACAGCTGGTACTTTTGAACTGCTGACCTTGAGGTTCACAGCCCAATTCGTAACTACTATGCTACCAGAGCTCCTCATATATATGTAATGTATACGTATATATATTTGTTGTTGTTGTCATGAAGTGCTGTTGAGTTGGTTCCAACCCATAGTGACGCTGTATAGAGTTACCAAGGAACAGCTGGTGAGCTTGGACCTCCAACCTTGTAGTTCAAATGGTTTTGCCATCTGGTGCATTAACCCACAGTGCCATGGAGTCGGGTCCGACTCATAGCGACCCTGTACAGAGTTTCCGAGGCTGTAAATCTTTATGTGAGCAGAAAGCCTCATCATTCTCCTGCGGAACAGCTGGTAGTTTTGA
>NW_006408654.1:7012203-7014427 GCF_000296735.1 Chrysochloris asiatica
ATATAGTGTGTGTGTGTGTTCAGATTTGAAGAACATTATGATCCCTTGTGGGATCATGATCAACTCAAGGTGCAGTAATTTTGCACCATTCTCCATACTGGAAGTTTTTTCATTCTTCCTTGCAGTTGAAATCATCTTCCATGTACATACTTACATAATTTCAAAATTGATAGTGGTAATCTCTGGTAGCATAGTGGTTAAGAATCGGGCTGCAAGTCTCAAGGTCATCAGTTCAAACCCACTAGCCCCTTCATAAAAACACTATACAAGGTCATTGTGAGTTTGAACAGTATCAACAGCATTTAAGAACAACAGGAACATTTACTGGGAGCATTCCGGCTATACTTCTTCCAATATAGATCTGTTTGTTCTTTTGACATTCCATGCATGATACTTTAGATAGTCTCCTCCAACACCATAACTCAAATAAATCAATTTTTCTACGCTCTTCCTTATTCACTGTCCAACTTTCACATGCATATGATGTTATTGACAATACCATGGCTTGGGTCAGGCCCATCTGAGTCCTCAAACTGATATATTTGCTTTCAACACTTTAAAGATTTCTTGTGCAGCAGATTTCCTTAATGCATTTGATTAGTTAACTGCTGCTTCCATGAGTATTGATGGCTGATCCCAGCAAATGAGGTCTTTGACAACTTCAGTCTCTTCCTCATTTATACAGATGTAGTTTATTAGTCCGGTGTGAGGATTTTTGTTTGCTTTACATTGAGATGCATCTCAGATGGAAGGCTGTGGTCTTTGATCTTCATCAATAAGTATTTTAAGTCTTCTTCACATTCAGCAAGCAAGGTTGTATCATCAGCATATCGCAGGTTGTTAATGAGTCTTCCTCCAATCCTGATATCATGTTTTCCTTCATATAATCCAGTTTCTCAGATTATGGGTTTACCTTATAGATTGAATAAATATGGTGAAATAATACAATTCGGGTGCACATATTTTGTAATTTTAAGCCATTCAGTGTTCCCTAGTTCTGCTCAAACCACTGCCTCTTGAACTAAGTACAGGTTCCTTATAAGCACAATTAGGGGTTCCAGAATACTCATTCTTTAAAATGTTGTCCATTTGCTGTCATGATCTGCATAATCAATAGCATTTGTGTAGTAAATAAAACACAGGTGAACGACTTTCTGGAATTCTCTACTTTCAACCAAGATCCATCTGATGTCAGCAATGATATCCCTTGTTCCAGGTCCTCTTCTGAATTTGGCTTGAACCTCTGGAAGTCCTCTGTCAATGTATGGGTTCTGTTCTTTTGGTATTATCTGTAGTAAAATTTTACTTGCATAGCATATCAATGATATTGTCTGATGATTTCTGCATTTTGTTGGGTCACCTCTCTTTGTAATGGGCACAAATATGGAACTCTTCCAGTTAGTTGGTCAGATAGTCATCTTCAAAATTCCTTGGCATAGATGAGTGAGTGCCTCCAGTGCTGCAGATGTTTGTTCAAAGATTTCAGTTTGTATTCCATCTAATCTTGGTGCCTTGTTCTTTGCCAATGCGTTCAATTTACCTTTGATTTCTTCCTTCAGGATCATTGGCTCTTGATCATATGATACTTCTTGAAATGGTTGAACATCGACCATTTCTTTTTGGTATAGTGACTTCTTTTGATGCTTTCTGCATCATTCAATATTTTCTCCATAAAACCCTTCAATACCAAATGTTGAGGCTTGAATTTTTTTCTTCAGTTCCTTCAGCTTGAGAAATTCTGATTGTGTTCTTTCCTTTTGGTTTTCTAACTCCATATCTTTGCACATTTCATTTTAATATTTGAGTTACTCTTCTCCAGCTGACCTTTAAAAATTCCTATTCGGTTCTTGTACCTCCTCATGTCTAATGCATCAAATCAGTTCTTCAGATGATCTCTAAATTCAGTTGGGATGTATTCAAGGTTGTATATTGGCTCTCATGGACATTTAAAAATTTTTCTTCAGCTTCAGCCTGAACTTGCATATGACCAACTGATCATCTGTTCCACAGTCTACCTGCATTGGCTGATGATATAGAGCTTTTTCACTGTCTTTTTCCACAGATGTAATCAATTTAGTTTCTGTGTTTTCCATCTGATGTTGTTGTTGTTGTCAGGTGCCATCCAGTTGGAACCGACTCATAGCGACCCCATGCACAGCAGAACGAAACAATGTCCGATCCTGGGCCAACCTCACTACCGCTGCCACACTTGACACCATCAATG
>NW_006408654.1:7018332-7021176 GCF_000296735.1 Chrysochloris asiatica
GTAGTTTGTTACTCTATCTTCCTAGTCTGTCTTTGTTTGGAAGCTCATCTGAAACCTGTCCACCATGGGTGACCCTGCTGGTTATTTAAAATACTGGTGGCATAGCCCTCAGAATCACAGCAATTCAAACCACCACAGCATGACAGACAGAGGAGTGGCAGTTGTGTGGTCGCTGTTAAACATGAATCTCCTTGTGCTAGAGCCCTTAAATCAGGCTCAAAGGTGGGATTTCTGTCCTCAGATGTTGCGTCAGTCAAGAGGCGGAAGTGCAGCAGGGGCGACAGGGTTGTAATGAGACGCTTTGAGCTGGGCTTGTAGGTCTGTAAGTTGGTCGACCCCCGCCTCAAAGCCAAGATCCAATGGCTAGGCTGGGATGGCACCCTCGCGGGGTAAGTAGGACAGCCTGGCTGGCTGCTGCAGTCTCTTCCCGCTAGGCAGTGTCCCCCCATCGACCTGGTCTCCTGACATCTCTCACCCGCCGCTCAGTGGTCTGGGTTTTATTTAACACCTCCAGCAGGTCTGCATAGTTCTCGCACATCGTTCAACCGCCGCCCCCTCCATTAGCGTGACCATCTGATGAGGTCCATGTATAATCATCTTTTGTGTTGTTTAAAAAGGTATTTGCAATGGTCTTTCAAAATTGTATCATGTGATCTCTAGCATCGTTACTATCACCAAGTCTGTATTTTCCAACTACTGATTCTTCCTTTTTGTTTCCAACTTTTGCATTCCAATCAAGAGTAATTATCAGTACATCTTGATTACATGTTTGATCAATTTGAGACTGAAGAAGGTGATTCTTCAACTTCATCATCACTGGCTTTAGTGTTGGTGCATACATTTGAATAATAATGGAATTAACTGGTCTTCCTTATATGTGTATAGTTACTACCTGGCACAGACAGTGTTGTACTTAAAGACAGATCTTGAGATGCTCTTTTTGATGATAAATGGGACACCATTACTCTTCAATTTGCTTTTCTTGGCATGGTAAATTGTGTGATTTTCAGATTTAAAAGGCCAATACCAGTCCATTTCTGCTAACTTATGTCTAGGATATCTGTGTTTATGCTTTCCATTTCATTTTTTACAGTATCCAATTTTCCTAGAGTCATACTTTGCACATTCCAAGTTCCAATTATTAATAGATGTTTACAAATGTTTCTCTTCATTTTGAATTATGCCTCATCAGCAAATAAATGTCCCAAGGGCTTTACTCAATTCACGTCATCACAGTAAACTCTACTTTGAGGAGGCTGGTATTATCCAGTCTCATTTTGAGTGCCTTCCAACCTGATGGTCTCATCTTCTGGCATTATATCCGACAATATTCTGGTGCTAACATCATGTTTCAATATTTAGTATTCTGGTGCTGACAGTATTCCACAGCTATTCATAATGTTTTCATTTTATTTAGATGGTAAAATTAAGGAGAGAGAAAAAAAATACTACATCTTATTTTATTATCATCTTTTTCTTGTTTCTACAATGAAATATTCTTGGTAAAATCATAATATTTATTAATAAGAAAGTACAAACTAATGTAACTCTGGAGACTCACTTCATATTTTTTAGAGACCTGATTTATGCATCGATGTTACAAAAGAGAAATTTCTACAAAGTTTGGAAAGGAAATATGAAAAACTACATTCATTTCCAATATTAGCTAATTAAAACCAACAACAGAAAATCTAATACATTTCTGGAATATACTGATTAGCTCCTAAAATCTATTTCACACACACCACTGTTTAAGGAGTTCTGGTAGCGTAGTGGTTACGAATCAGACTGCAAACCACAAGGTCAGCAGTCCGCAGGAGAAAGAGGAGGCTTTCTGCTCCCAAAGATTTACAGTCTTGGAAACCCTGTACAGGGTCGCTATGAGTCGGAGCCGACTCCACGCCACATAACAACAACAACTGTTTAATAATTATGTATTCATTTTGGTAACATTGATTCAACTGCTCAATTGCTGGACAAGCAATGGTTGCCCTAAGCCGATAAACTAACAGCTGGTCCCAGTCAGAGTAAAGAATAGAAATATCAGTCAATGAGTGTGTGGTGAGATAATGCTTCCTTCTCTTCCAGAAAGGATATTATGTACATATAGAATTAAAGCTGTCTCAAGCACTTTGCATCTTTGAGGAAAACCTACTTGAGTAGGAAGGTGATAAACAGTGAAGATTAGAACAAAGAAAATTAAAAAGAAATGTATCTAGGACTTCATCTAACTATACTTGGAGATTATGTAGTCACTAATATTGGTGTTGTTAAGTCCACACAAGTTAAACTTCTAAAGTTAAATTTCAAAAGGCAGCTCAAAAGACATGGTCAAATATTAAAATGAAATGTGCAAAGATCTGGTGTTAGAAAACCAAAAACGGAAGAACACTTTCTGCAATTCTCAAGCTGAGGAAATTGAAGGGAAAAAAAAAAGGCTTGACTTGCAATATTAAAGGATTCTGTGGTCAAATTATTGAGTGATGTAGAAAGATGGAAAGAATACATAGAGTCACTGTACCAAAAAGAAATGGTCAATGTTCAACCACATCAAGAAGTAGTATGTGATCAAGAGTCAATGATATATTGAACAAACAAGATGGTGGATTGGGTGGAAGTATAGCAGAAGGCTCCGCCAACAACAACACAGAATACCCAACCAAGCAGGTTCAGGGATGGTCCCAGAACTCTGAACCACATATAAAGGAATACTTAGAAGGCTGGAAGTCTCACAGCTGGGGGAATTTGTGGCAGAAGCAAGAAATCTATTGCTTTCTAGTCCGGGACGCTCAGCTGCTCCAGGAGCCGCCATCTTGGGTGAGACCACGTGGGGGAAGGATCAGA
>NW_006408654.1:7023896-7031043 GCF_000296735.1 Chrysochloris asiatica
TGGTATATGGAGGGGATTATAATCAATGTAATGAAACAAGTTATATGAATTGTTGAATGTGAAACTGATGATGTGCCCTGTAAACTTTCACTCAAAATCCACAATAAAAACCTTAAATTAAAAAAAAAAAAGAAACAAACAAACAAAAAAAGAGTCAATGATATTGAAGGAAGAAACCCAAGGTGCATTGAAGGCATTGGCAAAGAACAAGGTACCAAGAATAAATGGAATACATATTGAAATATTTAGACAAACTAATGTAACTCTGGAGGCAGTGTAACTCATGAATGAATGAATGCCAAGAAATTTGGACAACAACTACCTGACCAACTGACTTAAAGAGATCCATACATGTGCCCATTCCAAAGAGAGGTGACCAAATGGAATGCGAAAATCATAGGATAATATTATTAATATCTCATGCAAGTAAAATTTTCATAAAGATAATACAAAAATGATGGCAAATGTACATTAACAGAGAACTTCCAGGGGTTCAAACCATATTTAAAAGATGATGTGGAATGAGGGATATCATTGCTGAGGCCAGCGGGATCTTGGCTGAAAGCAGATAATACTGGGAAGTTATTTACCTGTGCTTTATTGACTACTCAAATGCTTTTGATTGTGTGGATCATGACAAGCTATGAACAAATTTGCAGTAGGTGAGTATTCCAGAACAGTAAATTGTACTTATGAGGAACCTATACATAGACTAAGAGGCAGTTGTTCAAACAAAACCAGGGAACCCAGAATGGTTTAAAACTAGGATAGGTGTGCACCTGTTGTGCACCTGGGTTGTATTCTTTCACCATAGTAATTCAATCTGTATGCTGAGCACATAATCTGAGAAACTGGATTATATGAAGAAGAACATGGCATCAGGACTGAAGGAAGACTCATTAACAGTCTGCAAAATGCAGATGATACAACCTTGCTTGCTGAACTTTAATAAGACTTAAAATATGTACTGTTGAAGATCAAAGACCACAGCCTTTGATATGGGTTGCACCTCAATGTAAAGAAAGTAAAATCCCCACCAATAGACCAAAAACAACATCCATAAAAATGGCGAAGAGATTGAAGTTATCAAAGATGTCATTTTGTTTGTATTCACCATCAATGGAAGCAGCAGTCAAGAAATTAAACAATGTTTTCTTTATGCCAATCTGCTGCACAAAATGTTTTCTAAAGTGTTGAAAAGTGAAGATGTTAGTTTGAGACTAAAATGGGCCTGACCCAAGCCAGGGTATTTTAAATCATATGCATGTTAAAGTTAGACAGTGAGTTAGGAAGACTATGGAAGATTTTCTGCATTTGAGTTATGTTTATGGAGGAGAATATTAAGGTGCCATGGAATGCCAGAAGGACAAGCAGATCCCTGTGGCAAGTAGTACAGCCAGAATAATCCTTGGAAGCCAGTATGGCCAGAATTTGTCTCTCATACTTCCTGCATATTGTCAGGAGGAAGCAGACCCTTGGGAAGGATATCATGTTTGGTAAAGTGAATGGTCAGAGAAAACAAGGAAGTCCCCCAACCAAATGGATTGGCACATTGTTTTTTCCATTTTACACATTTATTATAGAAATCCCCTTACAATGTGGGTAATATCTTGGGCCCAAATCAATCGGTACAAAAAGAAAATGTTAACAACATATTAAGGGAATAGTGGGACCCACAACTCCAGAAAAGTTGCAAATATAGAAAACACAGCTTGTATGAGTTTGTTTAAAAAGTGGGTGGAAGAAAAGCCAAGGAAGAGATGACATGGTTGTGGCCAGATGTCACCTGACAACTACCAGGTGCAAGGTTCAACTGATGTAGCATACACACACACACAACATAACCTACAATGGCTCTGCCTTTCTTCTGCAGTGATTTCCTGACTGAAAATAGTAAGGGCAGGAATTACCACTGAAGGCTGGACCATCTCACTTGTATGGGCAGAGGCAGTGACATGGATAGGCAGAAACAGGTGCAATTTCAGGCACTCCTAGTGTGAGAAAATGTACTTGAGCCAGCCACCTACTTAGACTTATCTTGCCAAGTGTAGTTAGAGAGCCAATCGCTCCATAAACTGCCTTGGTGAGGAGGTGGGGCAGGAAGTCTCCTGGCTGCCCAGAAATGGGCCCAGACACACTATGTAGTCCATTTCATGAAAGTGGCTCCTGAACAGGCAGCAGCAATGGGCTCAATTGTAGCAACAATTGTCAGGTTGGCCCAGAACTGGGCAATGTTTCATTCTGTTGTGCATTAGGTAGCTAATGAGTTGGTACTGACACGATGGCACCTAACAACAAAAACATACTAAAAGATGATTGTGTTCATAAAAATATTACCTGTTTTAACAAGTAAAACTGTTGCTATACAACTTGTAGTAATTGTTTCCATCCCATTTCTGAATTTTTATTAGTTGTATGCAATATTAGAAATCCTGTAATCATTCTTTGTTTTGTTCTCATGTTGTTCTTGAGTCTGTACAGACTCATAGCCACTTTATGCACAGCAGAACGAAACACTGCCTGATCCTGGGCCAATAACACTACTGTTTCCACTCTTGAGTCTATCAGTGCTGCCATTTGGCCAATCCAAATCGTTGGAGGTCTTCCTCTTTTCTTCTGACTCCCCACCTTACCAAACATGATATCCTTCTCCAGAAACTGGTCCTTCCTGACAATATGTCTGAAGTATGAGAGAAGTTTGGCAATCTTGGCCTCTAAGGAGCACTCTGGCTGCACTTCTTCCAAAATGGATCTGTTGGTTCTTTTGGCAGCCCATGACACTTTCAGTATTCTCCTCCAACACCATAACTCAAAAGCATCAATTCTTCTATAGTCTTCCTTATTCACTGTTCAGCTTTCGCATGCATGTTAGGTTATTGAAAATGCCATGACTTGCGTCAGGCGCACCTTAGTCCTCAAGCTGACATCTTTACTCTTCAACACTGTAAAAGGGTCTTGTGTAGCAGATTTGCCTAATGCAATACATTGTTTGATTTCTTGACTGCTGCTTCCTTGAGTGTTGATAGTTCATCCAAGAAGAATGAAGTCCTTGACAACTTCAATCTTTTCTCCACTGATAAGATTGTTGTTTATTGGTCCAGTAGTGAGGCTTTTTGTTTTCTTTACATTGAGATGCAATCCATAGAGAAGGCTGTGCTCTTTGATCTTCATCAGTAAATTTTTAAGTCCTCTTCACTTTCAGCAAGCAAGGTTGTATCATCTGCATATCGCAGGCTGTTAATGAGTCTTCCTCTAATTCTGATGCCATGTTTTTCTTCATAGAACCCAGCTTCATGGATTATTTTCTTAGCATACAGGTTGAATAAGTGTGGTGAAAGAATACAACCTTGTCGCACACCTTTCTGAATTTTAAACCATTCAGTGTTCCCATGTTCTGCTTGAACAACTATCTCTTGGTCCAGGTACAGATTCCTCATGAGTACAATTAAGTGTTCCGGAATACTCATATTTAGCAATGTTGTCCATAGCTTGTCATGATCCACACAATCGAAAGACTTTGCATAGTCAATAAAGCACAAGTAAACGTCTTTCTGCTATTCTCTGCTTTCAGCCAAAATCCATCAGATATCAGCAATGATATCCCTCATTCCACGTCCTCTTCTGAATCTGGCTTGAACCTCTTAAAGTTCTCTGTCAATGTATGCTTGCAGCTGTTTCTGAATTACCTTTAGTAAAACTTTACTCACTTGAGATATCAAAGAGATTGTCTGATGGTTTCCACATTCCTTTGGGTCACCTCTCTTTGGAATGGGCATAAATATGGATCTTTTCCAATCAGTCGGCCATATATTTTTCTTGCAAATTTCTTGGCAGAGACGAGTGAGTGCCTCCTGTGCCGCCTCACTTTCTTGAAAGATTTCAATTTGTATTCCATCAAGTCCTGGTGCCTTGTTCTTTGCCAGTTCCCTCAATGCACCTTGGACTTCCTCCTTGAGTATCATTGGTTCTTGATCATGTGTTACCTCTTGAAATGGTTGAACATTAACCATTTCCTTTTGGTACAGTGACTGTGTATTCCTTCCATCTTCTCTTGATGCTTTCTGCATCATTCAATAATTTGCCCAGAGAATCTTTCAATAATGAAAGTCGAGGCTTAAATTATTTATTTAGTTTCCCTAGCTTGAGAAATGCTGAGTGTATTCTTCTTTTTTGGTTTTCTGATTCCAGATATTTGTATATTTTGTTGTAATATCTGGCTTTATCTTCTTGAGCTGTTCAGCTCTTGGACCTCCTCTTTTCTTCCATTTGCGTTAGCATCTCTACACTGGAGAGCAAGTTTCAGTATTCTTCTGACATCCATTTTGACCCTTTCCTTCTTTCTTGTTTACTTAATAACTTTTTGCTTTCTTCATGTATGATATTCTTGATGTTATCCCACAACTCCTCTGGTCTTTGGTCTTTAGTGTTTAACATATCAAATCTGTTCTTCAGATGATCCCTAATTTCAGGTGGGATATATTCAAGGTCATATTTTGGCTCTCATGGACTTGTTTTCATTTTCTTCAGCTTCAGTTTGAATTTGCACACGAGCAATTGATCGTCTGTTCCACAGTCTCTCCCTGGCCTTGTTTTGACTGATGATACGGAGCTTTTCAATCATCTCTTACCGCAGATGTAGTCAGTTTGATTTCTGTGTATTCCATCTGGTGAGGTCCATGTGTATAGTCATCTTTTATACTGTCTAAAGAAGGCATTTGAAATGAACAAATATTGATTTTACAGAATTCTATCATGCAATCTCCAGCATCATTTCTATCACCAAGGCCATATTTTCCAACTATTGATCCTTCCTGTTTTCTCTCAACCTTTGCATTCTAATTAACAGTAATGATCAGTACATCTTGATTGCATGTTTGATCAATTTCAGATTGAAGAAGTTGGTAGAATTCTTCTATTTCATCCTCACTGACTTTAGTGGTTGGTGCATAAATTTGAATAATAGTGGTATTAACTTGGCTTCCCTATATGTGCATGGTTATTATCCTATCACAGACAGTGTTGTACCACATGACTGATCTGGATATGTTCTTTTTGACAATGAATGAATCACCATTCCTCTTCAATTTGTCATTCCCAGCATAGTAAACCATGTGATTGTCAGATTCAAACTGGCCAATACCAGTCCATTTCAGCTCACTAATAATTCCTAAGATATTGATGTTTATGTGTTCCATTACATTTTTAACAACTTTCAATTTTCCCAGATTCATACTTTGTCCATTTCATGTTCCGATTTTCCATGGATGTTTACAACTGTTTCTCTTCATTTTGAGTTGTGCCCCATCAGCAAATGAAGGTCCCACAGGATTTCTCTCATGGGTTTTACTCCATTTGCGTCATCATGGTCAACTCTACTTTGAGGAGGTAGCTCTTCCCCTGTCCCATTTTGAGTTCCTTCCAACCTGAGGGCTCATTTTCCAGCACTATATCTGACAGTGTTACTCTGCAATTCATAAGGTTTTCAGTGACTAAATATTTGGAACTAGGTTGTCACTTCTTCCTAGTCTGTCTTTGTCTAGAAGTTCATCTGAAACTTGTCCACCATGGGTGACCCTGATCGTATTTAAAATACCGTTGGCATAGCTTTCAGAATCACAGCAACTCACAAGCCACCACAGTATGACAAACTGACAGACGTTCTCATATTGCCTCATTTTTTTGCCTTATTTTTGATATGGCACCAGTATAATTAATGCTAAATGAGTAACAGTTCAGCATGAGCCATGCTGGACTTTTAAAGAGACAAAACTGAAAAACCTGAAAGAACAGTAGTTTTATATGAGCAAAGGTTAATAATAGTAGTATAAGCACATACTACATTTTTAAAGCTTTATATGTAATAGATAATAAGCAAACTTATGTAGATTCTGTAAGTACTGCTTTATTGTTAGTTTATGTGAAACAGATTGAGATTCAAAAAGTTTCACAGTGGTTCAAGTTTATCCAGCTATTATGCGAAATATTATATATAAAGCCCACATTATTTTGGATGTAAATCCTATACCTTTTATCTACTTTAGTACTTCTCTTCCACAATTTTTCCCCCCACGAAGTTGTTGGCCTATATTGTAAAAAACCCTGTATTGAAAAGTAAGCACTACATAAAAACATTGGATATATTTCTGAAGGCTAGAAGAATTGCATAAATAGAGATAAAGGATTATATGAGTAATTGAATCAAACATATATAATTCACATAGGTGCAACAAAATAAAAAGCATATAAAACAAAAAATATTTGATCAGGTATGACTTCTTGTTCAGAAATTCTGGCTTGTTTCAGGGAGGAAGTTTTATTTGAGCTCAATCTTAAAGAAAATGAACACTACAGTAGATGAGGACATTCCTGGTTGAAGCACATGTGAGAGTTAGTATACATGAAGGCAGCACATTCAGGGCATAGAAGGACAAACTCATGGTCCAGTTTGAATCCTGAGAAATATGATGACAACTAAGACTACAAAGAAAGCCTTGAATTTATTATTAGGTTACAAAGATTGCAAGTTAGAGGACTATGAACTATGCTATGCTTAGTGTACATAGCAGTTTACCATGGCCTATATGTGGCACTGTGGGTTAATATGACAGACTGCAAAGCCGTTTGAACTGCAAGGTCGGGGGTTCAAGATCACCAGTTGCTCCTCGGAAACCCTATACAGGATCGCTATGGATCGGAACCGACTCAATGGCACTGAAAAACAACAACATATTATTCCCAGGAGCTCTGTTTGCGTAGTGGTTAGAATCAGGCTGCGAACCTCAAGGTCAGCAGTTCGAAACTACCAGTTGTTCCATGGGAGAAAGATGAGGATTTCTGCTGCTATAAAGATTTACAGCTTCGGAAACCCTGTACAGGTCGCTATGAGTTGGAACCAGCTCCATAACATATCATCATCACTACCACCATACTATTCCCAGGACTCTTGATGTGGTGCTTCAGGTTAATGCTCTAGGCTGCAAAGTCAGTTTAACCACTAGGTTGGGGGCTCAAGCTTACCAGACGCTTCTCAGAAACGCTATACAGGGTTGCTATGTTGTTGTTGTTGTTATGTGCCGTGGAGTCGGTTCTGACTCATAGCGACCCTGTACAGGGTTTCTGAGGCTGTAAATCTTTATGGGAGCAGAAA
>NW_006408654.1:7031143-7037109 GCF_000296735.1 Chrysochloris asiatica
TATGTTGTTGTTGCTTTTATGTGCCGTGGAGTCGGTTCTGACTCATAGCGACCCTGTACAGGGTTTCTGAGGCTGTAAATCTTTATGGGAGCAGAAAGCCTCATCTTTCTTCTGCAGAACAGCTGGTAGTTTCAAATACAGGGTTGCTATAGGTCAGAACAAACTAGACAGCACGTAACAACAAAAACAACAAAGTATTCCTGGTGTGGTACTATAGGATAGCACACTGGACCTCAAGGTCAATTTGAACAGCAAGGTAGGCAAGTCAAACCCACCAGCTGCTCCTTGGAAACCCTATACAAAATTGACTCAATGGCACTTAGCCTATAGTCCTGGTGTGGTGCTGTAGGATAAGTATTGGACTACTAACCAGAAGGTCAATAGTTCAAATTCACCAGTTGCTCCTCAGAAACACTATACAGGGTCTCTAGGACTCAGAACCTACTTGATGGCACTTAGCAACAACAGGTCACAGCCTGGAATTTGTATTTTGAAAAAAATATCTCATAGCTTTTTATAAGTTCCCCCAATATGTTTACTTTTACCTATGAGTTGGCTCCAACATTTCAGGGAATAATGCAAATAAAAAAATAATGGAATTTTTCCACGAACTTTTTGAAGTTCCCTTGAATATAAGGAGCGGGGATCGGGGGTAGGGGTGGAGGGTGTGGGGAGTACTTGGAGGAAGTTCTCACTCAAACCTGACTCAATATTTAACATCTCAATTAGTCTATCTTTGACCAAAAAAAAAAAAATTTTTTTTCTTTAAAATATGTGTCTGTAAATCCTTGTCTAATCATTTGGTGACTGGAGTTGGAAAGTGGAGACCGCATAGCAGTAGGTTTATGTGAAGGCTGGAGTATCTTTTCATCTCTTGCCAACACAAAGAATGAAAAACAACTGCACTAAGCTTTCCGCAGTGCTACCTAAAGTAGATTGGTGCTGCATCACATGTGGTGTTATTTAAAAGTTAATAATACAAGTTCTTGGAAACATATGGTCAACTAATTTGATTATATTTATCTTGAGAGTCACGGGGACTTGATCACTCTTTATGTAAGTGGTTGGGGCTTTCCTTGAATGTAGTGGATGTTTCCACAGTGAAATCCTGGAATAAAGGACAATTGCATGGTAAACTATGAGGTAATTCTTAGACAAAATAAAGGAAAATAGTTTCTCCTTTTTCTAGTGGCTTTGTTGGACATATAACTAATCTGGAAATGCTTTGAATCATCTTAAATTAGAATGAGTTTGTTTGTACCATATGATCATTGACTAGTAGCAGGCAGGTACTAGGAAACTCTTAATGAACTTAGAAGTCAGGCCTTTGTCTACAAACATTAAAACATAAACCTAGCCAATGTTCATAATTTTGTTTCAAGACAGTTGCAAGAGATTCTCTGCTTTGTATCCCATTATTTAAAAATTTTCATTAAATATTTGTTCAAATGCACCACCTTGCTTGGCTGTGATATAAAAATGATTCAGCAGGGTCCGTGAAAGAAGTAGGCAAGGGATGAGTGATTTGGGGGGCCACCACCAGAGTAAAGTGTTCAGTGCTCTTAGGATGATCCCTTAGGGAAAGCAACAGTTAGGTGAAGATTTTTTGAGAAGAAACCGAGAACATCTTTTCACTGCACACATGAAGCAGAAACCTGAAAGGTCCTCAGAGTGTGAGGGAGAGACATTATTATGTAAATGATTTACTGAGATTACAATGGTGAATCCTTGTGTAAAAATATGTGTAAGGAAAGCATATTTGCAGTTTTTACTGTAACTAAAGCATTTCCATATGAAAACATAACTTTTAATATTAGCTCATAAAGTAGAAAGCATTACTGACTCAATGACAAGGAAAAACAACATATTTTGAAAATATGGAGACTAAAGAAAGTCATTTCCAGTTTAAAAACCTATCCAAAATGTGCTGAAACTTAATTATATAATTCAAATATTTAACTTTTTTTTTTTTTTTTTAACTTCTTATGCAATTAGCAGTCTTACATTTTAGGCCAATTTTAGTATCAAAATAAAACTCACTGTTTCATATATCTGTTCACCTGCATGTACCATTCATTGAGGTGACAACAGCTACACTCAATAGCTTCTTCCTCTCTGGAAATAGCTGCAAATTTAAATGGCCCTTTATTGACCAAATCTAAGCTCTCATCTCCTGACTTAACTGGCATAAACTTGAACCATCAGATTTTCATTCAGAAATCTGAATTTTTGAGCATAAAGTCACTGTTATTTGTGGTTGCTAGAGTCATTAATGGCAACTCTAACAAAAAGTGCTTGAATTTTGGTTCCAGAGATCCCTTGGGCTTCCATTTCATACTCTTGGGTCTTCCATATCATATTCTTGGTAATAATCTTTACTCATTGGTATTTTCTCATCAACCCCTTTGAGTTTAAAGAGAATGTAGTTGGTACCCATTACTTTAAAACAAACTAATGGTTATATTCTAGAGTGATACATACTAGTATGCTTAATCTACCCTAATTATTTCCCCCACTTATCTGTTAGTATTGTGGTGGTTTGTGTATTGCTGTGATAGTAGACGCTATGCTACCAGTATGTTAAATATCAGCAGGTATTCTCCAATGGTAGATGGGTTTCAGCTAAGCTTCCAAACTAAGACAGTCTAGAAAGAAGGAGAGGAAGAATAGTTTTGAATGTTTATGCCCTGAAAACCTCATGAATAACATTGTCAGATATAACACCAGAAGATGAAAACAATATGAATAGTACCAGGTTATTATGAGATAGAGTGCTGGAAAGTGATCCCCACAATTTGGAAGGCACTCAAAATAAAAGTGGGGAAGAGTTAGTTGCCTCCTCATAGTAGATTTGATCATGATAGCATGAATGCAATAAATATTTCAGGACCTTCATTTGCTGATGGGGCACAAGTAAAAATGAGAAGAAATGGTTGTAAACATCCATTAATTGTCAGAACATGGAACACACAAAGTATGATTATATGAAAATTGGAAGCTGTCAAAATGAAGTGAAATACATGAAGACTGATATCCAAGGCATTAGTGAGTTGAAATGGACTGGTATTGGCCATTTAGATTCTGACAATCATATGGTTTAATCTGCCTGGAACAACAAATTAAAGAAACAATGGAGTCAACAGTCATCATCAAAAATAACATTTCTAGATCTATCTTGAAGTACAATGCAGTCTATGATAGGATAATATCCATACATCTGTAAGGAAAACCAGTTAATACCACAATTATTCAAATTTATGTACCAACCACTAAGGCCTCCGATGATGAAATTGAAGAATTCTACCAACTTCTTCAGTCTGAAATTGATGAAAAATGCAATCAAGGTGTACTGTTAATGGTGACTGGAATGTGACAGTTGGAAACAAAGAGGAGAAATCAGTAATTGGAAATATGGCCATATTTCCAATTACTGATTTCTCCTCTTTGTTTCCAACTGTCACAGAGATGGCATGATAAAATTTTTCAAGACCAATGATTTATTCACTGCAAATGCGTTTTGTAAAACAACATAAAAGATCACTACACTTATGGAACTTAATAGGTGAAATTCACAGAAATTGAATTGACTACATCTGTAGGATGTATAAGGAAGACCATAGTAGAATTGATACTTTTGAGTTGTGGTGTTGGAAGAGAATGTTGAAAGTGCCATGGGCTGCCAGAAGAACCGATAGATCTATTTTGGAAGAAGTGCAGCCAGAGTGCTCTTTGGAGGCCAGGATGACCAAACTACGTCTCTCATACTTCAGACATATTGTAAGGAAGGACTAGTCACTGGAGAAGGATATCATGTTTGGTAAGGTGGAGGATCAGAGAAAAAGAGGAAGACACCCAATAAGATGGATTGGCCAAGTGACAGCATCGATGGACTCAAGCATGGCAACAGTAGTGAGGTTGGCCCAGGATCAGGCATTGTTTCATTCTGCTGTGCATAAGGTCACTATGTATTGGTACCAACTTGATGGCACCTAACTACAACAACAACACATCTGTAGGAAGACACTATGGAAAAGCACAGTATCATCAGCTAAAAAAAGATCTGGAGCAGAATGAAACAGATCATAAGTTTCTCATATGCAAATTAAGCTGAAGCTGATGAAAATTAAAACAAGTCCATGATGACCAAAATATGACAGACATTATATCATGCTGGATATGAATTTAGAGGCCATCTCTGAAACAGATTTGATGAATTAGGCACTAATTGGCAAAGGCCAGAGAGTCATGGAATGGCATCAGGAACATTATAAGGGATGAAAGCAAAATGCAATTAAAAAGAAAGAAAAGACAAAAACAGATGTCAGAAGAGACTCTGAAACTGAGTCTCCACTGTAGAGATGCTAAAGCAAATGGAAGAAATTAGAAGGAAAAAGAGCTGAACAGAAAACTTCAAAGGGAATCTCCAGAAGAAAGAGTCAAGTATTTTAATAAAATGTGGAAAGACCTTGAGCTAAAAAATCAATAGGAAAGAGCATTCTCAGCATTTCTGAAGCTGAAAGAACTGAAAAAAAAAAAAAAAAATTCAAGACTTGACTTTCAATATTGAAGGTTCCTATGGACAAAGTATTGAATGATGCAGAAAGGACTAAAAGAAGGAATATACAGAGTTACTGTACATACCCTAAAGAATAGTTGGTACCATTCTAAGAGATAGCACATGATCCAGTGCCAATGGTACTGAAGGAAGAAGTCCAAGGTACACTGAAGGAATTGGCAAAGAACAAAGCTCCAGGAATTGATGTAATACAAATTGATACATTTTAGAAAACTGCTGCAGCATTGAAAGCACTCGCTCATTTATGCCAAGAAACTTGGAAGTCAGTTACCTGGTCAAATGGTTGGGAAAGATCAGTATTTGGGCTCATTCCAGAGAGAAATGACCCAATGGAAGACAGAAATTATTGAACAGTATTATTAATATCACATGCAAGTAAAATTTTGCTGGAGATAATTTTTAAACGACTGCAACAGTTCATTGACAGGAGACTGCCAGATGGTCAAGCCAGATTTGGACAAGGACTGAGGTATATCACTGCTGACATCTGATTGATATTGATTGAAAGCAGAAAATACCAAAAAGATGTTTGCCTGAAGGTTTTCAACTGTTTGGATCATGACAAACTGTGGATAACATGGAAAAGAATAGGTATTCCAGAACACTTCATTGTGCTTATAGGACATACATGTGCATACACCAAAAGGCAGCTGTTCGAACAGAACAAGGGGATACTGATTGGTTTAAGATCTGGAATTGCGTGTGTCAGATTTGTATCATTTCACCATAATTATTTCATTTGTATGCTGAACAAATAATACAGGAAGCAGGATTATAAGAAGATTGAAGTGGCACTAGTGTTGGAGGAAGACTCAGGAACAATCTTTTATGTGCAGATCATACAACATTGTTTGCTGAAAGTGAAGAGGACTTAAAATGCTTACTGATGAAGACCAAAGACCACAGCCTTCTTCAGTATGGGTTGCACCTCAATAAACCAGAAGTCCTAACAATGGAACCAAAAAATAACATTATGATAAATGGAAAAAAGATTGAAACTGTCAAAGACTTCATTTTGCTTGGATCCATTATCAACACTCATGGAAACAGTCATCAAAAAATTGTGTGATGTATTGTATTAGGCAAATATGCTGCAACAAACCTCTTTAAAGTATTCAAGAACAAATAAATCCATTTTTCAAGCTTTTATTGTGGATTAAGTGGTCGCTTAAAAGGCAGATAATCAGTTTTACACTCAACCAACAATATTTTGTTTCATTGTAATGATTATAATCCCACCCATGTACCATTGGTTAACAGTTGTTGTTGTTGTTATGTGCCGTGGAGTCGGAACCGACTCATAGCGACCCTGTACAGGGTTTCCGAGGGTGTAAATCTTTACGGGAGTAGAAAGCCTCATCTTTCTCCCGCGGAGCAGCTGATAGTTTCG
>NW_006408654.1:7038595-7054182 GCF_000296735.1 Chrysochloris asiatica
ATGCAGATGACATCCCTCTTTCAGGTGGGTCTTCGGTGAATGCTGGCTCCCTCAGGCACGCTCGCTCCAAAGATGGAGAAGTGGCTGTCCGCATACTATAGGGTCGAATTAGTCAGGCTGGAATCTATACTGGAGAGCTTTTCACCTGTAACACAGACTAAAACTCCAGCCCCTTGGTTAGTCATGTTCTTTTTTTTTTTATGTACACAAAACACACAAAAAAATAAGTATCCATATAAATGACCAAAGAGCACATTTTGCAAGCCAGCCTCCAGCCTGCAGGCACAAAGCCTTTCTCATTCCATGGGTCTAGAGTCCTCAGCTGCTCTCTCTATGCCATCACCTCTGCTCCTGTCTCTGCTGTCACCACTTTGTTGGTTAGGATCCCATGCTCCACTCAAGCTCTTCCCACTTCATGGTCCTAGGGTTCCCTGTTCCTGGAATAAAATATTAACCACTTCTTCCTTTTTGTTTCAAATCTTCTACCTCTACAGCTGTGAAAATCACAATTAGTCATGATAAAAAATTACTCACTATTGAATCAAAAGAATCCTATCCACATTCCCTCCATCTGCTTTCACCAGACACACTTTAAAGCTTTTACACCAGCCATCTCATGCCTTTATAGCCTCCATTTTTGATAGCCAATGTCTAAGTTTCCTGTCCTTTTTAACCCTGTGTATTGAGGGGACAGGCTTGATCCTTGATGAGAAGAATCCTTTCCTTTCAGTTGGAATTTTGAGAAACTGCATTTATAATCAAAGGTCCAGTTCATCAAATTGCAGCCATTTATGATTGCTTCCTGTATCAAACTTCTTTATCTTCCTCTAGTCAAGGTCTGATCAGGAAGCCATCAAAGCTAGGTCAAATGAGTACTATCTGCAATTTTGGACATTTTTGCACATCTCCCCCTACTTCAGACCAACTGGCCACTTCACTCTCAGCTCTAGTGCCCAGTGGCTAGGTCAGTGTCGATGGGCTCAGGAGTTCCCAAGTCTCCCTAAACTTCAGATCAACCAGCTCTCTCCATCTCAAGGTTGACGAGTGTCTGTAGAATATAGCTGAACTCAGCCCATGTCTTTATGGCTGCATTTACATTTATCCCACTTCCACTCACAAGTAGACCTAGTTGGCTCCTGTGTTCCCTTTGAGTTTCAGTCTTGGAAGGGGATTTACCTTGATGGGCTGACTTTTCTTGCCTTGATATCTCCCAGGTGAACAGCTTGCTTGTTCTTGTAATAGCCAAACAGTATCTGCCCACCACCCCCTCAACTGCTCTTTCTTTAAAGAAGTATCTCCTGTTCTTCTAGCAGTTCCAGGCTGGTCTGCATGTCCTGTCCTTTCAAGTGGAATGTACCACCTCAGAAGGTTCTCGATGGGGCTCAGAATTCCACATAAGGCCCCATACTCTTCGCTGGACAAATTCTAGTACCGCTTTTAGCTAACCCAATCTGTTATAGGCTGAAGACTAACTTACAAGCTTTCTGCAAAAATATTTCCCAATATTCCTATCTATCCTATTTAGATGTCTATATTACAATAGTAGGCAGGGAAAACCAATATCCTCAAGAAAGTCAAACACTTTATCATTATTTCCTCTCCTTTCTCCCTTCAGTCTATGTCTTGATCCATATCATAGAGCCCTATTTTTCCAAGGCTGACAAAGATATCAATCTGAGGACTAAAGTTTGCCTGATTCCAGCCTTGGTATATTCAGTAGTCTATTATTAATGTGAAAGTTGGACAATTAATAAGGAAAATGTAGAAGGATTGATGCATTTGAGTTCTTGCTTTTTGTTTTTTTGTTTTGTTTTCAAGCTTTTACTGTACTCATGAGGAATCTGTACCTGGACCAAGAAGCAGTTGTTCAAACAGAACATAGGAACACTGAATGTTTTAAAATTAAGAAAGGTGTGCAACAGTGTTGTATTCTTTCAGCATACTTATTCAACCTGTATGCTGAGTAAATAATTCAAGAATCTGGGTAATATGAAGAAAAACTTGGCAACAGGATTGGAGGAAGGCTCATTAACAACCTGTGATATACAACCTTGATACAACTTGTGATACAACGTTGCTTACTGAAAATGAAGAATACTTAAAATATTTACTGATGAAGATCAAAGATCATAGCCTTTGGTTTGGATTGCATCTCAGTGTAAAGAAAACAAAAATCCTCACCACTGGACCAATAAGCAATATTTTTATCAACAGAGAAAAGATTGAAGTTGTCAAGGACTTCATTCTTCTTGCATAAGTTATCAATACTCATGGCAGCAGTAGTCAAGGAATCAAACGATGTATTGCATTAGGGAAATCTGCTGCACAAGACCTTTTTTGAGTTATGGTTTTGGAGGAGAATATTGAAAGTGCCATTCATGGGCTGCCAAAAGAACCAACAGATCTGTGTTGGAAGAAGTGCAGCCAGAGTGCTCCTTGGAGGTCAAGATGACCAAACTACGTCTCTCGTACTTCAGATATACTGTAACGAAGGACCAGTCACTGGAGAAGGATATCATGTTTGGTAAGGTGGAGGGTCAGAGAAAAAGAGGAAGACCCCCAATGAGATGGATTGGCATAGTGGCAGCATCAATGGGCTCAAGCATGGCAACAATTGTGAGGTTGGTCCAGGATCAGGCAGTGTTTTGTTCTGCTATGCATAGGATTGCTATGAATCAGTACCAACTCGATAACACCTAACAATAACAACAACAATAGTAGGAGTAATGGTTTGGCTCTGTTGGATAAATGCAGGACTGCTAACTTCAAGGTCAGTGATCACACCCACTAGACACTCTTTTGAAACCCTATACAGGATCACTGTGAGTTGGAACCAACTAATGGCAATTAACAACAGCAACAATAGCTAACCATCACAAGCATCTTTTCATGTGTTTGCTGTCTGCTTTAATTTTCTCTTTGGCAAAATGTCTATCCATGACCTTTGCCCATTTTTTGTTGTTGTTGTTGAATTATCTTCTTGTTGTTTTGTTGTAATTTTCAATATATTTTAGAGAGTACACCCTCACCAGGTCTTTCATTGCCAAAGATTTATTCGTCATTCTGTAGGTTCTCTTTTTACTCTTGGTAAAACCTTTCAATGAGCAAAATCAAATCAAGGCTTTTGCTGTTGAATATATTCCAATTCATATTGACACTGTAGGGCAGAATAGAACTGCTTCATAGGGTTTCCAACTCTGAACATTTTTACAGAAGCAGACTGTGCGTGGTTGTAGAATTAATTAGCAACTGGAAGCTTAATCTTTGCACCACTAGGGCACGTTTAGCATTAATTTCCCTAAATGGGAATTAAAACCAGATCATGGAGGTGAGAAAGCTGAATCCTATCCAGTAGACCACAAAGGAAACTTTTTGATGAACACATAATATTTAATTTTTAAGATATCCCAGTTATTTATCTTCTGTTTTTCATGTATTCTTAGTTATTTTGAACAGATTACTTATGCCAAAAATGAAGTCTCTTCATGTTTCCCTATGCTATATTCCTGGAACTTTATAGTTTAGGTTCTTGATTTTTTTAGCGTTAGTTTTTGTGTATGGTGTGAGGTGTGAATTCTGTTTATTTCTTTTTTTTGTAAATGGATATCCTGTTTTACCAGAACCACTTGTTAAAGAGATTCCCGTCCCGCTCCACCCCACTGAATCAACTTTGACCCTTTGTTAATTTTTCTACCATAGGTGGATGGGTTTACTTTGGAGTTCTCCATTTTCTTTCACTGCAGGCTATGTGTCTAGTATTAATCCAGTACCAATTACTGAAGCTGTGTTGTACGTTTTGAGATTTGCAAGTATCAGGCCTCTTATTTTCCTTCTTCTTCTGCAATATTTCTTTAGCTATTTGTAATCTCTTTCCTTTCTACATAAAGTTGGAGATTAGTGTTTGCATTGTATTAAGGCATGTTGCTGGGAGGATTTGGTTAGAGATTACATTATATCTTTAGATTGCTTTGGGTAATATTGACATTTTTATAGTGCTAATTTTTCCAATCCATGAACATGAACTGTTTTCATGTAATTTGGTATCTTTTGTTTCTTGCTGTAGTGTTTTAGAGTTTTCCTTGTATAAGTATTTTACCTTCCTGGTTAGATTTACTCCTGGGAATTTTATTCTTTTTGGAGCTATTGCAAATGATATAATTTCTTGATTTCCTTTTCAGTTCCTCTCCTTGATAATGCAAAGGAACCCAACTGATTTTTGTGTATTAATCTTGTACTCTGCCACTTTGATAAATTCTTTTATTAGCTCAAGTGACCTTTTTATGGAGTATCTGGGGTTTTTTATGCATGTAAATGTTGTTGAGTGCTGTTGACTCAGTTCCGACTCATAGCGACCCTGTTTCTAAGGAATGGGTGATGAGCTTGAACCACTGATCTTGCAAGCCAAACTTGCAGTCCAGCGAATTAACCCACATTGACACACCAGGACATATAAGATCATATAATCTGTGAATTGCTGTTGTTATTGTTAAGTGCTATCCAGTCGATTCTGACCCATAGTGACTCTGTATAAGGTTTCCAAGGGGCGACTGGTGAACTTGAACCACCGACCTTGCAATTCAAACAGCTTTACAGTCTGGCATATTAACCACCACACCAGGACTCAAGTCTGTGAATAAGAGTAGTTTTATGTCTTCCTTTCCAATTTGGATACCTTTTATTTTCCTTTTTTTACTTCTTGTTCTGACTAGAATTAAAAGCACAATTAGAATTAGAGTGATAATAGTAAGCATCCTTGTCATATGCTCTTCTGAAGAGACCTTGGCTGTAATTTTAATGAAAGCAGCTCACTAGGCCTTTTCTTCCATAGCACCAATGGGTCAGATTGCACAGCCACCCTTTAGGTTAGCAAGTCCATAGCAAACAATTAATGTCACCTTGGTACTTTGACTAGAAAGATATAAAGTTAAAGATATATGACAAATGTGGTTCTTCAGAGTCAAGTGATAGGATGAGTGAATATGAAAGCTAAAAGATTAATGTGGTTAACAGGTGAGTAATCTTCAAAATAGCTGTTTCAATATAGTTGTTGTTAAGTGCCGTCAAGTTGATTCCAACTCAAAGTGGCCCTTTATAGGGTTTCTAAGGAGCAACTGGTGGATTTGAAATGCTGTCTTTGATGTTCAAATAGAACGTGCAATCCAGTGATTATTCTACAACACCACACCAGGACTCATTCAATAGAGTTGTGAGCACAAAAATTTTTACTGGATTGCAATTAAGAGAAAACTGAAGGAGAGAGTTGAAAATGTGGACGTAGAAAATTGATTCAAAATGTTTAATTACAAATAAGAACAAATAGTAAGGTAGTAGCTGGAGTGGTTATGGAATTGAAGAAAGGTTTTGCTTGTTTTCTCACTAAAGATAGTATATGATAGAATATGTTGAAAAGAATTATCCATTAGAGGACAAATGTTTCAGAAAAGAAAAGAGGTCATGACTGATGAAATTGCCATATGAAAAGATTATAAGATTGAATATAGACAATAGTCACTTTATATAGAAATACAGAAACTTTATCAGTCTTCCTAAATTGGGACTCAAAAGTGATTGGTATTTGTACAGTTAGTGGGGGTCCTATTGTGGCACTGAAGGATAAATACTAGACTGCAAGGTCAGCCAACCACTCCTTGGAAGCCTTATACAGGGTCACTATGAGTCAGAACCAATTCAACAGCACTTAACAATAACAACAACAAGTAGAATAACTCTAATAGGAATTTTTGGAAGTACTGATTATTTTGCATTTTTTTCAATGAGATAAAAATAAAGATCAACAGCCAAAATTGAGACTATAGGGAAAGGTTTTATAGATATGGTAAGAAATGAGAACACATACTAGTCACCTAAAAAATGGGCACGTAACAAGCATAAAATTGCTGGGCTTTCTCATAGTACCATCAATGTTAGGTGACACTATTCTGCAAGGTTATATTTTCTCTTTTCTCTCTAGCTATCTGCTGCCCAAGTATGGACAGAAAGTTGAATTTAAATAGCATTTTTTTTTTTTTTTTCTGTATGAGAACAGTAAAATGAATAAAGGGTAAAGGAATTAAGGCATGTGAAAAGATCATTAATAATAATAATAGAAATACAATTTTGGCCACATGAGGAAGAATTTGTATAGACAACAAAAATATGACCAATCCATTGGATTTTCAATTCTATGTGAATAAAAAAATAAGGTGGGATCATGGGATGGAATAGAGTTTTATGAAAAAGTAGATGTTGGTAAAATATTCCAATAATTGAAACTAAGATTACAGAAACATATAATTATTGATAAAGCCTACTATTGATAAAAAGGACTACACAAAATATAAGTTATGGGCTTATGAAATGGGTAGGACAAGTAGGGTGAACACAAGATAATTAGAAAATAGGAGAGTCCATGTTTTTTAGAAATCCACTTATGTAGACATTGGAATTATAAAGGAAAAAATAACTGACAAGTGTCATGTTGGAGAAATAGTGAGACAGATATGAAGATCAAGAAATGAGAAGTGTCCCCTGATATTTATAAGTGATTTAGCAATGATCGTTTGACTATCTTCAATGTTGGAGGGTTTCCAAAGAGAGGAAGAAATGACTGAATGTAAGTTACCTACTTCTGTACCAGACCCAGGGAAACAAACATATGTTACAAATAAATAGTGATTCCTTAAGAGTGATTCCAATAGAAATTCTGTTGCCAAATGATGACAAGGTTTAAATTAGATAATGATGGCAGAACAAATTTTGTTTTGTTTTGCTTTTAAACTATGGATGAAGGGATTTTGTGGCTGAAAGTCTTAGAAGTCTAAGAAATGTTAAAATTATTTGGAGTATGGTATTGGTGGAAGAAAAGATTTTTTGTGTAAAGAACCATTCAGGGATGAAAACACAGGTAGTACAGGGTGGTTTGGGGGTCTTGGATACAGACATAAAGATATTGAGGGAGTTTCATGTCCCTTTTGTAGCACAGATATCTATGTTTCAATTTATCTGTCTTTAAAAGATGTCATGTTGAGCCAGTCTTCAGTGAAATTAATTCAAAAGGGAGATTTTGAATAGCGCCAAATAATCCACCCAAAGATGGAGATTTATGGACAATGACAAATAAAATATACTTATATTACCAGAATCATTTGGTATAAAGTAATAAATACTCTCTTGTTTAAATGACAAGTGATTTAGAATAGTTAATCTTTCATCCAACAAAGCCATTAAGGATAATATCCTTCTATGTAGTCTACAGAGGTAAGAACAAATTTAATTAAGAGACAGAATTGGAATCAATTCTCTTGATAGGTCATCAAAAGTTAGGAGAGAAGGCCCAGACTACTAAAGATAATTTCTTTCTGGTCCTTGAAAGAGACACTACATTATCCTGAGGCAGCTTGCTACATGACAATTGGGATTACATATTCTTTATATATCTGAAAACCATTATTTTGTTTTAATCTTCAGAAATTACTATCCTAATTTCTTTATATTTATATTATTTGAAACTGAATATGTGTATTGTGATCCTTACTATATTATTCAATATGTATCAGCTCGGTGTTGTACTTGAGAAATGTAGTAGTTCTGGATATAGTATAGTAACTTTGGTTGCATACTAGAATCACTTGAAAATATTTTTAAATTACCTATGACTAGTCTCATCTACTGAGGAGACTAGAAATGCATATAGTTGTGGAGCATTTCTTAAAGCTTTAATTGTCCACAAGTGATTTTAATAAACCTGTCCCTACATTTTCATTGATAGCCAGTCAAAGATTGAGAGTCATCCATTCAGACACTGAAGTCACAAAGTAGAGTTAAGAATGCAAATACAAGAAGGATAAATAATTCCCTTCCCGCAGATGGCACTTTCTTTATTATTATTTTTAACAGATTCATCAAGGACATATCTTATTTTACTAGGGTGAGTTTTGTACATCACTATATCTCTGAATGTTGTTGTTAAGTGCTTTTCAGTGAATTTCAACTCATAGCAACCCTGTGTAGGGTTTCTTAGGAGTGGCTGGAGTGGACTTATGGTGTGGCGCTGTAAGATCAGGAATGAACTGCGAACCACAAGGTCAACAATTAAAACCCACCAGCTGCTCCTTGGAAAGCCTACACCGGGTTGCTATGAGTCAGAACCAACTTGATGTCACTTAACAACAACAAGAACTACAAGTGGCTGGTGGGTTTGAATCATCAACCTTGAAATTAGTAGTTCCGTGCTCATTCTACAGTGCCACACCAGAACTAAAGTTTCTGTTCTGTTTTTTTATTTTGTCAAGGCTGATTTATGTTTGTATTAGGTTGAATTAACTGAATGACTTCCAAAGAATTATATATTTTACTGTATGACAGTTATGCCATCATTAAAAATACAGAGAACTGGTTTTACTTAAATAAGAAAATCTCTAAACAGGTAATATGCATCTATTTTTTTTTTTTTTTAATCTTTCCAGGTGGTGCTATCTTTTAAATTATCTAATATCACTATTTTCTGTAAACTATTCATTAGAATTATATAATGAAGTCTTCCACTATGTTATTTCTGTTTCACATGTATAACAGCAAGCATCCTAGACTCTTTTGGGACTCTCAGTAGGAGCTAAGACTCTTGCCATTCAGGTAGGAATTGTTGTTAAGTGCCACTGAGTCAGTTCCAACCTATAGCCACCCTGTATGGGGTTTCTGAGGAGCAACTAGTGAGGTTGAACTACTGAACTTGTGATTCAAACTGACTTTGCACTCCAGCACCTTAACCAACAGTGCTACACCAGTAGAATAATAAAAACTAAGTCCTAAATCCAACAAGGCTAATGACATCTGGGCTATTTAGGTTGAGTTATTTCATCCAATTCTTGTCCCTTTATAAAGAAAAGTTTTGAATGCAAGTTTTCACTGATAACCAGATGTTGTATTGATGCTAATATTTCCAATCAATCAAACAGTAGTCTTATAGCACAGCAAAAATAGAAAGTGAAACAAACAAACAGAAATACCATTGCAAATTCCACTGTAGGATTAGTTGTCCTCAAGTTCATAAGAATGATTATATAAAAAATAACACAGAATAGGAATTATTTTATTATTTCTAACTACAGAGTGTGGAACCAGAGGAAATTTTTTTTTTTTAATCATGTTATTTTTTCACATGATTTTTGAATTCTAATGTGCTGGACTGCAAAGTTGGCTTGAACCACAAGGTCAGCCATTTAAGCTCACCAGCCACTGCTCAGAAAACCTATACAGTATCACTATGGCTCTGAAATGACTGGATGGCACTTAGTAACAAAAATTTGATATGAAGGTTAAACCTACATTTTAACTAAGGATGGTTTAAGAGCTCTGGTAGTGTAGTGGTTACGAATCAGGCTGCGAACCTCAAGGTCAACAGTTCGAAACTACCAGTTAGTCCATGGGAGAAAGATGAGGCCTGCTACTCCGTAAAGATTTACAGCCTCAGAAACCCGGTACAGGGTTACTATGAGTTAGAACAGACTCCACGGCACATAATCACTACCACCACTAGAAAAAATATCTTTTTTCAGACAGTTAAAATTAATGACAAGTGAATCTTTCTACAGAATAAGTGATCATTTATATAACTGACAGAGATCAAAGACAATGGTATGTTTTGCACTTCAATGTGAAAAAAAAATCTTTACCACTGGACCAATAAATGATGTCATGGTAAATGAAGAAAAGATTGAAGTTGTCAAACACTTCATTTTGCCTGCATGCTCAATCAACATCCATGAAACAACATTCAAAAAAAAATCAAAGGACATATTACTTTAGGCAAATCTGTTGCAAAAGGCCTCTTTACAGTGTTAAAGAACCAAGATGTAAGTTTGAGGACTAAGGTGTGTCTAACTAAAAGCATGGTATTTTCAATAGCCTCATATGCGTGTGAAAAATCAATGCATTTGAATTGTGGGATTGTAGAAGAATATTGAAAGTACCATGAAATTCCAGAATAATAAACAACTCTGTGTTGGAACAACTACAGCTAGACGCTCTTTAGAAGCCATTAGAGTGAAACTCTCTCAGACTTTTGCCATGTTATCAGAAGGGACCAATTACTAGAGAAGAACATAATGTTTGTAAAGTGGAGTGTTAGCAAAAATGGGGAAGACCCTCAATGAAATGGACTGGCACGGTGGCAGCAACAATGGGCTCAAACATTACCAATTTTGAGGATGGCGCATGACTGGGCAGTTTTTCGTTCTGTTGTGCATAGACACATTCTAAGAAGGAACCATCTCGATGGCACCTAATAGCAACAACAATATAATTAATTGAGCTATGGTCTATCGGTGACTTTGGCTGTTGTTGTTAAGTACTGTCCTTGAATACTTCCTTCCCCCCCTTTTTTAGAATATTTTTTTAAAAGCAAATCTTTTATTGAGTATCAATACTTAGGAGATCAAGGGGTTTAAAATCTCCCAAATCTGTCTCTTTTTTTTAAGGATTTTTAATAGATTCTATTTTTAGAGCAACTTTAAGTTTTTGGAAAAATTATGAAAAATTCACCTGTGGAATCTTTGTTGAAATTCATGAATGAATAGTTTTGCTTTACTAAATTATAAATTTAAATACATACATATATTATATTTTACTAAAGTATAAATATATTAATAAAATAAATACATTATGTTTCAAAAGTCCATATTATTGTTGTTAAGAGCCATTGAGTCAGTTCTGACCTTTAGCTACCCTGGATAGGATTTCTAAGGAGCAGCTGGTGAGCTTGAATGGCCAACCTTGTAATTCAAATGGGTTTGCAGTCTGATGCATTAACCCACAGTGCTATACCAGGACTCCACTAAAGTCCATAGAAATTCCATTGTCTACGTAAAAGTCCACAATGTGTGTTGTGCTGTTTTATGGATTTTGACAAACATTAATGAACTGTGTCCATCATTAAAGTATCAGTCAGAATAGTTTCACTGCCCTAGAAATGGTTTGTGTTGTACATAATCATCCCACTCTTCTACCCTTTAACCCTTAGCATTCACTAATATGTTTATTGTCTTTATCGTTTTGTCTTTTCCCAATTTAAAATTATACTTATAATGTTCTCTGATGGGCTTATTTGACTGGCTTATTTCACTTAATGATATACATTTAAGGCTTCTCCATTTCTTTTTGTGGCTTCATAGCTCATTTCTTTTTATTGCTGTATAAAACATCATTGTCCTATATAACAGTTTGTTTATTCATTCAGCTATTGAAGAGCATTTTGGTTGCTTTCAATTTTGGTCAATCATGAATAAAACTGTTATAATCATTCCTGTGCAAATTCTATATGGTCAAACATTTTTATCTCATTTGTGTAAATACCTAGGCTCCTATGAATGTGATTGTCTGAACATATGGTAAGCTTTCTCTAGCTTTGAAAGAAACTTCCAGACTGTTTTCCAAATTGAAATTCAAAACTGTATCATTTTTAATCCCCATTAGAAATAAATGAAAATTCTTCCGACTCTACATCCTTGCCAATATTTTAGATTGTCGGTGTTTTGAATTTTAGTCATTTTGGTAGGTGAATAGTACTAGCTCATTGTTTTTTGGATTTGCAGTTCCCCAATGACATGTGTCCTGCTCCTGCAAAGATTTTTAAATCTCAGAAACCCTATTTTGTTGTTGTTAAGTGCTGTGGAGTTGGTTCTGACCTATAATGACCCTATATAGTGTTACTGAGGCTTTAAATCTTCAAGGGAGCAGAAAGTCTCATCTTTGTACTATGGATTCACTGGCTGGCACAAACTATGGACCTTGTGGTTCGAAGTCCAGTGCTTACCCAAATAAAAAATACTCTCCTTAAAATGGATTCATTGTTACATTCCAAGACTGACATTTTCCCACTGAATTTTAAAGATTATACATAATAGCAAATTATGTTAGGTCAGAAATAATTAGTGTATAACCCAAAATATTAGGTTTTGTGCTTGGACATTTAAAAAAAAAAAAAAAAGAAAGCTTCATAGACACAGTTATGAGGTACTGTTTCTTTGGTTAAGGATGGTAGAGCTGATGGATTGAAAATATAATATTAATGCACTTGACTGCTAAGTAGGTTTGAACCTCAAGATTGGTGGTTCAAGATCACCAGCCACTCCTCAGAAAACCTATATAGGGTCACTATGGGTCCGAAACGACTGGATGGCACTTAACAGCAACAACAATTGCATCTTTGGAGATCTGTCACAAGGTGAATATTTATTTAACCCTAAGTAGCAATTTTCAGTTGGAGTTTGGCAAGGATTTAGAATCATTGGAAATTCCATCTACTTGAATACTTCTAGTAAACCAAGGCACACCATTTATTTCCCCAACAAATCTGCTACAACTTAGTATACATATTCAAATTTGTATTCTATAATTTTTCTGCTTATTCTCATATAACCAAACTGTTATATTTTAAAGGAAAAAAACAAAAACACTTTTTCTTGTTAATTCCAAATATGGATTAAGCTACTTATTCTTTCTGTTCAGATCACTTTACAATTGTGTTCTGAAGCATCTGATGTTCTGGGGCCGTGGCACCGTATCTACAAGAAAGCAGAATTGTAGCTTGTCCATATTTATAGATAATACCCCTTGACATTTAGAGAAACAAAACAAAACAGATAGGGAATTTTGTGGAGTTAATGATGTCCTCAGAGTAGCACAATGGGGAAGATTCTGCACAGTTGCTTCTTTGTTTCTTATGCAATACAAGGCATGCCTTTTCCCACTTGCCTTTTGTTTGTAGTATCCTATGAGGGTTCTTATCCACAAGCTCTCAGTTCTTAGCAAAGAAAAGACTTTTTGTTCTTGTTTTTATTTCAGGGACTGGTTTTATCTAGTGTGCCATATTTGTTTTGATCTCTACCTTGTTTCATTTTTAAAGTTTCTTTAAAAATGTTCAGGTACATGTTTGTTTGTTTTTGGAATTGGCAATTTCAAATTTGAGTTTACTTTTAAAACAAAATCCAAGTTTCCCCTTTACTTCAGCCATCAAATCCATACTAGAATACACTAAAATAAATATGAGTACTGTTTGAAAGTGCCCTGAAGTAAAATTGCTATCTTAATCTGTAATTTTTAATTTTTGTTGAATATATCCTTAAGTGAAAAGCTTCTGAAGTGGTCTTAGGTAATATAGTGCATTATTTTATTTTCCCCCATCTCTCTCAATTTATATATAAATTTATATATTAACCACTACACTACCAGAGCTGCTTTAAATAGTCCACTAGTGTTTTCTATATATATAAAACACTAGTGGACTATTTTAATCCAATGCATTATATTCTTTCCCCCTGAATCTCTCTCTCAGTTTATATATATAAACTTATATATTAATTGAGAGAGATGCAGGGGGGTGGGGTGGAGAGAAAATAATGCACTGGATTAAAATAGTGCACTGTTGTTGTTATGTGTCCTGGAGTCGGTTCCGACTCATAGCAACCCTGCTAATCTCAAGGTCAGCATAGGGTCTCTGAGGCTGTAAATATTTAGGGGAACAGAAAGTCTCATATTTCTTCCACAGAACAGCTGGTAGTTTCTAACTGCTGACTGTGAGATTAAGATTAGCAGCCCAATTCATAACCACCACCTACCAGAGCTCCTTAAAATAGTCCACTAGTTAAGATATTAAGCTGTATATATATCTTAACTAGTGGACTATTTTAAGGAGCTCTGGTACTGTAGTAGTTACAAGTTAACCTGCTAATCTCAAGGTCAGCAGTTCAAAATTACCAGCGGCTCTGCAGGAGAAAGATGAGGCTTTCTGCTCCATTAAAGATTTACAGCTTGGCCATCCTATACAGTGTCTCAAGGAGTCCTGGTGTGACAAAGTGGGCTAATGCGCCAGACTGCAAAGCCATTTGAAGGGCAAGGTTGGTAGCTCAAACTCATCAGCTGCTCCTCAGAAACCCAATGTAGAATCGCTATGGGTTGGAACTGACTTGAAGGCACTCAACAACAACAACAAAAAGCCAAATGAAGTCCAATCGCCTATGTATGAATTTATTGCACCAATTATTTGCCATCTAAGAAAGACTATTAAATTGTAAATTCATTGGACCTAAATTGTTACTACAGAGCACTCTATTACATATTTATAAATGCAGTATACATTTCATGGGAGTGTGGTAGCTCTGTAGGATAAGAACTGGACTGTAAACCACAGTCAGTGGTTCAAGAAAACCAGCCACACTATGAGAGAAAGATCATGCTTTCTGCTCCCCAAAGAGTTACAACCTCAGAAACCATAGTTTACCTACAAACCATAAATTCTATTGCCCTTATAAAAAGAGGGATAATTATTGACCAAATGGTATACCTTCAGACTTAAAGAGGTATTAACCTTATTCAAAGCTCTAGATAGAATTAACATTGAATGGCAAATGTTTTGCTTTTTGCAAATAAAAATACATATAACAGTTAAAAAAAAAAAAAAAAGTCCTACCAAAGATTGATGTTGTTAATAAAAAAAAAAAAAAAAAAAGTCCTACCAAAGATTGATGTTGTTAATTGTCATTGAGTCGATTCCAATTCAGCAACTCTGTATAGCATTTCTAAGGTGCTGTTAGGGGTTGTTGTTGTTAGGTGCCATTGAATCGGTACTGACTCATAGTGACCTTATGCACAGCAGAACAAAACACTGCCCGATCCTGGGCCAACCTCACTGCTATCACCATGTTTGAGTCCATTGATGCTGCCACTTGACCAATTCATCTCATTGGGGGGTCTTCCTCTTTTTCTCTAACCCTCCACCTTACCAAACATGATATCCTTCTCCAACAAATGGTCCCTCCTGACAATATGTCTGAAGTATGAATGACAAAGTTTGGCCATCTTGGACTCCAAGGAGCACTCTGGCTGCACTCATTCCAAAATGGATCTATGGTTCTTTTGGCAGCCCATGGCACTTTCAGTATTCTCCTCCAACACCATAACTCAAAAGCATCAATTCTTCTAAGGTCTTCCTTATTCACTGTCCAGCTTTCACATGCATATGAGGTTATTGAAAATACCATGGCTTGGGTCAGGCACACCTTGGTCCTCAAGCTGATATCTTTGCTCTTCAACACTTTAAAAAGGACTTGTGCAGCAAATTTGCCTAAGGCAATATGTTGTCTGATCTCTTGACTGCTGCTTCCTTGAGTGTTGATAGCTGATTCAAGAAGAATGAAGTCCTTGACAATTTCAATCTTTTCTCCATTGATAAGATTGTTGTTTATTGGTCCAGTGGTGAGGATTTTTGTTTTCTTTACATTGATATGCAATCTATAGAGAAGGCTGTGATCTTTGATCTTCATCAGTAAATATTTTAAATATTCTTTACTTTCAGTAAACAACGTTGTATAATATGCATATCGCAGGTTGTTAATGAGTCTTCCTCTAATTTTGATGCCACGTTTTTCTTCATATAACCCGGCTTCTCCGATTATTTGCTCAGCATACACGTTTAATAAGTATGGTGAAAGAATACAATCTTGTCGCACCCCTTTCTTAATTTTAAAACATTCAGTGTTCCCATGCTCTGTTTGAACAACTGCCTCTTGGTCCAGGTACAGATTCCTCATGAG
>NW_006408654.1:7055103-7063245 GCF_000296735.1 Chrysochloris asiatica
ACTCTTCTGGTCTTTGGTCTTTAGTGTTTAATGTATCAAATCTGTTCTTCAGATGATCTCTAAATTCAGGTGGGATATATTCAAGATCATATTTTGGCTCTTGTGGACTTGTTTTCATTTTCTTCAGCTTCAGTTTGAATTTACATATGAGTAATTGATGATATGGTAGCATAGTGGTTACAAATCGGGCTGCAAACTGCAAGGTAATCAGATTGAAACTACCAGCTGTTCCGCAGAAGAAAGATGAGGCTTTCTGCTCCCATAAAGATTTACAGTCTTGGAAACCCTGTACAGGGTCGCTATAGTTGGAACTCACTCCAAGGCACATAATAACAACAGCAACAACAAATTGATGATTTGTTCCACAGTCTGTCCCTGGCCTTGTTTTGACCGATGATTTGGAGGTTTTCCATCATCTCTTTCCACAGATGTAGTCAATTTGATTTCTATGTAGTCCTTTTAGCGAGGTATATGTGTATAGTCGTCTCTTATGCTGTCTAAAGAAGGTATTTGAAATGAACAAATCATTGGTTTTTCAGAATTCTATCATGCATTTTCCAGCATCATTTCTATCACCAACGTCGTATTTTCCAACTACTGATCCTTCCTCTTTGCTCCCAACCTTTGCATTCTAATCACCAGTAATAATCAATACATCTTGGTTGAATGTTTGATCAATGTCAGATTGAGGAAATTGGTAGAATTCTATTTTTATCCTCACTGGCTTTAGTGGTTGGTGCATAAATTTGAATAATAGTAGTATTTACTGGGCTTCCCTGTAGGCTCATGGATATCTTCCTATCACAGATAGCATTGTACCTCATGACTGATCTGGATATGTTCTTTTTGACAATGAATGCAATGCCATTCCTCTTCAATTTGTCTTTTCTGGCATAGTAAACCATGTGGTCATCAGATCTAAAGTGGCCAATACCAGTCCATTTCAGCTACTAGGACTATCTGGTCCTAATCCTCGAACCCATAACTATTGCATTGTGTGAAAATGATCTTTGCAGATATGATTAAGTTAAGCATTTTAAAATGAGAAAATCATACTGGATTATATGGACACTGAATGCCATTAAAAGTGTCCTTATAAGAGAAAATTAGGGCACAGAGTAACAGGAAAGTCTAAACAGCCTTTCTGCCTAGTCTATCATTTTGCTGTCTGTCCCCAACTAGCAAGTCATATTTTAGGAGATTAATCATGTGACTATGAGCAAGGAGGTAGTGTAGTGGCTCTGTAGAATAAACATTGGACTGCGACCACAATGTTGGTGGTTCAAACCAACTAACAGCTCTCTGAGTGAAAGATGCAATTTGTTACTCACATAAAGATTTTCAGCATCAGAAACCCTATACATGGTCATGGTGAGTTTTAACACACTCAATGACAGTAAAAAACAACATGGGCAGGGAATCTCTTTGGTCAATTTAGTTAAGAGATTATTGCAGTCAGCAAGTCATTAGGAGGAAATGTCATGAGATATGGTGTTTAAAGTGAGGAAATAAAGAATTCAAGGAAAAATTCCAAGAAAGACTCAACAACACTTATTTACAGATTGAATAAGTAAGATGAACTAAGGACTGATACATAATAGCTAACGGTTCTAATCTAGAATCTGCAAAGTTGTATATAATGATCCATTAAAAAGTGTGTTCATTGCCCTGATATGAATTGCAAAGGTTTAATGATTTTTTTCCAGCAACTTTTCATTTAATATTTAAATAAAATAAGGATCCCATGTGATGCAAATATTATTGTTAGGTGCCCTAGAGTCTTTGCTGATGCATAGCAAGAGCCTAAGTACAACAGAAAGAAACACGATTCTGTCCTGTGCCATCCTCACAATTGTTGCTATACTCAATCCTATTAGGGTTGCCACTGTGTCAGTCCATCTCATTGGGGGAGTCTCCACTTTTTTTGCGGAACCTCCACTTTACTAAGCATGATGCCCTTGTCCAGGGACTGGTCCCTCCTGATAATATGACTAAGAGAAGTCTGTTCATCTTGGCTTCTAAAGAGCATTTTGGTTGTACTTTTTCCAAAACAGGTTTGTTTGTTCTTCTGGCAGTTTATGGTACCTTCAAAATTCTTCTCAAATACCATAACTCAAATGCATCAACTGTTCTACAGTCTTCGCTGTCCAACTTTCACATGCATATGAGGCTATTGAAAATAAAATGTCTTAGGTAAGACACACTCCAGTCCTCAAATTGACATCTTTGCTACTGAACACTTTAAGAGGTCTTGTGCAACAGATTTGCTTAATACAATATGTGGTTTTGTTTCTTGATTTATATTTGAGTGTTGATGGTGAATCCAAGCAAAATGAGTTCTTTAACAACATCAGTCTTTTCTCCATTAATCATGATGTTAATTATGGTTCCACTGGTGAGGTTTGTTTGTTTGTTTGTTTTTTCTTTACATTAAGGTCCAACCCATACTGTGGTCTTTGACTTTTACCAGTAAATATTTAAGTCTTCTTCACTTTCAGTAAGTAAGGTTTTATCATCTACATATCACAGGTTGTTAAGGAGTCTTCCTCTAGTAATGATGCCACATTCTTTTTCATATAATCCAGCTTCTCAGATAATTTGCTCAGCATACAGATTGAATAAGGATGGTGGGTGAATACAACCCTGGTGCACACCTTTCCCGATTTTAAACCATTCCGTATGCCCTTGTTCTTGGTTTGCATATAAGTTCATCAAAGCACACTTTAGTGTTCCAGAATATCATTTTCCGAAATGCTACTCATAGCTAGGCATGATCCACACAGTTGAAAGTCTTTGCATAGTCAAAAAAGCACAGGTACATATCTCTCTGACATTTCAGTCAAGTTGCATCTTACCTCAGCAATGATATCCATCATTCCCCATCCTCTACTGAATCAGACTTGAACCTCTGGTATTTTCCTGTCAATGTAATGTTGCAGCTGTTTTTAAAAATTATCATTAATAAAATTTTACTTGCTTGTGGTAATAATGAGATTGTCTGATGATTTCCACATTCCATTGGGCCACCTCTGTTTTGAATGGTCATAAATATGGATCTCTTCCAATCAGTTGGCCAGGTACTTGTCTTGCAAATTTCTTAGAAGAGATAACTGAGTTATGTCTTTATGTAACCAGTGGTACATAAGTTTGTTGAAAGATTTCAATTTGTTTTCCATTAAATCCTGGAGCTGTGTACTTTTCCAATGCCTTCAATGAACCTTAGACTTTTTCCTTCAGTACCATTGATTCTTGATCATATGCTAACTCTTGAAATAGTTGAACACTGATGATTTCGTTTTGGTACAGTGACTCTGTGTATTCTTTCCATCTTTCTGCATTATTCAGTATTTTGCCCATAGTATCCTTCAACATTTCAAGTCAGTGCTTGAATTTTTTCCCTCACTTACTTCAGCTTGAGAAGTACTGAATGTGTTCTTCCCTTTTGATTTTCTAAGTCCAGATCTTTGCACATTTCATTACAATATTTTAATTTATCTTCTCAAGCTTCCTTTTGAAATTTCCTATCAATCTCTTTTACCTCTTCATTTCTTCCATTTGCTTTAGCAACTCTACTGTGGAGAGAAAGTTTCAGAGTCTCTTCTGTCATTCATTTTGATATTTTCTTTTTTTCTTGTCTTCTTAATGATCTTTTGCTTTCTTCTTGTATGATATATATTCATATCATTGCACAGTGCTTCTGGTGTTTGATTGTTAGTGTCTAATGCATAAAATCTGTTCTTGACATCATCTCTAAATTCATGTGGGATATGTTCAAGGCCATGTTTTGGCTTTCATGAATTTGTTTTAATTTTCTTCAGCTTTCGTCTGAATTTTCATATGTGCAATTGATGGTCTGTTCCACATTTTGCCCTAACCTTGATTTGGCTTTTAATATGGAGCTTTTCCTTCATCTCTTCCAACAGATGTAGTCAATTTGATTTCTGTATATTCCATATGGTGAAGTCCATATGCATAATCATTGTTTATGTTTTTTTTTAATGGTATTTACAATGAATAAGTCACTGGATTTGCAAAATTCTATCATAAAATCTCCAACATCATTTCTATCACCAAGGCCTTATGATCCAACTACTGAACCTTCTTTGTTTCCAACATTTGCCTTCCAATCACTAGTAATTATCAATACCTCTTGACTGCATGTTTGATCAATTTCAGAATGAAGAAGCTGGTAGATTTTTTCAATTTTATCATTACTGGCTTTAGTAGTTGGTGCATACATCTGAATAATAGTGATATTATCTGGTCTTCCTTATTGGCATATGGATAATATCTTATCACTGACAGCATTATACTTCATGATAAATCTTGAAATATTATTTTCAATGATGAATGTGACACCATTCCTCTTCAATTTGACAATCCTGACATAGGATACATGTGATTGTCAGATTTAAATGATCATTACCAATTCATTTCAGTTCACTAATGCATAGTATATGGATGTCTATGCATTTGATTTCACTTTTGACAACTTCCAATTTTCCTAGATTCGGACTTTGTACATTCCGTGATCCAATTATTAATGGATGTTTGTACTACTTCTCCTCATTTTGAGTTGTACCTCCATCAGCCAATGAAGGTGTATTTATGTCATCAGTTATCGTTACTTTGCTGAAGCAGTCTTTCCTTTAAGTATTTTGAGTGCCTTCTAAGCTCATCTTCTGGCATTATATCTTACAATAATTGGGGTTATTCATATTTCAATAATCAGCATTATGGTGCAAATTATTACTACCTTAAAAGTTAATAGTTTTAACACAGCCATCTGCTCCATGGAAGAAGTACCTTGAGATATGCTTCCTCCATTAAGTCTGAGAAAACCAAACAAAATAAAAGCACTATGGTGAATCAGTTGTACTCCATTACGTGTAGTTGTTATGAGTGGAAAATGATTATATGGCATCTTAACAACAACAGCTCTTTGTCCTGATTAGGTCGCTTTTGTAAGGCACATTAAGACTTGATGTTAATAGCCACTTTACAGTTAATTACATCTCTAATATTTTTCGGAATTTCAAATGAGAGTGCCACCAATTTTATAATTATGTGGTGCTAGTAAAATTTTATGTTTTTATCCCAAGCTTTCTGTTTTAATTTTTATGGAAGCCTCATATATAAAAAATTATATAACCTTAATTTATTCTTTCATTTAAATTTGGCCACACACTAAGTATGATTATGCTGTTGTCATTATTGCTGATAAGTGCTTTCAAGTTGGTTCTGGCTCATAGTAATCTTGTGTAGGGTTTCCAAGGAGTACCTGGTGGTCTTGAGCTGCTAACCTTGTGGTGAGCAGTCCAGTGCTTATCCTGCTTATCCACTAGGACTCCAGGTATGATTCTAGGCTTTGAGAATTGATGTGGCTATTAAGATTACATACTCAGACTTTTAATTGTACTAAGTCATTTACTGGAGTCCTGGTGTGGTGCTGTGAGTTAGTGCACCAGACAGCAAAGCTGTTTGAACTGTAAGGTCGGTGGTTCAAGCTCACCAGTCACTCCTTGGAGACCCTATATAGGGTCACTATGGGTTGGAACCAACACAATGGCACTTACAAATAACAATACTTTATATACTACATGTTGTCATTAGGTGCCATTGAGTCATTTCTGACGCATAGCAAACTTATGTACAACAGAACAGAACATGGAATACTGCCAGGTTCTCTGCCATCCTCACAATTGTTGCTATGCTTGAACCCATTGCTGATGCTACTGTGCCAATCTGCTTCATTAAGGAGGTCTCCCTCTTTTTTGCCCACACTCCACTTTACCAAGCATGATGTCCTTCTCCAGGGAGTGGTCCCTCCCGATAATATACACAAAGTAAGATGGATGATGTCTGGTCATCTTGGCTTCTAAGGAGCATTCTAGTAGTATTTTTTTCAGCACAAATTTGTTTGTTCTTCTGGCAGTTCATAGTACCTTTAAAATTCTTCTCCAACACTATAACTAAAATGCATCAATTCTTCTACAGACTTCCTTATTCATTGTCCAACTTTAATATGGCTTGGGTCAGATGCACTTTAGTCCTCAAACTGGTATCTGTGCTCTTCAACACATTGAAGAGATCTTGTGCGGCAGAGTTGCCTAATGCAATACATTGTTTAATTTCTTGACTGCTGCTTCCATGAGTTAATGATGGATCCAAGCAAAATTAAGTATATGACAACTTTAATCTTTTCTCCATTTTCATGATCATATTACATTGTCAACAAATAAAAGAGGGAAGTCCTTACCACCACTGTGTTTTACATCAAAGGCCCAGACTGTTAATACATAAAATGTAACATAATATATTTTTTAGAAAGATATAGTCTTTGTCCCACTACTAAAATTATCTTTGATCAGGAAGAGAGAAGTATCCTCAAGACGATTAGCAATGAATGGGGGAGGTTTGACTTTCACATTGAAAGCTGTCAAATTTACAAATGCTATTTTAGAGAAATGGTGATGTTACTAATACATCCATTTGAAAAGAGTCAAAATGTTTATTCCATAAAACATGAGAGACCTATCTGTTTTTGCTTGTTTGTTTTAGTGGAAAAAGTTGTCTTTATTGCTCTGTGGTTGGGGTACTCAAGAGCTCTTGGTGGAGTGGGTCATCTTCTTCTTCATTCATGGGTTTCTGAGGATTGCAGCCAAATGCTCCTTAAACCGGTACTTGTTCTTGCAGATCATGTGCCGGATACTGCTGAGTGTGACCAGGACACTCTTCTTAATGGTGGCCCACATGTAGGTGGTGCCCTGTTTCTGCTGGCCTGACCTCCATATAAGGATTACCACAATCCCTTTACCATCAACAGCCAGCTCCACACCCGCAGTCTTGTGGTGAATTAGTCCTTTGTACTAGAAGGAGTTGCTGGTCTTCAGGTTTTTTGGGCTCAGCGCAGTGTGTCTCCTTATTCCTCTTGATCAGGAAACTAGAGCAGTTCCTCAAGACCATCCATTACAGATGAATGATACATGGCAACAGTCCCTCATGGTGGCATGAGATGCAAAGAGTTGTTGTTGTTAAGTGCCATCAAGTCGGTTCTGACTCATAGCGACCCGGTATAGAGTTCTGAGGAACTGCAAGTGAGCTTGAACTGCTGACCTTGTGGTTCAAATGGATCCTACAGTCCAGTACATTAACCCATAGCACCACACACAGATATTTTCTGTCTATAGCTGTTAAAGGACCACCAGCCACTTTGCAGAAGAAAAATGTGACAGTCTGCTTTGGTAAAACCTTATAGGACAGTTCCATTCTGTCCATAGAGTTGTGATCAGTCAATGCCAACTTGACAATAATGAGTTTTGGGATTGTTTTCAGTTTAGCTGCTGAAGGTAGTGCTATCTTTTTAGGGGTGTAGCTGCAGGATAGCACTGGACTGCAAACCACACTTCAGTGGTTCAGACCCACTAGCCATTCGACAGAACCTCTATACAGGGTCTCTATGAGTTAGAACTGATTAGGCACTTAACAACAATATAAATACAAAGGGCCTGAGTGAGGAACTGTAGAATAAGCATTTGATGTGTAACCCAAGTTGGCAGTTCAAACCCACCAACTGCTCTCAGAAACCCTATTCAGGATCAATATGAATCAGAACTTACTCCATGGCACACAACAAAAACATCTAGAGACATAAGGAGTATTGGCTGGGCTGCAGGATAAGCATTGTACTGCTAATCAGAAGGTCGACAGGTGAAACCCACCAGCCAATTCATAGGGGGAAAATGAGATTTTCTGTTCCTATAAAGATTCACAGCCTCTGAAATCCTATACAAGGTTGATATGAGTCAGAACCAACTTGATGGTACCTTACAGCAGCAACAACAGTATATACAATATAGATGCATAGAAGTACTGATGTTGCTATAAGATAAGCACTGGATTGCTAACTACAGACTCAACTATTCAAACCCACCAACTGCTCAGTGGGAGAAAGATGAGGCTATTTGCTACCATAAAGATTTACATTCTCAAAAACCCTATACAGGGTCACTATGTGTCTGAATAAGGAGCTCTGGTAGCGTAGTGGTTACAAATCAGGCTGTAAACTTCAGGGTCAGCAGTTCGAAACTACCAGCTGTTCTGCGGGAGAAAGATGAGGCTTTCTGCTCCCGTAAAGATTTA
>NW_006408654.1:7063345-7064433 GCF_000296735.1 Chrysochloris asiatica
CAGTGTTCCCATGCTCTGTTTGAACAACTGCCTCTTGGTCCAGGTACAGATTCCTCATGAGCACAATTAAGTGTTCCAGAATACTCATACTTCGCAATGTTGTCCATAGCTTGTAACGATCCACACAATTGAAAGCCTTTGCAGTTAAAAAAGCACAGGTAAAAATCTTTCTGATAATTTCTGCTTTCAGCCAAGATCCATCAGACATCAGCAATGATATCCCTTATTCCACAGCCTCTTCTGAATCTGGTTTGAACCTCTGGAAGTTCTCTGTAAATACATGCTTGAAGCCATTTCTGTATTACTTTTAATAAAACTTTACTCTCATGGGATATCAAAGAGATTGTGTGATGATTTCCACATTCCTTTGGGTCACCTCTCTTTGCAATGTGCATGGATTTCTTCCAATCAGTTGGCCATATGTTTGTCTTCCAAATTTATTTGCAGAGATGAGTGAGTGCCTCCTGTACCACCTCACTTTCTTGAAAGATTACAATTTTGATTCCATCAATTCCTGGTACCTTGTTCTTTGCCAATTCCTTCAATGCACCTTGGACTTCTTCCTTCAATATCATTGGCTCTTGATCATATATATGCTACCTGTTGAAATGATTGAGCATTAACCATTTCATTTTGGTACAGTGGCTCTGTGTAGTACTTCCAACTTCTCTTGATGCTTTCTGCATCATTCAATGATTTGCCCAGAGAATCTTTCAATAACGAAAGTCAAGACTTGAATCCTTTCTTCAGTTTCCCCAGCTTGAGAAATGCTGAACGTGTTCTTCCTTTTTGGATTTCTGATTCCAGATCTTTGCATAATTTGTTGCAATATTTGGCTTTATCCTCTCAAGCTGATCTTTGAAATTTTCTGTTCCGCTGTTGGACCTCCTCATTTCTTCCATTTACTTTAGCATCTCTATGCTGGAGAGCAAGTTTTACTGTCTCTTCTGACATCCATTTTTAACTTCCTTCTTTCTTATCTTCTCAATGACTTTTTGTTTTCTTCATGTATGATGTTCTTGATGTCATCCCACAACTCTTCTGGTCTTTGGTCTTTAGTGTTTAATGTATCAAATCTGTTCTTCAGA
>NW_006408654.1:7073053-7099369 GCF_000296735.1 Chrysochloris asiatica
GGGTCAGCAGTTCGAAACTACCAGCTGTTCTGCGGGAGAAAGATGAGGCTTTCTGCTCCCGTAAAGATTTACAGCCTCGGAAACCCTGTAGAGGGTCGCTATGAGCCAGAACTGACTCCACGGCACATAACCACCACCACCATGTGTCAGAATGACACTGGCATCCTATACATACCATGTCAATGGCAGTACAATTATATATAAACACAGAAAATAAAAACCTTGTTCTTTGAGGGTTCTTGGCATGAGTCTCTGAGGCACATTTTCAGACTTCATAAAGAAGAGAAAAAGAAAAGATATGCTTCCTTTTCTGAAATGATGCTTTCTGTGTTATAATACATAATGATTGCATGTGAGGAAGAGAATGTATACATCATCTGCATGGGTGCTAAGTGCCCTCAAGTCAGTTCTGACTCAGAATGCCCCTGTATAGAGTTTTTGAGGAGCGGCTCATGAGTTTGAACCACTGACCTTGCAGTTCAAGCTATTTAATTCTATAGTGAAATTCATTGTTTTTGCAAACAACACAATTTAACTGTTCTCTGTGCTTTTAATAATGGTCCTATGCCATTATATATCATTGGAAATATTTTTTAAATCAAATTTGGAGAGAAGGTATCTAAAGTAATCTCATGTTAAAAATAATAGGGATTGTTTTCAACAAGTCTACAAATATTACAAAATAATGACATGCAAACTGCTAGTCTAGCCTGAGAGGCATTTGTTCTTTAAAAGTCATTCATTGAACATTTTAAGAAACCTCTTGGCTCAGTGCACAGGGTCAAAATCATGAGTCACGTAGTTGGTGTAGTAGTTTTCTGACAGAGCTATGAAAATGTCACCTGCTTTAAGCTGCTCACTGAGGGGTACAGAAACCATAATTGTATTTTTAAAGGCAAAAAGTCCCTAAGGCATGGTTTCTCAAGTCTTTCATATCATAGTACGCAGAGCACATGATAATACAGTACTCAGATGTAAATGGATCAAACTGCTCATGCCTGGCTATGGTTGTTGTGGCCTTTCCAGTTCCTACTTAGCTGTCACAGAGTCTGAGTGCTCCTTCACTTCAAGACTGTCTAGTACAATCATTATGTAATGAACAGAATTTCAGATTTTGAGGGACAGAACCAATCCCTAAATTAGAAAAAATAATGGGATTCATTATTTACCTTTCACTTAGTAAGAAAGATGTATCATTAATGCCATGCTCTATGTCAGGGAAAGAAATAATGTATAACCAAAAGATGATCCATTTTACTTTTCCTAAAAATGATGGAAGTTTGACATTTCTGATTGATATTCTAATTTTTAGTATAATCAGAAACTAAAAAAAAATAAGGTAATAATTTAGATGATACTTAACAACAACATTTAATTATAGTCTATTATATTTGCACACATATTATGTAACATAGGTCTGGTGTGGCTCTGTATTTTAAGCACTAAACTGCTAACCGCAAAGTCGGTGATTCAAACCCACCAGCCACTCCTCAGAAATGGTATATAAGGTTGCTTTGAGTAAGAACCAATTCCACAGTACTTAACAAAAAAAATATAATGTATGAACTCCTGGTGTGGTGCTGTAGAATAAGCACTGGACTGCTGATTACAAGGTCCACAGTTCAAACCCACCAGGCATGGACACTATGAGTTGGAATTGACTCTAACAGCACTTGACAACAACAGTATGACATATAGGGGTCCTGGTATGGCACTGTAGGAAAAGAACTGGACTGCTAACTGCAAGGTTAATGGTTCATATCCACCAGCCAGACTCATGGGATAGCAATCTTTATGAGCTCCTTTTCAATTTTGACAGCTTCTAATTTTCTTAGATTCATATTTTGTATATTCCATGTTCCAATTATTGATGGATCTTTGCAGTTGTTTCTCCTCATTTTGAGTTGTGTCCCATCTAACTCAGAGCAACCCTCTATAGAGTTTACCATGAGTAAACTGTTGTAAATAATATGATAGAATTTTGTAAGACCAGTCAGTTGTTCATAGCAAATACCTTTTTTATGTTAACCCATTTATTTCATATTGTATATGGAAAAGTAGAACAAAATGTTAACAGAATAATTATTAAGAAACCTAATGCCTTCCATTATACTTAAAAAAAAAATTAAAGATATGATTTACATTGATACTCCACTGAAACCTATCCACTGTGGTTAACTCTGCTAATATTTGAAATATCAATAGCATAATTTCCAGTATCACAGAAATCATTAATTTATCTTCAAATACATTTTGTCTTTTGAACCTAACAAACACATTTACAATAGTAACACGATTTACTGTTGTAAAACTGTAACTTCTCCCCTTTATGCAGTCAAGTCATAAAACTTCTGGTCCCCATAAGGACAAATAACACAAGAGACCTAATTATCAGTACCATGTTACCAATCAGGAATGTGCCCTAAGAACATTCACACAGGGGGGGACTTGGCATTAAAACGATACCATTTCAATGGAAGCAGGAGGGAATGTGTGCAGAGCTGAGCTAAAACATCCCATAATCACATTTTCTGCATGCAGTCAGACAAGATGAAATTGAAATAAATCTGGCCACTCATAAATACTAACAATTTGAATTTTGAAAGGGAATAGTAAGGCTTTCTCAGAAATGCAATTTTCAATGTTAAAACCAACAGTTATTATAATGTCATTGTTGTTGTTGTTGTTAAGTACTGTAGAGTTGGTACCGACTCATAGTGACCCTGTACAGTGTTTCTGAGGTTGTAAATCTTTATGGGAGCAGAAAACCTCATCTTTCTCAGCAGAGCAGCTGGTAATTTCGAACTGCAAACCTTGAGGTTAGCAGCCTGATTCGTAACCACTACGCTACCAGAGGGTTGCCAAAAAAAACCACAAAAGGCAACCAAAAAAAAACAGAACGATAGTACTTATATGTTGGCATTCTCTTATAAAGATGGGAATAATTAAATTACTTCAGGGTTAAAATGACTAGTTCAATCCATGAAGGATTGTAGTAACCAGTTTAATCTTGTTAGTGACTAATTTTCAAATTCAAAATTCAAAAGGTAAAAATAAGACTAAGTTATTGAAAGTAAGGGTAAGACTTAGCAGATCTGAGTAAATCAAGCTTTATTATTGCTTCTGTTGCCCCTAGATATATTTGTATTTTTTTTTTTTTAACTTTTTATTGTGAATTGAGTGATAGTTTACATGGAACAATACTGGTTTTACGCCATTATTTCATTGCAATGATTACAATCTACTCCGTTCATCCTCACTCAACAGTATTTGTTTCTATTCCCTCTGTTTTTTTGCCTTTTTTTTTTTTTTTTTTGACACAAAAACACTCAGGAATATATAATAATTCAAACAACCAAAGGGCACATTCTGCAAGTCTGCCTCCTGCAAATACCTTTTTAAAACAACTTAAAAGGCAAACTATACACCTGGGCCTCACCAGGTGGAATACACAGGAATCACATTGAATACATCTGTGGGAAGAGACTGTGAAAATGCTCAATATTATCAGTCAAAACAAGACCATGGGTACCCTTTAGTTGTTACAATTATTATATATTCCTGAATGTTTTTGTGTTGTTGTTGTTGTTGTTGTTAAGTGCCGCCGAGCGGGTTCCAACCCACAGCGACCCTGTATAGGGTTTCCGAGGAGCAGCTGGTTGGCTTGAACCTCGGGCCTCCCGGTTCAAGCAGACTTTCCAGTCCAACGCATTAACCAACAGCATCATGCCAGGACTTCCAACAAACACTGAGGGAATGGAAGCAAATAACTGTTGAATGATGATGCACAGAGGAGATTGTAATCATTGCGATGGAACAATGAGTATAAAACCAATGTTCTCCCATGTAAACTATCTCTCAATTCACAATAAATACTTAAACCAAAATAAAACAAAAAAACCTTACCAGGGACAGACTGCAGAACATTTCATCAATTGCTTTTATGCAAGTTCAGGTTGAAGCTGAAGAAAAAAAAAAAAAAAAATTAAATTGATGACTGTCAAAATATGATTTAAAATATATCCTACCTGAATTTAAGGACCATCTTAAGAACAGACTTGTTGCATCAATGACTGAAGATCAGAAGACACTGGTGATTGAAGACCAGAATAGCTGTGGTATGACATTAATAATATTTATACAGGAAAAAAGTAAAAGATCATTAAAAAGACAGGAAAGAAAGAAAAGACCAAAATGAGTGTCAGAAGAGATATTGAAACTTGATCTTGAGCATAGACAAGCTAAGGTGGATGGAAGAACTGAAGTGGTAAAAAAGCTGAACAGAAGATTTCAAAGGACAGCTCAAGAAGATGAAATAAAGTATTATAATGAAATATACAAAGACCTGGAGTAAGAAAACCAAAAGAGAAGAACATGCTCAGCATTTCTCAAGCTGAACGAACTAAAGAAAATTTCAAACCTCAACTGGTTTGAAATATTGAAGATTTCCATAGGAAAAATAGAACTGGAGTCCTGGTGTGGTACTGCAGGATAATGCAGTGGACTGCAAAGTTTGTTTGAACTAGAAGTTCAGTGGTTCAAACTCACCAGCCACTCCTTAGAAACCCTATACAGGGCTACTATGAGTCGACAGCACTTAACAACAACATGGGCAAAATACTGAATGATATAGAAAAACAGCAAAAGAAGATGGAAGAAATACAGTGTCACTATACTAATAGAAAAATGATCAATGTTCAACCATTTTAAGAGATAGCATACGATGTGGCACTCTTGGATAAGCACAGGACTGTTAAACACATGGTCAGTGTTGTTGTTAAGTGCTGTTAAGTGGTTTTGACTCAAAGCAACCCTGTATGGTATTCCCAAGACTGTAAGTCTTCATGGGAACAGAAAGACTCATCTTTTTCTCATGGAGCTATGGGCAGGCTCGAACTGTGGATCTTGTGGCTTGCAGTCCGGTGTTTATTATATGCAGTCACAATGAAAAACTTAGTATAACATTTCAAAAAATGAATATTCCAGAACACTTAATTATGCTCATGAGGGACCTGTACATAGACCAAGAAACGATTGTTTGAACAGAACAAGGGCATACTTTGTTGTTGCTGTTGTTAAGTGCCGTCAAGTCTGTTCTGAGCCATAGTGACCCTGTACAGGGTTTCTGAGGAGCAGCTGGTAAGCTTGAACCACCGACCTTGCAGATTAAATGGCTTTGCAGTCTGGCACATTAACCCACAGCACCACATCAGGACTTCAAGGGGATACTGAATTGTTCAAAATCAGGAAAGGTGTGTGCCAGGGTTGTATCCTTTCACCATACTTATTCAATCTATATGCTGAACAAATAATCTAGAAACTGGATTATATGAAGGAGAACATGGCATCAGGACTGGAAGAAGACTCATTAACAATCATTGATATGCAGATATAACCTTGCTTGCTAAAAGTGAAGAGGATTTAAAATACTTGCTGATGAATATCAAAGACTAAAGTTTTCAGATGGATTGCACCTCAATGTAAAGAAAACAGAAGTCCTCACAAGTGTACCAATAAATATTACCATGATAAATCAAGAAAAAATTGAAGTTGTCAAACACTTCATTTTTCTTGGATCTGAAATCAGCATTCATGAAAGCAATAGTCAAAAAATCAAATGACATATTGCAATAGGCAAATCTGCTGCAAAAGAAAATTTTTTTAAGTGTTCAAGACCAAAGATATTAGTTTGAGGTCTAAGAATACACCTGACCCAAGCTATGGAATTTTCAATTGCCTCATATGCATGTGAAAGTTAAATAATGAATAAAGAAGACCACAGAAGAATTGATGCATTTGAATTATGGTGTAGGAGAAGAATACTGTAAATACTGTGGACTGCCAGAAGAACAAACATATCTATGCTGGAAGAAGTACAGTCAGAATGCTCCTTAGAAACCACGATGATGAGACTTTGGGCATATTAGCAGTAACTAGTCCCTGGAGAAGGACCTCATGGTTGGTAAAGTAGAGAATTTATGAAGAAGAGGAAGACCCTCAACAAGACGGACTGATACAGTTGCAGCAGCAATGGTTCAAATGTAGCTCTTGTGAGGACAGTGTAGGGTCATGCTAGGTTTTGTTCTATTGTGCATAAGGTCACGGAGACAGAACCAACTAATTGGCACCTAACAGCAATAACAACAGAAGGAAATCATAACCAACATGTTGACAGTTAACAACAATAACAGTGCAGCATATTTGTTGTTGTTGTTATGTGCCATGGAGTCTTCTCCAACTCATAGAGACCCTGTACAGTGTTTCCGAGGCTGTAAATGTTTATGGGAGTTGAAAGCCTCACCTTTCTCCTGCGGAACAGCTGGTAGTTTTGAACTACTGACTGTGAGATTAGCAGCCCAATTCGTAACCACTACGCTAGCAGAGCTCCTAAGTATAACGCATATGTCTTCTTTTATTAATTCTATGTGAAAAATTAGATAAATCTCTTCTAAAATTAAATTTAATGTAGATGTTCCTCCTTTTCAAATGGGTGGCTTTGTTCATGTAATGCTCTATCACAATTGGAAGTGCTAGACTTCCATCAGTTTACCAATGCCAATAGATCAGGTTTAATTACCTTCTGGAGTACTGGTGTGGTGGTGTAGCATAAGCACTGCACTGCTAATGCAAGCTCACTTGTTCAATCCAAGGAGCCATTCCTTGAAAACCCTATACAGGGTTGCTATGAGTTAGACATGACTGGGCGGCACTTAAAACAGTTACCATCTACTTGCAGATAGAGCAATAGAAATCCTGATAAAATCCTTTATTCCATAATACTATAAGTGGTATTGAAAAAGGTGACATTTTTAGTCTAGCAGAGATTTAGTTTTCTTCTATTTCTATGGTGACAGATATTGTTTGGAAGTACTTTATCCAGATGCAGGGGAAGAGAGCCTCTTTTTTTTTTAAATTACATTCTGTCTGTAACCACATTTAAAATGGATACCAAATGCTATAATTTTTTTCATAACACATTTCCTTGTCTATTTAGCTGTATTTTTACCTGAGCACCATTACCTACCATTATCATTAAAGATAAACCTACATATCTTACTGTAGCTATATTTATCACATGTATATACTCATTTAACACTTACAACTAAATTCACTTTAAATATTAACTTGGAGATGAGATTACCATGCAGTTATGAGGCCATCTCTTTCAGTAGTTACTTTTCTTTTAAACAATTTTCTTATCCAAAATCTTTGCTATTTACCTATTTCCAAAAGGAAAAATCTAAAAAATTTTAGCCAGTTCTTATGGCATTTAAGGATCTGAATTTCAGTTACTTTCCAACTGTCTCTCATGGTTTTTCTTTGTGTACAAATATTCTGTTTTCCATTTGCACCAATATTCTGTTTTCCATTGTGTGTGATAAGTCATCACAAACTTAGTGACTTAAATCAACACTCATTTCTTATCTCACATTTCTACTGGTCAGAAGCTTAGAAAGGACTTTACTGAGTTCTCTGCTCAGATTTTCACAAGCCAGAAATTAGTAGTCTCTTGGGACTAGCACCTTATCCAAGATTAAAAATCTTCTTTCAAGTTCATATCTAGTTGGTCAAACTTGTTTTCTATATGGAGTCCTGGTGTGATGTTGCAGGCTAATGCTCTGGACTACAACATAGTTTGAACCACAAAGTCAGTGGTTCAAGCTCACCGGACACTCCTCAGAAACCCTATACAGGGTTTCTATGAGTCGGAACTGACTTGATGCACTTAACAACAATTGCAACATAGACCTTAGGGAGGATGCACACTCACAGCCAACAACAGGAGATTGTCACCCTGAATTTGAATCCCTTTTATAAGCGCTCTCTTGGACTAGTTCCCTTTTCATTAACTTAAAAGGCTAAAAGCTTTCATTATAGCTACAAATATTCCCTTTGCATAAAAAATAGCATGATCACAGAAATGATACCCCTCATATTCACAGGTCCCACCCACACTCAGGGTGAGGGTGTTATATAATATCTGTACAACAGGATGTTGGTTTGGGGGGACCATCATAGAATTTTGCCTGCTGTAGCAGCCATAATTGTGTGGTAGACACCAGTCTTCATCATGCCTAACACAGTTGTTTTTTATGTTTTGTTTTGTTTTGTTTTGTTCTCAATATTCTTATTTATATGGATTTTACATTTTCTGGAATATTTACTTTTTCTCAAATTCAAATGCATAATAAGTAACCATTTTTTTTGTTTAGCATTTAGTATTAACAGCATTACTTCAAGATACTCTCATTGATTCTCCAAACAGTCCAGTTTTTTTCAAACTGGCAGTCAATTATCATTGCATTGTAGAAACAGTTTAATGAGTGTACACACAGTATTTGTATGCATGTGTGTAAAGAAAAATGATAGAATTTAAAATACTAGAGGCCTTCACATGCATTAAAATTAAATTTTTTTCTGTGCCACTTTTCTTTCAGGGTTTTGTCAGGTGTCTATATATATATAGACACACACACATCCACAGTGTAAAATGAATTTATTACTGTTGTTTGAAGAAAAAAGAAGTTTGAGAAACACACCTGCAGCAAATTTTTAGTGTCAATTGCCATATTCTACCTTGAGTTACAGTACCTTTATTTTCTATCTCTACTAGATTATGCAGTCCTTCAACTGTCTCATTTTTCTTTGTATTTCCCATCAGACCTAATATAGTGCTTTGTGCAAAGTATGAATTAAACAAAATATGTAGAACAAAGAAAAGTCTATGTTTCATGTACAATTTTTCTTTCCAACAAAAATTGTTACATATAACTCTTTTTTTTTTTTCCAAATTTCCCTCTTGTATAAAAATTCATTATTATTTAAACATAAAATAAGTACTTCCATTAATAAGATACAATTGTAAATAATCTAGTTTTGGCAATATTTAACACTCAATTAATTGAAAAATATATATTCCCACTATTATATGAATTATGTGTTAATGAGTACTAGATATTCTTTGGGGCACCATGAATATAATAAACACCTTCACCTTGGGGAGCTTAGAGTCTACTAGGAGAGATAGTCTTCCCATAAGTAGAGGGATTTTGAAGTGGCTAGCCTGATGGACAAAGGTTAAGAAGATGGTATTAACCAAGAGGTTGATGGTTAAAATTTACCAGCTGTTCCACAGGAGAAAAGATGGGGCAATCTGCTTCCATAAAGATTGTTGCTAAGTGTCGTCGAGTTGGTTCCAACCCACAGCAACTCTGTATAGGGTTTCTGAGGAGCAACTGGTGAGTTTGAACCATCGACCTTGCAGTTCAAACTGACTGCAGTCCAGTGCATTAACCCACAGTGCCACTCCAGGACTCCATAAAGATTACAGCCTAGGAAATTCTATTCTCTGATGTACAGGGTCTCTATAAGTCAGAATGGACTGGACAGCACAAAACAAAGCATTATAAAAACAGAGTTCTGTACATAAGGTAGACCTGTGTGAAGATCTACTTTGTAAAGGGTAGTCAACAGTCTTCTCTGAGAAGGAGAAATCATGTACTAAACAAGTTGATATTTTTATGGTATCTTAATTTGGGACTAGACTACACAACCATCCATGATAATTCATCATAAAACAATGTGATTATATCTTGCTAGAATTAAGATAATGTTTCACTAGCACTTTTCATAATATTAAATGGTCTTGTATAGTCATTTAATTGATATAACATCATAAGAATATTTGTTTGTTTATTCAATTGTTAAGAACTATAAATATACTTGGGGTCCTGGTGTGGTGATTAGGATAAACACTGTACACTAACCTCAAGGTCAGTGGTTCCAAACTACCAGGCACTCCTTGGAAACTCTATACAAGTTCACTGTAAATTGGGATTGACACAATGACACTTTGCAACATAAATTTACTTGGAGTTTACTCCAAATATAATAATTGTTTCCATATACAGAGAGATTAAACATACACAAGCACCTATTCTCATATTCCACAGCACCACCTGGTGGGTTTTAAAAACCAACCTTTTAGTTAGTAGTTGTTATAGCGCTGTAGATTCAGTTGTAACTCATAATGACCCTATATTGTATTTCTGAGGAGTGATTGATGGGCTTGAACCACTGAAATTGACCAAGCTCAATTTATTTGCATCACTCAAGGAACACAGATAGATTGATAGATAGATAGAAATATAGATGACATATAGATTCCTTTACAATCACATAGACATATAGATGAAGGGGCTTCAAAAAGTTTGTAGAAAAATGGAATTTAAAGATAATTTAATTTCCCACAAATAGATAAGCCCCCTTGGATATAAAATTTGAACTTTATATATGCATCTTTTACTCACACTTAAAAATATTATTACCCCCCTCCAAGACTGAAACTCAAGGGGAACACATGAGCAAGATATGCATCTTTTATTCATGTTTAAAAATATTATTTCCCCCCTCCAAGACTGAAACTCAAAGGGAACACATGAGCAAGCAAGTAAGCTTGCTGATGACCACATTTGTCTACTGATGAGTGAAAGAGAGGGAAAAACAGCAATGAAGATATGGGCTGAGTTTAAGCACATTCCATAAACTCCCATCGACTTGGAGATGAGAGATAGAAGAGGAAGGGCTGGTTGGTTTGAAGTGTGGTGAGACCTGGGGACTCCTGAGGTTATGGACAAGGACCTAGCTATATAGGGCTAGAGTTGGGAGTGAGACATCCAGCTTATATGAAGTGAGGGAAGATGTACAAGAATGCCCTAACTTGCAGATAGTGCCCATTTTACATAGCTTCAATGGCTTGATAATCAGAATTCAAATGAAGGAATATAAAAAAACAATTTTTGATAAAGGAAACAAGTGTAGATTGCTACAATTTGATGAACTTGATCTATGCTTATGGATGTAGTAGCTCAAAATATCAAATGATAGGGAAGGAGTCTTCACATCGAGGATCAAACATATCCCCTCTATACATAGGGTTTATAGGGATGGACAGCTTAGACAGTGGCTACCTAAATGGGGGCGGGGCTATAAAGGCATGAAGTGGCTGGCCTACAAGTTTTCAAGAGGATGTTTAGTTCCAGAGTGTGCTGGGGAAGATAGCATCCCCACTGAATAGTTTTCATCTTGTCTAGATGGGTCTGGTGAAAGGAGATGGGGATACGATTCTTACGATTCAGTAGTGAGTAATTGTTTCCATGACTAACTGAGATTGTTACAACTGTAAAGGTAGACGTTTTGTAACATAAAGGGTGAGTAGTTAATCTTACAGTTCAGGAACAGAGGACCCTAGGACCATCAAGAGCATGAGCAGAATGTGGGATCCTATCCAGAGATGGAGGCAAATGATGACATTGAGAGATAGAGCAGCTGAGGACTCTAGGCTCATTAAGAGGAAAGGTTGTGTGCTGTCAGCCAGAGGCAGGCTTGCAAAATGTTACTTTGGGTTTTAAAAATGATTATATATTCCTGAGTGTTTTTGTGTACATACAAAAAATTGAAGAAAAAAAAACAACCCCAGAGGGAATAGAAATAAATACTGTTGAATGGTGATGCATGGAGGGGATTATAATCATTGCAATGATACAAAATATGACAGGATGAGTGCAAAACTGATATTCTCCATGTAAACTATCACTCAATACACAATAAAAGGTTTAAAAAATATATTAAACTCTATATTTTACCTTACCTGTGTACGGAGCAGCATAAATTCAATCACATCTTGCTTAACTTACACCAGTTATTTGACCTAATAAAGTTGATTTTCATAGCTACAAGCTCAATGTCAGTATTCTGGTTTTATACTTTCATCAGTTCATTGAGTTCTACTTCAAAGTTTCCTATCATTGAAGAATCAGAGTTGATAAGATTAGGCTTTATAATTTATAGTGAAAAAACATAAACCTCTGATATTATTGGATATAGACTCTGACGGTCATCTTTTATACCATAGAAAGTCCAAAGGTATAATGATTGCATTCCAAGCTTTTGCTTACTTCTTCTGAAGTAAATGCTTATTCTCATGAAGCTTTACCTAAGTAGTTTGGCATTGCAGCAAATTATTTAATACCTCTTCTAACCATAGTTTTTGTCAACTCCTGCCAAACAATATTTTGGCTCTGATGGGTCTGAGTAAGAGACGGTGAGAGAAGATGCTGACAGAATTATATAATTCAGTTGGGAGTGGTTAACAGGATTAACTGTGATTGTAAAACTCTAAAACTGTAACATGTTTAAAATGGGCTGTCTCATAAGTAGAAATGGGAGATGTCATTCCATCAAAAGAAAAGAGCCAAAGGTAGAATGTGTCCTTTGGGCCCCAACATCCCTGCTCGTTGCACCTCTCCATCCAGGGACAGAAAGCTATGAGAGTGGAGACATGACAGAGGAGCAGCAGTAGCAGAACAAAGAACCAGAGTGCAAGATACAGGATTGGGTTTCCCAGCCAAAGGAGCAAGTAAAGGTTACTGACTGTTGAAAAAAAACAAACAAAATATTTGTTGGAAAAGTACAGCCAGATGCTCCTTGAAGCTAGAATGGCACGACTTTGTTTCTCATACTTCAGATACATTATCTGGAGGGACGATACCCTACAGAAGGTAAGTGGGAGGTCTACAAAAGAGAAAGGATCCTAATGAAATGGTTTGTCACAATTGCAGTACCAAATGGGCTCAAGCACAAAAATTGTTTGGATGGCACAAGACCAGACAGTGTTTCATTCTCTGTTCTCTACTAATCAGAGCTGACTTGATGGCATGTAGCAACAACAGTAGCATCCTTGAAGCTGCTCTATCATCTGCCAATGTTAAAATAAACATGGCAGCACACCAACAGAAAGTCGTTCCCCTGTCTGTCATATTTGTGGAACTGCAGTGCACTGAATTCTTTCATATGGCTATTCTACCCAAAATCTTTTTAATTCCAGTCAAATATTTTTGACCTGCAATAGCTGAATAAGCAAAGATCAGAAAAGATGACGAAAGGATTGTATTTCAGTTGTGAGTGTTTAGTAGAGTTAATTGTGATTTTAAAATCATGTAATTCTAACTTGGTTATAAAATGAACTATCTCAGAAGCTATCTCAGGAATCCTGGTGTGACGTGCTAGGATAAGCACTTGACCTCAAGTTCGGTTTGAACCGTAAGGTTGTCGGTTCAAACTTACCATCCACTCTTCAGAAACTTTTTACAGGGTCACCATGATTTGGAACTGACTTGATGGTGCTTAACTACAACAACAATCTCAGAAGCAGGACATGAATATCTCATTATAACAAGAAAGAGCCAGGATTGGAGCAGGTCCTTTGGATATTGAGTGTTCTTCACCCAGGCCCAGAATGCTGTGACAACAGAGAATTAGTAGAGTAGCAGAACAGGAGTTGAACAAAGAACCAGAACACAATACAGAGTGGTGGGCTTCCCAGCCCACAGAGTGAGTAGGGCTGAGTGACATTGGGCAGGTGGTTCGTTTGCAGAGTGGGAATACCTCCAGGCACTTGGAGAGCTAGGCTTGCTGAACCATCACAGAGCTAGTGCAGAGTGTCTTCCTGCTGAGGTTTATAGCAGAGTGGAGTGTCTTTGGGAATTTATCAGCAGCCCTAAAAAAGCTTTGTAACATTTCCAGTATAGGGCAGAGACCAGGCCAAGGAACTGAGGGCTAGTGAGAGGTCTGCTTGTGGGCACAGCAGAGGAGAGGTTGCCCTGAACATTTCTCATCCACACCTATTAGCTTTCCAAATAAACTGTGAGTATGGTGTCTGAGTTTTGTGTGGTCATTGCAATGAATTCTTGAACCAGATGAGAAGTAAAGTGTGTTGTGGGAGCGATGGCTTAGTGATAATTTTTTACAGTTATCTTAAAATTATAATTCCATGCCTCATCTAGAACCCCCTTGGATTTGTGCCCCTAGCTATGTCTCTTTCTTTGTTTTACTTGAGAAAGTATGCAGGTATGTGTCATACCTATTATACCTTAGATACACTTCTGTCCACAAAGAATAACTAAGACTTAAGACAGTTATTTTTAATCATTATGCTCGTGACTTTTGTTAAAAATTATTGATAGATTATTTAATTTCCCTTTTGGTCTAGTGTTATTGTTTTGTTTCAGGGAAACTTAAAAAGCCAAATGTTACATTAAGGAGTAGTATTTTCTGTTACCAAACAATTTTCTTCCAATAAAAATTTAAAAATATTTGTTTAATAAAGTTTTGTTGTGAATACACTTAGTAAGTCAGTAAGTGTATACTTCTTTCTAAGTATCTATTATGTGAACAATGCCATATTGTTTGCATTTTATTTTTTTGTATTTTTTAATAATAACTGAAACTAGAGTAAATTACAGTTTCCTGGCTTTATATTAATTATCACAAAGAAGTTATATTTCTGTCTTTATCAAATTACATAAATATGCCTCAGTGTTATACTTTAGCAAGATCTAGGAGCATATTAAGAACTATGCATTTAATCATCTTTCTGTGTGTGTGTGAGAACTATACCAAGACCAGTTTCTTCTATCACACTGGGCTGGAGTGAACAACACAGTCTGTCTGAGACAACAATGACAAAAACAATTCCCAGTACTTTAACTCCTCAGACTCCTGTGCTTTTTCTTGGGTCCGTTTTTTTTTGTTTGTTTGTTTGTTTGTTTGTTTGTTTTCCTTTTCAAGACAAATCTTTACCACTTTACTCTAAGTGTAACTTTGTAGTCACTGTTGTTGTTATTGTTAGGTACCTTTCAGTTGGCTCCGATTCATAGTGACTCTAGGAACAACAGTAAATAAAAGTACATACATGGTCCTGTGCCATCTTCATAATTGTTGCATCGTCATAATTGTAGCATCTACTATGTCAACACATCTCCTTGAGGATCTTCTTTTCTTTCACTGACCCTCTACTTTTCTAAGCATGATGTCATTTCCCAGAGTGTTCCCTCCTGACCAAATGCACAAACTACTCAAGACTAAATCTCTATCCCAGGAGAATTCCAAGAAAGATATTTTATTTTTCTGGCTGTCCATGGTACTTTACATATTCCTCATCAACAACATAATTTGAATATATCAATTCTTCTCCAGTCTTCCTTATTCAGTGTTCACATACATATGAATCAATAGAAAACATTATGGCTTGCATCAGGCATGTCGTAGTTTTCAAATGACATCTTTGTTCTTTAAAGAGGACTTTTACAACAAATTTGTCCAGAATGTTGACTGTGAACCCAACTAAAGTGTAATCCTTGACAACATCAATCTTTTCTAAATTTATCATGATGTTGTTTATTGGTCCAGTTATGAGGATTTTTGTTTTCTGCACTGTAATCCGTAATGAAGGCTGTAGTCTTTGACCTTCATCAGCAAGTGTCTCAAGTCCTCTACTTTCAGCAAGCAAGTTTGTGTATATTGCAAATTGTTAGTGAGCCTTCCTCCAATTCTGCTGCCAGGTTCTTGTTCATATTGTCCAGATTCTTAGATTATTTGCTAGCATGCAGATTGAATGAGTATGATGAAATGATTCAACACTGAAGTACACCTTTTCTGATTTAATCCACTCAGTATCCTTTTTTTTTCTGTTCTAATGGCTGCCTATTGATCTTTATAAAGGTTATTTTAAATTTTCTGTTCAGGTCTTTTATTTAATCATTTCTGCGATGCTACTCTGTGTCCAAGACAAAGTATCAGAGTCTCTTCTTAAATCCACTTCAATCTCTTCTTTCTTTCCTAACTTTTTAATGAACTTTTTGTTTCTTCATGTATGATAATCTTGATATCATCCCTCAACTCCTATGGTATTTGGTTATTAGTGTTCAATATTTAAAATCTCTTTTTGAGATGATATCTAAATTCAGGTGGGATATACTCAAGGTTGTATTTTGTTTCTCTTGGACTTGTTCTGATTTTCTTCATCATTAGCTTGATTTTGCATATGAGGAACTAACTGATGGTCTGTTCCACATTCAATCCTTGGACATGTTTTGGCTGATGATATTGAGCTTCTCCATTTCTCCCCTACTTATGTAGTCAATTTGATTACTGTGTGTTCTCTTTGGAAAGATTCACATGTATAGGGGCTGTTTATGTTGTTGAAAAATGTTATTTGTAATGAATAAGTTATTGGTCTTGTATAAGGCTATCCTGTGATCTCCAGTGTCAGTTATTTCTGCCCCACTGGCCATATTTTCCAGCCACTGATTCTTCCTCTGTTTCCAACTTTAGTATTCCAATCACCAGTAATAATCAATGAATCTTGATTGCATGTTTAATCAATTTCAGACTGAAAACGTTGAAAGAATTCTCCAATTTTTTTCATAGTTACCTTTGGTAGTTGGTGTATAAACTTAAATGATAGTTATATTAGCTGGTATTCTTTGTATACATATAGATATTGTCCTATCACAGATTTTATTGAGCTTGAAATGTTCTCTTTGATGATAGATATGATGCCATTCCTCTTCAATTTGTCATTGCTGGCACAGTAAATTGTATGTCAGATTCAAAATAGCCAATACCTGTCCATTTAGGCTTACTAGTGCTTAGTATACTGATCTTTTTGTGTTCCATTTAATTTTTGATGACTTCCCAATATTCCTAAACTCATATTTTATACACGAAAAGTTCCATTATTAATGAATGCTTACAGTTGCTTCTTCTCATTTTGAGTTGCACCTCATCAGTAAATAAAGGTCCTGAAAGTTTTTCCTCTATCTATGACCTTGAGGTTGACTCTACTTTGAATAGGCAGCTCCTCTTCTGTCACATTTTAAGTGCCTTAGAACCTATGGGGCTCATCTTCAGGTACTTTTTCAGACAATATTGTGCAGTTTTTCATGGGTTGTTCAATGGCTAATCCCTCATAAATGAACTTCCTCTCCTGTCTTTCAATTCTGTTCTTGGTCTGGAAGGTCCGCTAAAAAAAATTTTCCAAAACCTGCTGGAATTTAAGACTCCAGTGGCACAGCTGCTAGCAACATACAAACCATCACAGTATAACAAACCGACAGACTTTTGTTGGTATAACTTGAGAGATTGTGTGTCTAGTTAAAAATCACATTGACATCATCTTAAATGAAATGGGGTAAGAAGAGCAAAAAACTTAGCTAAGAAGTCACAAAAAGTGAAAAAAAAACAAAAAACAAAAACTCTTCCTTTTGCTGGATATAAAGGGAGAGTGGTATTTTATGAGAAACTATTAATCAAGATTCTCCTCACTTGTGATTCTATTTACAGACATTAGAAGACCCATGTGGAAGAATGTGATTTAGTATGAAAGTGTTAATCTTTTATTTAGATCTAATATTTTATTTTGATTCTTGGTCCCCAAATGCTTTAATCTGTCAGTGCTTCTTCAGATAATGAGTGGTTACAGATTCATTAAAAGCAGTCCTAAAACTTCATGATTTGTCTGTAGAAGTAATCTGATAAGCCTTTCTGTCAGTCAGCTGGTGTGCAAGCACTTGAACCTAAGTAAAAGACTCTTAAATTGCTAAACATGTTTTAACTTGTAATTCCAATGGCATGGAAAACACATTTATTTTCATGTAAATTTCTTTTGGCATAAAATATGCATTTGAAATTAATGATCACAATTCATTGTAATTTGCATAACATTTGATCAGAAAACATTGTTTGAGAAATTTTTAGGACTAAAGACTGCAGAAAGCTATTTGACAATTGTATTCATTTCTCGTCCCTGTAAACATTCATCAGTGTTTGCTAAATATAAGGCAGGCAGGTGTTTTTTTCTTCCTCAAGGGGGGAAAGATTCTACATAGACATAGTTTTTTTTTTTTCACATGGCAGTTTATTAATTCAGAAAGATACCTCTGTATCTAATGTAATATAAATATTAACATCTTTATGTTAGGGACTGTGATATTCTAAAATGTAATTTCTTTATAGAATTGCTTCTAAGCTACTTTGAATATAACTAGTTTGCCAAGTTGACATTTGGGCAATTTTAATCTAAGTGAAACTTTCTGTTAATTCTTCAACTAAAAAAATATTTGCATGTTCTTTTATTGTTTTTCTTTTTCTTACTCCTCCTTTCATATCTCACACTATCTCCATCAATCTTATAATTTCTGGCATCATTCTTCCCCTGTTTCTAGGAGCTTGACAGGCAGAAACTACAGGTTCACAGGATGCACTCACGCCGGGCTCTTCTTTCTTAGACATGGTAGGAATCTCTCTCTCTGCTCCCTTATCTTTCCTTTTACCTTTTTAAGATAAAAGATGTTGCAGGTCATACTCCTATAAAACTCTTACCAGGATTATGATGGTATTAAAGGTATGGCAACCCATCCTTAATCATCTTATTGTTTTATCATATGAGATCTCGTCCTGAGGAATCATCACATAACTGCCCCATTGTATCATTACGTAACTGCAATGATGCAGTGGGGCAGTTATGCGATGATTCCTTATGATGAGATCTAACTGAGAATCAGGACCCTGGCAAGTTACCACTTATCTCAAGGGAGTCCAATCCAATTATGACAGTCTTTTGGGTTTTGTTTGTTTGTTTGATTTTTCCAATGTTGAAAAAGAGAAGTCATTGTTAATACATTTTAAAGAGAAAGATTAATTAATTTGTATGTATTCAATAAATAGTTTCACATGAATAAATGTTAACCAATATTGTCAGCACCTTTTATGACTCTTCACGTAGATATATTAGCTTTTGGGCATAAAACTGACAAAACCTCATGAACCTTGCAGTATTATATAGCAGATAAGAGAAAAATAATTATATCTTCATTGATGTATGGATAGAAACTTATATTGTTGGAAATTTATGGTTGCTGAGATATGTTCATTTTGAAAAGGACAAGATAATATTACTTGGTAGAGAAGAAAGGCTTCACGTTGGAGGTCACCTTTGAACAGAATTTTTTTTTTTTTTTCTTAAACTTTTCATTGTGAATTGAGTGATAGTTCACATGGAGAACATCAGTTTTATACTCATCTTTTCATTGCAATGATTACACTCTAATCCATGCATCATCAATAAACAGTAATTGCTTCTATTCCCTTTGTTTTTTGTTTGTTTATTTGGGAGATGTATGCAAAAACACTAAGGAATATAGAATCATTTAAATGTCCAATGGGCACATTCTGAAAGCCAGCACCCTGACTGCTAGCACACAACATTTCTCCTTCCATAAATCTAGAGGCTTCAACTGCTGTATCTCTCCATGTCTTCATCTCTGTTTCCACCTGTGGTGTTGCTGCTTCTCTGTACAGGGTCCCACATTCCACTCATGCTCTTTTCCCTTGATGGTCATAGGGTCCTCTGTTCCTGGACTTAAGATGAACTATTCTCCCTTTTTTTGTTACAAAACTTCTTTCTTTACAGTTGTGACAGTCACAATTAGTCATGATAATAATTATTGTTGTTGTTAGGTGTTATTGAGTCGATACCGACTCAATAGCAACCTTATGCACAGCAGAACGAAACACTGCCTGATCCTGGGCCAACCACACTATTGTTGCCATGCTTGAGCCCATTGATGCTCTCATTTAGCCAACCCATCTCGCTGAAGGCCTTCCTCTTTTTCTCTCACCCTCCACCCTACCAAACATGATATTTTTCTCCAGCAACTGGTCCCGCCTGACAATATGTCCAAAGTATGAGAGACGAAGTTTGGCCATCCTAGCCTCTAAGGAGCACTCTCGCTGAACTTCTTCCGAGACAGATCTGTTGGTTCTTTTGGCAGCACATGGTACTTTCAATATTCTCCTCCAACACCATAACTCAAAAGCATCAATTCTTCTTTGGTCTTCCTTATTCACTGGCCAGCTTTCACATGCATATGAGGTTATTGAAAACACCATGGCTTGGGTCAGGTACACCTTAGTCTTCAAGCTGACATCTTTCCTCTTCAACACTTTAAAAAGATCTTGTGCATCAGATTTGCCTAAGGCAACACGTCATTTGATTTCTTGACTGCTGCTTCCATGAGTGTTGATAGTTGATCCAAGAAAAATGAAGGCCTTGACACCTTCAACCTTTTCTCCAGTGATAAGAATGTTGTTTATTGGTCCAGTAGTGAGGATTTTTGTTTTCCTTATATTGAGATGTAATCCATACCGAAGGCTGTGCTCTTTGATATTCATCAGTAAATATTTTAAGTCTTCTTCTCTTTCAGCAAGCAAGGTTGTATCATCTACATATTGCAGGTTATTAATGAGTCTTCTTCCAATCCTGATGCCACGTTTTTCTTCGTAGAACCCAGTTTCTTGGATTATTTGCTCAGCATACAGGTTGAACAGATTCCTCATGAGCACAATCAAGTGTTCAGGAATACTCATACTTCACAATGTTGTCCATAGCTTCTCATGATCCGTACAATCGAAAGCCTTTGCATAGTCAGTAAGGCACAGGTAAACATCTTTCTGATATTCTCTGCTTTCAGCCAAGATCCATTGGACATCAGCAATGATATCCCTCATTTCACAGCCTCTTCTGAATCCAGCTTGAACCTTGGGAAGTTCTCTGTCAATGTATGATTGTAGCCATTTCTGTATTACCTTTAGCAAAACTTTACTTGCATGGGATATTGAAGATATTGTCCTATGATTTCTGCATTCCATTGGGTCACCTCTCTTACGAATGGGGATAAATATGGCTCTCTTCCAATCAGTTGGCCATATGGTGGTCTTCAAATTTCTTGGCATAGATGAGTGAATATCTCTGTACCACCTCACTTTCTTGAAAGACTATAATTTTTATTCCATCAATTCCTGGTGCCTTGTTCGTTGCCAATTTCCTTTAATACAACTTGGACTTCTTTCAGTATCATTGGCTCTTGATCATATGCTAACTCTTGAAACAGTTGAACATCAACCATTTCCTTTTGGTACAGTGATTCTGTGTATTCCTTCCATATTCTCTTGATGCTTTCTACATCATTCAATAATTTGCCCAGAGAATACATTATTCACTATTAAATCATAAGAATTGTATTCCCATCTCCTTTCACCAGATCCATCTAGACAAGATGAAAATCATTGAGTGAGGAGTCTACCTTTTCCTGCACACTGTGAAACTAAACTCCCCTTGAAAACTTGTTAGTCGTGTCATGCCTTTATAACCCCCCATTTTAGTTAGCCAATATCTAAGTTGCCCATTCCTATCAACCCTGTATATGAAAGGATACATTGATACTTTATATGAGGAATCCTTCCCTATCAGTTGGTATTTTGAGTTACTACATCCATAAGTATAGATCACATTCATCAAATTGTAGCATCTGCTTTATTAAAAAAAAAAAAAAAATTCCTCAAGTTGAATTCTGATCATCAAGCCTTCAAGACAAGGTTGAATGAATACTATCTACAAATTTGGGCATTCTTGTGCATCTCCCCTTACTTCATATGAGCTGGATGCTTCACTCTTAGCTCTAGCCGTCCATGGCTATGTCTTGTCCAAGGGCTCAGGCGTCCCCAGGTCTCACCGCATTTTGGGCCAACCAGCCCTTCCTCTTATTTCTGTCATCTCCAAGCTAGCAGGAGTCTATGGAATGTGGTCAAACTCAGCCCATATCTTCATTGCTGTCTTTCCCCCTCTTCCACTCACCAGCAGACCAACATGGTTGTCAGCAAGCTTACATGCCTGCTCATGTGTTCCCTTTGAATTTCAGTCTTGGAAGGTGGTTTGTCCTGAAGGGACTTGATTGCTTGCCTTGATGGCTGAACAGAATTTTGAAAGATATAAAGGATTGGACTTTGTAGCAAAAATATTATTAAGTACCCTTTATGCCATCATAAGTTACTAGTACAGTTATGATAATTTTTAATATGTTTTTCCTATTAAATACTTTACTTGCATCATGTAGGGAACATCTATTAATTTACTTCTTCATTTTTAACTAAATTTCCATTTTGTATAAAGTGCATGAGGTAATAGACATGTAAGCCACCAAATATAGTAAAAGAGTAAAATAGAAAAGTATATAGGAAAGACTGGCTAGCAAAACTGAATAATCTTGGCATTGGAGATGATGCTTAACTCTTGGTGTGGCACTGAAGTATAAACACTGGACTGCTAACCACAAGGCTGATCATTCAAGCACACCAAACGCTCCTTGAAAACAGTACACAGGGTGGCCATGAGGGAGAAACTGGGTCCATGGCACTTACCAACAACAGCATCAAGGATGATTAAGCAGAGGCTTTCTTCCTCTGTAAAGATTTACAGCCTCAGAAATCCTGTATAAGGTCACTATGAGTTGGAACTGACTTAACATTAACAATATGGATGAGTAGAAAGTATACAGGGAAAAGGAGAAAAGTTCTTTTACATGCACAAATCAGCATGAGCACAGTAAAAAAAAAAAATAAATAAAAAATTAACATACGTGTGAAAATGTAAAAAGAATAGAGATAAAAACTCTTGAGAGGAACACTGGAGGAACTCAGTACATATGAGACTGTGGATGTCACAATAAAACACACTCTTCAGGGAGTGAGTTAGAAGCTCCATGTAGCCATTTTCAACATCCATGGTTGAAATGATTTCATCACTGGAGGAAATCTTCTGGCACCAATCACAATCTTCTGTGACCCTCAATAGGTCTATGGGTTGGGATACACATGTCCAGTGATGGGATTTATATATATCTTGTTTGTTTGTGTATGAGAGAAAGAAAAGTGAAAATGTTTTGTTTTCTTTTTACTTTTTATTTTGAAGTTGATAATTTTGATCTAGAAAAAATGACTAGCATAATGTCATCCAATCAATGTGTCTAAACCAGAAAATTCAGGGAAAGTGTGCAAAAAGTTGCAACCCAAGAAGTGGTATCATAACTGGACTAAACCTATGGCATGATCTTTTAAAAAAATAGTGATCAAAGATGCATAATTGTGTACATCTCTCTAGTACTGAACAGATGACAGAGATTGCTTGGAGTGACCATAAGAAAATTTTAATTCTAATTACCAAACATTTGCATATACTTGGAGGGCTCAAAAAGTTCCTGGAAAAATTCTATTTTTCCATGAGCTTTTTTGGAGCCAATTCATGTTTGCCATAGTATTGATTTGCAGTTTGGAAATAGGCAAAAAAGATTACTGCTCCCTCTTTGACTGCATTGATGGGCTTGACTTTTTATCAGGGCCTCAAAACAATACATTCCTGTTCCTTTGTTAAGACTTTACATTTCAGCCCAGGTATACTGAATCAGAATCTACATTTTAACAAGATCACCAGCTGATTATCATAGACCTGAATAGCTGTTAAAATCACAGAGCAGCTGTGAGAATCACCTGGGGATACTTTAAAAAGGGAGATTCTGATTCTGTATATTTGGGGGAAATGTAATTTCTGAGCAGAGCCTGGAACTGAAATGAGCCTGCTCAAAGCCCTGCTTTTTATTGCCTGGACAGTTTTCAAACTGGTAAGAACTCCCAGTGTGGCCCTGTAGGATCAGCACTGGACTGCGAACCTCAGTGTCAGCAGTTCAAACCCACCAGCTGCACCTTGAAAACCCTTTACAAGGTCACTGTGAGTTGGAACCGACTGCGTGGCACTTAACAATAACAACAACAACAAAAAAAAACAAGAGTAGAGCCAATCTGCAGCATTTTCTATAGTATGCTTGTTGCTGTTGTTAAACGCTGTCAAGTCAGTTCTGACTCAGAATGATCCTGTATAGAGTTTCTGAGGAACAGCTGGTGATCTTGAACCACCGACCTTGCAGTTCAAACTGACTTTGCAGTCCAGGGTATTAACCCACAGCACCACAACAGGATTCTTTGGTATAGATAAAAGTAATTTTTTCCCCAATGATACAGATTAAACACCAAAGATTATGGTTTATGATTCTTCTAATAGTTAACCACTTTTTATTTAAATCTAGCCAAGCAGTCACCTTAAATTTTTCTTGATAAATTAGCTATATATGCCTAGTTACTCAGGAGTCCTGGTGTGGTGCTGTAGGATAATATTTGGAATTCTACCCTCAAGATTGATGGTTCCAACCCACCAGTTTCTCCTTAAGATTGTTATGTGTATAACACAACCAGACTACACCTAGTTACTCCAGGATCCCTGATAGCATAGTGGAACATAAGTTAGGGTTCTAACCACAAGGTCAGCAGTTTGAATCTACCAGCTTCTCCTCAGGAGAAAGATGAGGATTTACAGCCATGGAAACCCTGTACAGGGTCATGATGAGTCAGAAACCACGTGACAGCACAAAACTCCTACCACCTAGTTATTGATGGTTTTATTCATTTATAAGTAGAACATAATCTGTGACATGAATTCATTTAGCATTTTATAAGATTCATAATTTACTTTCAAAATTACACTTTAAAATATTCTTATAGCAGAGAGGAAATCAAGCTATCATTGTTTGTCTTTCAGTTTATCAGATGCACTTTAATTTTACTTTATGCTTTTCAAGCAAATTTTTTATCGCAATTTGGTGCCTACATTATTGAGAGAATGGTTACCTGCTGTTAAGTGCATTGCTTTTTGCTAAGAAATTGGTATAAGAATGAATGGAATCTCATTTCCAATACTTCCACGTATCAATTATCTGATTATAAGCAATAACTAAACTTCTCTGATTATTAATTTCATCACTAAAATGAAAAAAAAAAAAAAAAAAAAAAACCCAAAACCTACTGCAGAGTGCTAGCAAGAGAATTTAAAAGGGAGATTTTATTTAGTTTTTAACATAATATCTAAAACAGAGGAAGGATGCAATGCATTCTAATGACATTATTTGTGAAAAAAAACCTTTTACATGTGAGATTTAGCAATTAATTTTCTGTGTTGAATTTATTTAGCACATCCTTATCTCAAAGATTAGCTTTCTGGGTTTTTCTTTTTTCTTTAGGGAGGTTTTCTATCTCAGTGTAGATGATTGTGTTATTGTCTGCTTCTTGGTCTCTAGGGTTATAGAGTGCTTTGTTCTTGTTTCCCTTCTGAATCCTCCCTCCCCCACCTCATTGGTAAATTTGGGAGGAATAACTCTTCACACTTGGATTAGCTCTGCACTCTCTCCCTCCTGGGAGTTAGCAGTTTGCAAGAAGTAAGTTTTCTTGATGCTTCCTTGGAGGTAGATTCTCTGCATACTTCCTATGTTACACAGGAGCAGAAAGCCTCATCTTTCTCCTGCATAGTGGCTAGTGGGTTTTACCTTGCGGTTAGCAGGCTAGTGACTATCCTATAGTGCCATGGTCAACATTAATTGAACACTTTCAATAAACTATATATTGTCACATAAAAATCACAGCAACTCAATGAGGCCAGGAAAATTATCTCCATTTTACAGAAGAGAAAATAATGAGAAACAGAATAGTTAAGTGACTTGCTCAAATTAACACAGCCAAAGAGGGTCAACATGGTTGCTGCATGCATCCAAGCGTTTTGATTCTAGGAACTTTTAAACTCTGTGCCTTGTTCTGATCACACTGATTGTGAGACGTGTAGAATATTAATGGTACTTCTAGCTATTTGATATTTAGAAATGGAGTCATGTCCTGAGTGATTCATGTTAGAGGAAATATGTCTTCCTTCATCTGCTCTTCTGTTATGCAATCAGATATATTCTAATAATACAGGAGATAATTTATCTTGTATGTGAGTATGGTGTATGAGAAAGTAGAAGTAAACAGAGATAGAAAGGCTAGTGATTTAGAAGAAAGCCATGCTTAACTGACTATACAACTTTCTCTGCTTTCTGCTAATTCCACAACCTAAGAGAAGTTACATATCTTCAAGTCACATACTTCTCATGGGTACAGTGGAAATATTAATACCTACCTTGAATACTTTGCAAAGTTATTATAAAGGTAAATGAAGGAGAAAAAAAAAAAAAAGAGTGATATACTTAATTGGTTACCTTGTGCCTTATTCCAGAAAGGATTTAATGCAATGATAGAATGCATATGAAAGTTCTTTGCAACAGTTGAATATTAAACAACAAAATATAATCATATAGTTTATAAGCACAGATCCTGGCAGAGGTAAATTTATGACGGCTCTAAGAAAAGAACCTTTGCTCTAGAGGCAAGACATTCATCTACTAGGTATGGAATACTTTATGGAAATACATCCATCTTGATTGTGAGAAGAAATGGGAATTTTCTATGCATTAATTGTCACGATGCCTGCTGGGATCAGCATGAGATAGAAGATATGGGTGAATAAAAGTAAATCATATCACTTTAGAACTTTGAAAGGATGAAATCTGAAAAGTACATCATAAAAGGAGATAGCAACAACCCTATAATTTAGAAAGGAAAGAGGAAGAACTATTAAAAAACAAAACAAAACAAAATAACCCAACAACAATTAGTGCAATAGATCTAATATAGAAAGAGCAGATAGAGTGTAAGGGAAAAAAA
>NW_006408654.1:7099747-7101262 GCF_000296735.1 Chrysochloris asiatica
GGTTCGCAGCCCGATTCGTAACCACTACGCTACCATGCTAATATTAAAGACATATGAAAGGATATCGTTCTGACAACTAATATTCCAATGCTTCATAGGAGGATACTTTATCAGAATACAAAATTAAATAATATAAGACATTACCATGTATTTTTTGAACATGTTAAAAAATGCAATCATGTACATAATTGCACATTTTACAGTGAAATGTGTTTTTAATTAAACTTAACTTTCTATGTTTAATAACATTAAAGTTTATAAATACCAATATAATAATAACTGAAAATGTTACATTGTACTACTAGACAGTAGGAAAATATTTGTTGTCAATGGAACAGAACTGAGAACACAGAACTAGATCCATCCACCTATGAATTGTTGATCTATAACAAAGGACCAAAACACATTCAATAGGGAAGAGGTAGTCTCTTAACAAATGTGCTGACAAAACTGGATATCCATTTGCAGAAGAATGAAACAGGACCCATGTCTCACACTATATACAAAAATGAACTCAAGGTGACCCAAAGACCTGAATGTAAAACATAGAACAATAAATACAATCAATAAAAATGTAGGGACAACTTAGGGGTCCTGAGTGTTGCTATTTTTAAGTACCATCAAGTCATTTCTGACTCATAGCAACCTTGTATAGATTCCGAAGACTGTAAATCTTTGAAGGGAACAGAAAAGCTCATCTTTTTCATTTGGAGAGTCTGGTATGCTCAAATCACCAACCTTGTGATTCAGAGTACAGTGCTTATCCTTTAGAGCCATAGTGGTATATGATATAAATACACTATTGAACATAACTGTAAACCACTGAAAAACAGGGGAAGACAAATTAGATTACTTGGACCTACTAATAATTAGACATTTATGTGTATCAAGAGATTTCATCAAAACAGTAAAAAGTGAACCAACAGACTGGAAAAAAATTGGCAATGACATATTAGGTAAGGGACTAATCATTAAAATTTATAGGAAATTTCAGCACCTTAATAAAAAGAGACAAATGATCCAATTTAAAAATAGGCAAATATTATGAACAGATGCTGTTTTTGTTATATGCCGTGGAGTCGGTTCCAACTCATAGCGAACCTGTACAGGGTTTCCAAGGCTGTAAATCTTTATGGGAGCAGAAAGCCTCATCTTTCTCCCATGGAACAGCTGGTAATTTCATCCTGCTGACCTTGAGGTTCACAACCCCATTTGTAACCACTACACTACTTGACCAAAAAAGACATCCAGGTGGCCAACAAACATGAATAAATGCCCACAATCATTGGTCATTGTTGTTAAGTGCCATCAAGTTGATTCCAACTCATAGTGACCCTGTAGCAGAGTTTCCAAGGAGAAGCTTGTCAATTTGAACTACCCAACTTCTTGGGTACCAACCCAGTGCTTATGCCACAGCATCACATAAATCATTGTTGCCATTGTTGTTATGTGCCATCGAGTCAGTACTGACTCATAGCAACCTTATGCACAAGAGAATAAAACAATGCCTGGTCC
>NW_006408654.1:7101362-7126235 GCF_000296735.1 Chrysochloris asiatica
TTTCCAATCCATCTTGTTGGGGGTCTTCCTCTTTTTCTCTGACCCTCCACCTTACCAAACATGATATCCATCTCCAGCCACTGATCCCTCCTGACAATGTGTACAAAGTATGAGAGATGAAGTTTGGCCATCCTGGCCTCCAAGAAGCACTCTGGCTGCACTTCTTCCAACACAGATCTGTTCATTCTTTTGGCAGCCCATGGCACTTCCCATATTCTCCTCCAACACCATAACTCAAAAGCATCAATTCTTCTATGGTCTTCCTTATTCACTGTCCAGCTTTTGTATGCATATGAAATTATTGAAAATACCATAGTTTGGATCAGGTGCACCTTAGTCTTCAAGCTGACATATTTGCTCTTCAATGCTTTACAAAGGTCTTGAGCAGCAGATTTGGCTAAGGCAATATATAGTTTGATTTATTGACTGCTGCTTCCATGAGTATTGATAGTTGATCCAAGAAAAATGAAGTCCTTGACAACTTCAAACTTTTCTCCACTGATAAGAATATTGTTTATTGGTCCAGTGGTGACACTTTTTGTTTTCTTGATATTGAGATGCAATCCATACTGAAAGCTGTGCTCTTTGATATTCATCAGTAAGTATTTTAAGTCCTCTTCACTTTCAGAAAGCAAGGTTGTATTATCTGCATATCGCAGGGTGTTAATGAGTCTTCCCTCAAATCCTGATGCTATGTTTTTCTTCATATAACCCATCTTCTCAGATTATTTGCTTAGCATACAGGTTGAATAAGTATGATGAATAATACAATCCTGTCACACACCTTTCATAACATTAAACCATTCAGTGTTCCCATCTTCTGTTCCAACAACTGCCTTTTGATCCAGGTACAGATTCCTCATGAGCACAATTAAGTGTTCAGGAATATTCATACTTCACAATGTTGGCCATAGCTTGTCACGATCCACACAATCAAAAGCCTTTGCATAGTCAATAAAGCACAGTTAAATATCTTTCTGATATTCTCTGCTTTCAGCCAAGATCATCGGACATCAACAATCATATACCTCATTCCACATCCTCTTCTGAATGTGCCTTGAATTTCTGGAAATTCTCTATCAATATATACTTGCAGCCATTTCTGTATTACCTTTAGTCAAACTTTATTCGCATGGTATGATAAAAATACTGTCTGAAGATTTTCACAATCCATTAGATCACCTCTTTTTTCAATGGGCACAAATACAGATATCTTCCAGTCTGTTGGCCAGATAGTTGTCTTCCAAATTTCTTGGGATAGATGAGTGAGTGCCTCACTTTCTTGAAAGATTTCAATTTTTATTCCATCAATTCCTGGTGACTTGTTATTTCTCAATGCCTTCAATGCACCTTGGATTTCTTCCTTCAGTATCCTTGGCTCTTGATCATATGCTATACCTGTTGAAACGGTTGAATATAAGCCATGTGCTTTTGGTACAGTGACTCTGTGTATTCCTTCCATCTTTTTTGGAAGCTTTCTGTACCATTCAATAATTTGCCCAGAGAATCCTTCAATAATGAATATCGAGGCTTGATTTTTTTATTTAGTTCTCCCAGCTTGAAAAATGCTGAGTGCGTTTTTCAGTTTTGGTTTTCTACTCAAATTTTTGAACATTTTGTTGTAATATTTGACCTTGTCTTCTTGAGGTGACCTTTGAAATTTTTTGTTCAGATCTTATACTTTCTCATTTCTTCCATTTGCTGTAGCATCTCTACGCAGGACAGCAAGTTTCTGAGTCTCTTCTGGCATCCATTTTTATCTTTTCTTTCTTTCTTGTCTTCTTAATGACTTTTTGCTTATTCCTGTATGATGATGTGCTTGAAGTCATCCCACAACTCTTCTAGTCTTTGGTCTTTGTGTTTAAGAAATCAAATCTGTTCTTCAGATGATCTCTAAATTCAGGTGGAATATATTGAAGGTCATATTTTGACTTTCGTGGACTTGTTTTCATTTTCTTCCACTTCAGTTTGAATTGCATATTAGCAGTTGATGGTCTGTTCCACAGTGTGACCCTGGCCTTGTTTTGGCTGATTACGTGGAGCTTTTCTACTGTCTATTCCCACAGATGCAGACAATTTGATTTCTGTGTATTTTATCTGGTGAGGTCCATGTGTATAATTGTCTCTTATGCTATCTAATGAAGGTATTTGCAATGAAGAAATCATTGATTTGGCAGAATTCTATCACGCAATCTCCAGCATAATTTTTATCACCAAGGCCATATTTCCCATCTACTGATCCTTTCTCTTTGTTCCCATCCTTTGCATTCCAATAACCATTAATGATCAATACATCTTGATTGCATATTTGATCAGTTTCAGATCTAAGAAGTTGGTAGAATTCTTCTATTTCATCCTCACTGACTTTAGTGTTTGGTGCCTAAATTTAAATAATAGTTGTATTAACTGCTCTTCCTTCTAGGTGCATGGATATTATCCTATCACAGACAGCAATGTAACTCATGACTGGTCTAGATATGTTCTTTTTGACAATGAATGCAATACCCTTCCTCTTCAATTTGTCATTCCAGGCATGGTATACCATATGGTTGTCAGATTCAAAATGGTCAATACCAATCCATTTCAGCTCTCTAATGCCTAGGATATCGATGTTATGTGTTCCATATCATTTTTATTTTCTTAAATGTTTTATTGTGAATTATGTGATAGTTTACTTGGGAGAACATTAGTTTTACATTCATTCTATCGTATATCATCTCATTGCCATGGTTACAATCCCCTCCATGCACCATTAACCAACCAAAGATTATACCCTGCAATCCTTTCCTGGTACCCCCCAGGTCTTCAGCACACAGTCGCTCTCCCTCTCTGGATCTAAAGACTCCAGCTGCTCCATCGCTCCACATCATCATCTCTACCTCCATTTCAGGCATCACTGCTTTTCTGGGTAGGGTCCCGCTCTCTGCTCTTCTCCCTTGATGGTCCTAGGGTCCTGCGCTCCTAAACTGAAAAGTTAATCACTCCCCTCCTTGCTATAAAACGTCTACCTTTACATTTCCAACCCTCACAATCAGTCCTGATAACAATTATTCACTATTGTATCACAAGAGACCCGTCTGCATTTCATTGCATCAGCCCCGCCTAGACAGATTGAATACGACTCACTGGAGATTCTACCTTCCTCCAGGCCCTCTGAATCTAGGTTCCTTTTTGAAAGCTTGTAAGACAGTCACTTCTTGCCTTTGTAGCCCCCCACCCCCTATTTTGGGTAGCCAATGTCCAAGTTGCCCATCTACTCTGTGTGTGGAAGGGGTGGGAATGATTCTTGCTTTAAGGACTTGTTCCCTCTTTTGAGCTACTGCTTCCATAGGTGTAGGTGAAGTTCATCAAATGGTATCAGATTATTCCTTTTTTTCCTCTTCTTTTTACTTCTGGTTGAACTCTGATCATCCAGTCACTGAAGCCAGGATAAGTGGGTATTATCTACAAGTGTGGGTGTTCTTATGCATGTGCCCTCTCTTCTTATCAGCTGGACGCTTTACTCTCCACTCTAGTTCTCTGTGGCTATGTCACTGATTCTGGGCCCAAGAGTCCCCAGATCTTGCCACACTGCTGGTCAACCAGGTCTTCACCTGGTTTCACATAAGTCTATTGAACATTGTAGGGCTTAGCTCACCACTTCATTGGTGTTTTTCCCTCACTTCCCCTTATCGGTGTTGAGCATGGTCACCATTCAGAGCATGTATTCCCATTGAGTCTTAGTCTTGGTGTTCCATATCATTTTTGACCATTTCTAATTTTCCTAGATTCATACTTCATACATTCCATGCTCCAATTATTAATGGATGATTACAGCTGTTTCTCTTCATTTTGAGTTCTGTCCCATCAGCAAATGAAGGTCCAATAATCATTACTCCCATGGGCTTTACTCCATTCGTGTCATAATGGTCAACTCTACTTTGAGGAAGCAGATCTTCCCCAGTCCCATTTTGAGTGCCTTCCAACCTGAGGGGATCTTTTTCTTGCACTATATTTGGCAGTGTTTTTCTGCTATTCATAAGGTTTTCAGTGACTAAATATTCAGAAGTAGTTTATCACTTCTTCTTCCTAGTCTATGTCTGGAAGCCCATCTGAAACCTCTCCACCATGTGTGACCCTGCTAGTATTTAAAATACTCATGGCAGAGCTTCCAGAATCACAGCAACTCACAAGCCACCATAGTACAACAAAATGACAGATATGAAAACTTAGAGAAATGGGAACCAAACAACAATGGGGTAATCTAATTTCTGCATTGATTGTTGTTATTATTGTTAGGTGCCTTTAGGTTGGTTGAACTCATAGGGGCCCTATGTAGAACAGAACTAGACACTATCCTGACTTGCACCATCCTCACAATTGTTACATTTAAGACTATTGCTGTTGCCACTGTGTCAGTCCATCTCATTGCGAGTCTTCCACTTTTCCAATACCCCTCCATTTCATCAAGCATGATGTCCATCCCTAGAGACTGGTCCCTCCTGATAACATGTTCCAAATATAAAAGATGAAGTCTCTTCATCCTGGGATCTATAGTTTTCTGGCTGTACTACTTTTAACTCAGATTTGTGTGTTTGTTTCTGGCAGTCATTGGTATTTTAATATTCTCCAACACCATAATTCAAATATATTGATTCTTCTACCATCTGCATTACTTATTGTCCAACTTCCACATGCATATCAGGCAAATGAAAATCCATGACTTGAGTCAGTTGCACCTTAATCCTTAAACTGATATCTTTGCTCTTGAATACTCTAAAGATGTCATATGCAGCAGATTTACATAGTACAATATATCATTTGGTTTCTTGACTATTACTTCTATTTTATTGATTGGGGATCTAAGCAAAATGAAGATTTGGCAGCTTCAATCTTTTCTCTATTTATCTTGATGTCATTTATTTTACCAGTGGTGAGGATTTTTGTTTTCTTTACATTAAGGTACAATCCATACTGAAGACTATTTTCTTTGATTTTCAGCAGTAAGTATTTTAAGTCTTCTTTGCTTTCAGCAAGCAAGTTTTCCACCATCTGCTTGTCACAGGTTGTTAATGAATCTTCCTTCAATACAGATTCTGTGTTCTTCTTCATATATTCCAGCTTCACAAATTATATGCTCAGCAGACAGATTGAATAAGTATGGTGAAAGACTACAACCATGGCCTATACCTATCTTGATTTTAAACCATTCTGTATCTTCTTGTTCTGTTCCAATAATTTACTCTTTTTCTGTGTACTGGTTCCTCATGAGCACAATGAACTGTTCTGAAATATCTATTCTTTGCAACCTTTTCCATAGTTTGCCGTAATATACACAGTGGAAAATCTTTGCATAGTCAATAAAGTACAAGTAAACAGCTTTCTGTTTCCCTGTGCTTTCAGTCAAGATCCATCTGATATAATTGATGATATCCCTAGTTCCATGTCCCATTCTGAATCTGACTTGCATTTCTAACAGCTTTTTGTTGATGTACAGTTACAACTAATTTTGACTTCTCTTCAGCAAACTTTTACTTACATGTAATATCAGTTCACCATTTTACAGTCCCATTGTATTTACATTCCCATCAGAAGTGCAGAAAGGCTCCAGTGTCTCCACACCTTTTTCAGCATTTGTTGATTTCTGGGTTTTTTAAACTTATTTTTGCAATTAATTCTGGTAGCTGAGTCCTGAACTGCTAGTGGAATGCAAAACAGTGAAACTGTTATGAAAAGTGATGTGGTGCTTACACAAAAACTTGGAAATTGAAATATCATATGACCTACCAATCCTTCTATGTGGTAAATATCCTAGGGAAATAACAGCCATCACATGACTAGACATATGCATACCCATGTTCATTCCAACACTATTCACAATAGCAAACAACAGCAACATAAATGCAGATAAATGGAAGAGGGGAAAAGCAAACTTTCGTAAATATGCAAAATGGAATACTATGCAGTATTAAAGAATAACGATGACTCTGGTAAACATCGTAACATCGATGAACCTAGAGGATATTATACTAGGGAAATTAGTCTATGCTGATGAGACCACTATTGTAAAAGTCACAAAAAGTTTCATACTTAAAGAAATATCTTTTAATGGTTACCTGTAGTAGGATGCAAGGGGTGGTAACTCACTGACTTCTTGCTGTTGTGAGGTGTCATCAAGTGGGTCCTAACTCACAATGACCATATGCACAACAGAATGAAATACAATTGTTGCTACATTTGAATCCATTGAAGCTGTCATTGTACTAACCCATCATGCTGGGGATCTTCCTCTGTTTCTCCTACCTGTCAGTTTACCAAACATGATATCCATCTCCAGAGAAATATCACTCCTAATAATATGTCCTAAGTATGTCCTAAGTATGAGAGACAAAGTATGGCCATCCTGGCTTCCAAGGAGCATTCTAGTTGTACTTCTTCCAACACAGATAGGTTTGTTCTTTTGGCAATCCACAGTACTTTTAATATTCTCCTCCAACATCATAACTCATGCATCCATTTTTCTATGGTTTCCCTTATTCACTGTCCAACTTTCACATGCACATGAGGGTATTAAAAATACCATGACTTAGGTCAGGTGCACCTTAGTATTCAAACTTACATCTCTGCTCTTCAACACTTTAAAGAGGTCTTTATGCAGCAGATTTGCCTAATGCAATACATAGTTTGATTTCTTGACTGCTGCTTCCATGAATGGTGAGGGTTGATTCCAGCCAAATGAAGTCTTTAACAACATCAGTCTTTTCTCCATTTATATGGATGCTGTTTATTGGTTCAGTGGTGAGTATTTTTGTTTTCTTTATATTGAGGTGCAAACCATACTGAACACTGTGGTCTTTGATATTCTTTAGTAAGTATTTTAAGTCCTTTTTACTTTAAGCAAGTAGAGTTGTATCATCTGCATATTACAGGTTTTTAATGAGTCTTCCTCCAATCCTGATGCCATGTTTTTCTTCATATAACCCATCTTCTCAGATTATTTGCTCAGCATACAGACTGAAGAACAACTGCCTCTTGGTTGTGCAGGTCCCTCATGAGCACAATTAAAAGTTCCAGAATATTCATTCTTCACAATGTTGTCCATAGCTTGCCATGATACATACAATAGAAAGTCTTTGAGTAGTCAATAAAGCCCAGGAAACCATCTTGTTTGCCATTTTGTGCTTTTACCCAAGATTCATCTGACATTAGCAATGCTACCCCACATTTCATGTCCCCTTTGGAATTAGACTTGAACCTCTGGAAGTTCTTTTTCAATGTATGGGTGTGGCCATTTTTGTATTATGTCTTTCAAATGTTTACATGCATCCAGCATTAATGATTATTGGCTGATGGTTCCTCCATTCTGTTGGGTCACCTCTGTTTGGAGTGGACACAAATATGGATCTTTTTCAGTCAGTTGGTAAAGTAGCTGTCTTCTAAATTTATTGACATAGATAAGTGAGTGCGTCCAGGACTGCATCATTTTTTGGTTTTTAAATATTTCTATTTTTATTCTATCATTGATGTTCTTTGTATGCTTCACTGGTTTGATGGTAGAATGGACAGGTTTTTGGGGAAAAGTAGGAGCAACCACAAATATTTATAGGTTTGAGAGATGATACTACTATATGGGTATTTATCTGTGCTGAAAATATTTCCAAGACCGTGGTATAGCATACAGATAGCAAAATTATGAAAACTTCTTAAACATAACCAACACTTTCAAGGAATGAGTCACAGGACCTGAGAACTCAGAACTATAATCTCAGAGGACATATGGTCAATCAGCATACCATAGTCCACAAAGATATCTTTCTACATCCCACTTTGGTGAGTAGCAAGTGGAACCTTAAAAACTTATGAGTGGCAAAGGTGCAAATGTTGGCCTCTCCCTGTATAAAGGAAAGAAGAGTGATTAAAATCAAAGAGACAATGAAAAAAATTAATCCACTGTGCTAATGGACCAGGTGAACATCAGTCTGTACAACCCCTGAGACCAGATTAACTAGAAGGTGTCCATGTACCAGTACCAAATACTCTGAAAAGGATTACATTAGATGGTCCTGGGTAGAATGGGAGAAAATATGGAGTAAAATGCAAAATCATAAAAAAGACCAGGTTTACTGGTTATATAGAAACTGGCCTTTTGTTGTTGTTGTTAAGTGCCGTGGAGTTGGTTCCGACTCATAGCAAACCTGTACAAGGTTTCCAAGGCTGTAAATCTTTATGGGAGCAAAAAGCCTCATCTTTCTCCCAGCTGATAGTTTCGAAATGCTGACCTTGTGGTTTGCATCCCGATTAGTAACCACTACGCTACCATAGTCCTTTAGTTGAATGTAAGTCTGGAATTGAACTCACTGCTGTGGCTCAATTTTTAGACAAAGAATAGATAGGTCTGTAAATGGCATATTAACACTAGTGAGGCATGTATCCATTAGAATAATCAACCATTTGAGATCAAAGGGGCAGGATTTATCCTAGAACAAAGTTCAGAAGAGCTAGGAAAAAAGGAGACATTGAAATAAGAAACACAGATAAGAAGACGATTAAGTAGTGTTGCATTGAGATGATTGCAACCAATGAGATGAAATGAATATAACACTGCTCTGTAAACCTTCATCAAATTCACAATAAAAAGTTGGAAAATGAAAAAGAAAGAAAATCTTGGTTGTTAGAAGCATGGACTTCTGAGGCAACAAATGATATTAAATTCATGATCTACTAACAAAAAGTCTTTGTGCAAAATACTGAAATCCTTCATTCCTCAGCTTTCCTCATTTATAATATGGATATGGTAATAAAGACCACAAGACACACTGGTGGCACATAGGATAAAATGGACTACTAACTACAGTGTCAGCAGATTAAACCCACCAGCTGTTCCAAAAGAGAAAGATGGAGCCTTTAGCTCCTGTAAAGATTTACGGTCTTAGAAACCCTATATAGGGTCACTATTGAATCAGACCAACTCAGCATCACATGACCACCACCAACCAATGACTTGAAGGAAGAAAGACCTGGCAATCTACTTCTCTACAGACAGCCTAGAAAACCCTATGGATCACTTCTATTTGATCACATTGGGTGTCTGTGACACCAAATTACAACATGAAATCGTGGAGTAAAGCTTTTGGAAACTTCATTTGCTGATGGAGCACAATTCAAAATGAGGAGAAACAGCTGCAAACATCCATAAATAATCAAAATATTGAATGTAAAGCATGAATCTAGGAAAATTGGAAGTTGTTAAATAATGAAATGGAATATATAAATATCAATATTCTAGGCATTAGTGAGCTGAAATTGACTTGTATTGGCTGTTCTGAATCTAACAATCCCATGGTTTACTATGATAAGAATGACAAATTGAAGAGGAATGGCATCAAATTTGTCATTAAAAAAAAAAGTAATATCTGTCTTGAAGTACAATGCTGTCTATTACCGGAGAATACATCTACAAGGAAAACCAGTTAATACTACTGTAATTCAAATTTATGCACACACCTAAAGCCAGTGATGATGAAATTGAAGAATTCTAACTTCTTCAACCTGAAATAGATCAAACATGCAATCAAGATGTATTGATTATTACTGGTGATTTGAATACCAAGAGTGGAAACAAAGAGAAGGGATCCGAAGTTGGAAAATATGGACTTGATGATAGAAATCATGTTGGAGATCACATGATAGATTTTTGCAAGACCAATGACTTGTTAATTGCAAATACCTTTTTAAACAACATTAAAGACTATTCTACACATGGACTTTATCAGATGGAATACACAGTAATAAAATGTACTACATCTGTGGAAAGAGGAGATGGAAAAGCTCCACAGTATCAGCCAAAACCAGACCGGGGAAGATTGTGGAACAGACCATCAATTGCTCATTTGCAAGTTCAGCCTGAAGAAAATAAAACATGTCTGTGACAGCCAAAGTATGACTTTGAACATATCCCACCTTAATTTAGATATGATTTCAAGAATGTGAGTGGGAATTTGAGTAAAAAATTATCCACACTCTGGCCGTAGAATTTGTTTTAATCAGCTTTTAGAAAAGACAAATGCACCATTTTTCAACATAATTGCCTTGTGTTTCAATACACTTTGTTCATATATCAACAAGCTTTTGTATTTCTTTATTGAAAAATGTTTTAGGCCAAACAATAGTGAGGCTTTATCAAGTGAGCATTAGCAGTAGCACCAGGCACTACACATTCCTTAGAACACTCAACCCTAGGAGACCAAAAGGGCAGCATTTATCCAGAGATAAAAACGAAGGTGTGCCTGACCTAAGCCATGGTATTTTCAATAACCTCACATGCATGTGAAAATTGGATAGTGAATAAGGAAGACCATAGAAGAATGGATGCATTTAAGTTATGGTGTGGGAGGAGAATATTAAAAGTACCATGGACTAGTAAAACAGGTCTGTGTTGGAAGAAGTACAGTCAGAATGATCCCTGGAAGCCAGCATTGCCAGACTTCATCTCTCATACTTGAGACATAGTATCAGGATGGACAACATCAGGATATCACATTTGGTAAAGTGGAGGGTCAGAAAAAAAGAAGACCCCCAATGAGTTGGATTGGCACAGTGGCAGCAACAATAGGCTTAAGTGTAGCAACAATTGTGAGGTTGGCACAGCACTAGGCAGTGTTTCGTTCTGTTGTGCACAAGGTCGCTATGAGTTAGTACCAACTCAACAGCATCTAACAACAACAAAATTCAGAAGGCAGGAAGGAATAGGAAAGAACAAGTGGAAACAGTAAACACAGGGAGAAAGTAGGAAGAGTGCTATTATATTGTGGAGATTGTAATCAATGTCATAAGATAAAATGTATTTAAATGGTTGAATGGAAAATCAATTTGCTCTGTAAAATTTCATTCAAATCACAATAAAAGAATAAAAGGTTAAAAACAAAAATCAAAATATTTTAGGCTGAGCTGCAAATGTACTCTGTTTTCACTTCTTTATCAAAAGTGAAACTTCATCCTCAAAGGGCTGCTTTCTGGGTACCAAACAGGTGATAGTCCAATAGAGCAAGATCAGGAGTATAGGGAAGATGTTTTAATTATTTGAAGTTTTTTTAGAGTGTCAACAGTCTAGGCAGAGGTTTGTGGATGTGCATTGTAATGAAAGATCACAATGCCTTTGAATAGCAGTCCTCTATGTTTAATCTGAAATTCAGACTTCAGCTCTTCAGTGAGCATCTCACTGTAATGAGCACTGTGTGTTTGTGTTGTTCTTGCTGTTGTTTTCCTGGTAGTGTCCCAATACTGGTCCTTGAGAATCCCAGAAAACTGTAAGCATCAATTTTCCAGATGATAGTTGACTTTTGACCTTTGTCTTAGTCGGCAATTGAAGTTGTTTCCCCCCATGCTCTGCTATTTGCTCTCAAACTTGTAGTGATGAATCCAAATCTCATCATCACAACTTTTTTTTAAGAACATTTACCTTCCTTTGAGTATTGATCAAACTTGTTTAGAGATGTCCAAAGGTTTCTGTTTATACTTTTTTTGTGTGTTGTTTCAGTACTCATTTCACACAAACCCAAGTCTGTTGTGGGTTGTTTCATAGGCAGAGCCATGGCTGATTTGCAAATGATTTGCCACACAATCACTGTCACTCATTTATTTTACAAGAGTCATATCACATACCTACCTGCTCAAGGTTGTCCTCAGCAGTGGATGGTCATTTTAATATAACCATAGTGCAGATGATTTTTGACTCACCTTCATATATATACATTTGTTGTTGTTAACATCTGTTGAGTTGGTGCTAACTCATAGTGACCATATATAAGGCTTCTAAGGAGTGGCTGGTGAGGTTGAACCACTGACCTAGCAGTTCCACCCTACCTTGTGATTAAGTGCTTATCCTATAGTGCCATTATTGTTGTTGATGTTAGGTGCCATCGAGTTGATACTGACTCATAGTGACCTTATGCACAGCAGAACGAAACACTGACCAGTCATGGGCCAACTTCACTATCTTTGCCACGCTTGAGTCCATGGATGCTGCCACCTCAGCGATTTCCTCTTTTTCTCTGACCCTCCACCCTATGAAACATGATATCCTTCTCCAGTGACTGGTCCCTCCTGGCAATATGTCTGAGCATAGTGGTTACAAATTGGGCTGCGAATCACAAGGTCAGCAGTTTGAAACTACCAGCTGTTCCATGGGAGAAAGATAAGGTTTTCTGCTCCCGTAAAGATTTACAGCCTCAGAAACCCTGTACAGGGTCGTTATGAGTTGGAACCGACTCCATGGCACATAACAAAAACAACAACAAATGAGAGATGAAGTTTGGCAATCCTGGCCTTCAAGGAGCACTCTGGGTGCAGTTGTTCCAACATGGATCTGTTTGTTCTTTTGGCAGCACTTTAAATATTCTCCTCCAACACCATAACTCAAAGGCATCAATTCTTCTACGGTCTTCCTTATTTACTGTTCAACTTTCGCATACATATGAGGTTATTGAAAATACCATGGCTTGGGTCAGGTGCACCTTAGTCCTCAAGCTGACATCTTTGCTCTTCAATAATTTAAAAAAAGGTCTTGTGCAACAGATTTGCCTAATGCCATACATCATTTGATTTCTTGACTGCTGCTTCTGTGAGTGTTGATAGTTGATCAAAGAAGTCCTTGACAACTTCAATCTTTTATCCGTTGATAACCATGTTGTTTACTGGTCCAGTGGTGAGGATTTTTGTTTTCTTGACATTGAGATGTAATCCAAACCGAAGGCTGTGCTCTTCGATCTTCATCAGTAAATGTTTTAAGTCCTCTTCACTCTCAGCAAGCAAGGCTGTATCATCTACACATTGCAGGTTGTTAATGAGTCTTCCTCCAATCCTGAAAATTTATTTATACAGGAAAAATCTCATTTTCTTTCAATTCCATTTTTGTATGATTTATTTGAACACCCTGTTATATATATATATATATATATATTTCCTGTTTTGTGGGTGAAAGATGAGGCTTTCTACTCCTATAAAGATTTATAGCCTTAGAAAACCTACTGAGAGTTGCTATGAGTCCAAATTGACTCAAAGGCACACCACCACATCATATCTTACATTTGGTTTACCATTGTTATTATTTTTAGGTGTGGTCAAGTAAGCTCCAAGCCATTTTGATGCTGTGTACAGCAGAACAAAACACTGCCTGCTAATGCGCTTCCTCACAATTGTGATTATGCTTGAGCACAGTCTTGTAGCTTCTGTAGCATTACATAGTACTGGGTCTTCCTCTTTTTCTATGACCATCTGTTTTACCAAGCATGATGCATTTTTCCAGACTGATCCTTCTTGATCGCGTGTTCAAAGAATGTAAGATTGTCTCATCAGCCTCATATTTAAGGGACATTCTGGTTTTATTACTTCCAAGACAGATTATTTTTTCTTTTGGCAGTCCAAAGTACTTTCAGTATTCTTTACCAACATCATAATTCAAATGCATAATTACTCTTGTGTCTTCCTTATTCATTGTCCAGCTTTCACTTGAACAGAGACAATTGAAAATACCATGGCTTCAAAAAAGAGCACCTTAGTCCTCAGAGTGACATACTAGGTTTTTAACATTTTTACAGAGATATTTTGCAGTAGATTTACCTAATGCAATATGTCATTTGATTGTTTTAACTACTGCTTCCATGAAAATTCATTGTGGATTCAGGTAAAAACATTTCCTTGACAAAGTCAATCTATTCTTCAGTTATCATGGTATTGTTTACTGGTCCAATTGTGAGGTTTTTGTGTGTGTGTGGTTTTTTTTTTTTTTTTTTTTTTTTTTTCTTTGCATTGAACTATAATATATACTGAGGATCATATTCTTTGATCTTCATCAGCAAGTGCTTCAAGTTCTTTTAGCTTTCAGCATGAAAGATTGTGTTATATTAATATTGGCTCCTACTACAATCCTAATGCCACATTCTTTTTCATGTATTCCCACTTCAAAAATTATTTGCTCAGCATACAGATTAAACAAGTATGGTGAAAAGATCCAACACTGGCATACAACCTTTCCTGATTTTATATCATTCAGGCTCTGCTTGCTGTGTTCTTAGTCTATGTACAGATTCTGCATGAGCAAAATAAAATAATCTGGAATCCCATTCTTTGCAATATTATCCATAATTGTTATTATCTACATAGTCAAATATCTTTACATGTTAATGAAACACCACAAAATTTCTCTGTGGTATTCTCTGCTTTTTGTCAAGATTCATTTGATGTCAGCAATATCTTTAGTTACAAGTCCTTTCTAAATCTGACTCGGATTTTTTTTTGCAGTGCTCTGTTATGTACTGCTGCAACAAATTTTTATTACGTTTATCAAAAATTGAATTTGCATTTGATATCCACTAATATGGATCTCTTCTGGTTAGTAGTTCAGGTAGCTGTCTTCCAAATGTCTTGGCATAGATTATTGAGTGTTTCCAGTGCTGCATCAGTTTGTTGAAACAAATTAATTGGTATTCCATCAATAACTTGGTGCTTTTTTTCCCCTAATTTCTTCAGTGCACCTGGACTTTTCTCTTGAATATTATCAGTTCTTGGTTATATGGTGTATGCATGTATATACATATATATTGGTACAGTGACTTTCTGTGTTCCTTCAACTGAACAGAAAATTTCAAAGGTCAGCTTAAGAGGCAAAGCCTAATATTACAATGAAATGTGCAAAGATCTGGAGAAAACCAAAAGGGAAGAACACGCTCAGCATTTCTCAAGCTCCAGGGGGTGGGACTAAAGAAAAGATTTAAGCCTTGACTTTCATTACTAAATGATTCTCTGGGCAAAATATGATGCAGAAAGCATCAAAAGAGGAAGCAAGGAGTACACAGAGTCACTGTAACAAAAGGAAGTGGTTGATGTTCAACCTTTTCAAGAGGTAGCATATGATCAAGAGCCAATGATATGGAAGGAAGAAGTCCAAGGCTCATTGAAAGCATTGGCAAAGAATAAGGCACCAGAAATTGATGGAATAAAAATTGAAATCTTTCAAGAAAGTGAGGTGGCACAGGAGGCACTCACTCATCTATGCCAAGAAATTTGGAAGACAACTATCTGGCCGACTAATTGGAACAGATCTGTAATAGTGCCCATTCCAAAGAGAGGTGACCCAATGGAATGTGTAAATCATTGGATAATATCTTTGATAACCCATTCGAGTAAAGTTTTAGTAAAGGTAATACAGAAATATCCGGAAACATACATTGACAGAGAACTTCCAGAGGTTCAAGCCGGATTCAGAAGAGGATGTGGAATGAGAGGTATCAATGCTGATGTCCAATGGGTCTTGGCTGAAAGCAGAGAATACCAGAAAGATGTTTACCTTTGCTTTATTGAATATGCAAAGACTTTCAATTGTGTGGATCATGACAAGCTACGGACAACATTGTGAAGTATGAATATTCCAGAACACTTAATTGTGCTCATGAGGAATCTGTACATGGGCCAAGAGGCAGTTGTTTGAACAGAACATGGGAACGCTAAATGGTTTAAATAAAATTAAGAAAGGTGTGTGACAGGGTTGTATTTTTTCACCATGCTTATTCAACCTGTATAAGCTGATAAACTGGATTATATGAAGGAAAATGTGACTGGATGAAGAAAATCAAGATTGGATGAAGACTCACTAATAACCTGTGATATGCAGATGATACAATGCTTGATGAAAATGAAGAAGACTTAAAATACTTACTGATGAAGATAAAAGAGCACAGCCTTCGATATGGATGGCATCGCAATATAAAGAAAACAGAACTCCTCACTACTGGTCCAATAAACAATATTTTTATAATGGAGAAAAGATTTAAGTTGTCAAGGACTTCATTCTTCTTGTATCAACCATCAATGCTCATAGAAGCAGCAGTCAAGAAATCAATGTATTGCATTAGCCAAATCTGCTGCACAAGACCTTTTTTTAAAGTGCTGAAGAGCAAAGATGTCAGCTTGAAGAGTAGGGTGCCCCTGACCCAAGCCATGGTATTTTCAATAACCTCATATGCATGTGAAAGCTGGATAGTGAATAAGGAAGACCTTAGAAGAATTGATGCTTTTGAGTTATGGTGTTGGAGGAGAAAATGCCATGGGCTGCCAAAAGAACCAACAGATCCGTGTTGGAAGAAGTGCAGCCAGAGTGTTCCACGGAGGCCAGGATGGCCAAACTTCATTTCTCATGCTTCGGACATATTGTCAGGAGGGACCAATCACTGGAGAAGGATATCATGTTTGGTAAGGTAGAGGGTGAGAGACAAAGAGGAAGACCCCCAGCGAGATGGATTGGCAAAGTGGCAGCATCAATGGGCCCAAGCATGACAGCAATTGTGAGATTAGCCCAGTACTGGGCAGTGTTTTGTTCTATTGTGCAAAGGAGCTCTGGTAGTGAGGTGGTTATGAATCGGGCTGCGAATGGCAAGGTCAGTAGTTCGAAACTACCAGCTGCTCCATGGGAGAAAAGGAGGCTTTCTGCTCCTGTAAAGATTTACAGCCTCGGAAACCCTGTTCAGGGCCACTATGGGTCAGAACCGACAACATTTCATTTTTCATTATTTCTAATTTTTCTAGGTTTATGCATTCTATGTTCCAATTTGTTGTACTGTGGTAGTTTGTGTGTTGCTGTGATGCTGGAAGCTATGCTATCAATATTCTGAATGCTGGCAAGGTCATTCATGGTAGACTGGTTTAAGCTGAGCTTCCAGATTAAGACAGACTGGAAAGAAGAAGAGAAGAAGCACTCTGAATGTTCAGCCATTGAAAACCTTCTTAATACCAGTGAAACACTGTCAGCCCAAGACTATTGAGTACTGAAACATGATGAATAGCACCAAACGGTTTACAAGAGAATTTATAAACCTCTCTAAATTTCTACCAACAGAGACTATTTACCATTTTGAAGGGTCTGTAAAAATGTTGATCCAACATCTCAGGAATTTTGATGAATTCCAACTTATAATCAGTTGATGACCTTGGCCGCAGTAACAAAGAATGCATATCTACACATATTTCTCCACTGTAACCAGTATGGTTTGTAACATACTGATTCTGTCTTTAACATTATTATACATTAATCTTTAAAGATTTTTCATTTTTATTTTTTGAAATCTTAGGTTAAATATTTATCTTGATTACTGAATCATTTAGCACTGTTTTTCCTGTTGTGCTTTTCTCACTTCCCTGTAATCCTGGCCCAATAGAACACAGGCTATATATTTATTGTGTATCAGTAACTGAATATAAAGGACAAAAGGCATGACAGTATGATTAGCATTGTACTGTTACTTCTTTTTATATAGATTTGGATATAGATTTCCATGTGTCTCCATTAATTATACTTAAGAAATATAAGGACACCTATGTGTTTACATAGAAAATATTTCCCTTTATATTTACTTAAACCATTACCAAAAGAATTTATAAAGAATTTGTCAATATATAAAATTATTCATCTACAACACCTATCAGAAGTTGTATCAGTTTGAAAAAAGCAATGAAAGTTTTTTTAAGCATACTTGACCACTTCTTAGGATACAGTTTGCCTTTATAATAATAAAACTGTCATTGAATCTTGACATAGTCCACATTTCAGGTGGTATATAAACTCTTGGTAGCGTAGTGGTTACAAATCAGGCTGCGAGGCGCAAGGTTAGCAGTTCGAAACTACCAGCTGTTCTGCGGGAGAAAGATGAGGCTTTCTGCTCCCGTAAAGATTTACAGTCTTGGAAACCCTGTACAGGGTCACTATGAGTCGGAACCGACTCCACGGCACACAACAACAACAACATATGTTAATATAAGAAGTAGTTCTAGCAGTATATCATTTATATCAACTGATATTTTGACAGACTTAATATTTGAAGTTGAAACTGTTACAACACCTTTAATGTTCTAACATAAATTGTTATGAGCTCTGGTAGCGTAGTGGTTACGAATCGGGCTGCGAACCTTAAGGTCAGCGGTTCGAAACTACCAGCCGCTCCGCGGGAGAAAGATGAGGCTTTCTACTCCCGTAAAGATTTACACCCTCGGAAACCCTGTACAGGGTCGCTATGGGTTGGAACCGACTCGACGGCACTTAACAACAACAACAACATCATTATGATGAGATAAAAACAAGAAAGATCTCATTAAAGTATGAAGCATTTTACAACATGGTACCTACGTGGCTTTATCCAATGCAGTTGTCAAAGATCTTTATAGACTATTAAATATTAGATTATAAATGGATAAGTTTTATAATACACAATTTATATAATACATAATTCAATAGGGCTGTCTATGGGTCTCATTTAAAACTAAACTTGACCATTACATATGATATTTATATATATACATGTACACACACACATATATATGATATGTTAATTTCATGATGAAAAGTGATATGGCAGTCAACTAAAAAACAATGAAATATGCTAAAATATTATTTCTTAATGCTAAATTTAGGTGTTGTATCAATCAGTTGGTAAAATAAGATAACATTCAGAATAAAATCATCAGTGATAAATGCTATGGGGAGACGAAGAAATTGTGTCCTGTCAAATTTTGAACAAAATGAAGTCCTAGTCTTAATACTTGTTCAAAAGTTGTTTGGTTTTAAATTCCAAAGGTTTTATTTATTTCTTTTAAGATTACCGGTTAAACTTTTTCTTCAAGTTATGTTTAATCAGTTTTTTTTTTTCTAATGCATGACCTTCTTTTCACATAAACCTATGTACTTGTTTAGATATAAACATTGGGTGCATCGAGATAGAATATTAAACCTGAACATTTAAAAGGTAAATTACTCATATGTTTGCATCAAATAGAATGCTCACATGTGTCTGATATTATGCTTTGATTTTGATATCATATTCTATAAAAACAAATTATTTCCATAGATAGGGGTTTTCTAGCTCCTAGGCATTTCAACAAAGTGGAATAATTCAACTGCATGTCCATAAATTTATACATTTGACTATGTTAAGTTTGGCCTCACCATTTTAGACCTCACCTTATGTAAGGACACATACATTAGAACTTTACCAGAAAACTATTCTACCGTAATAGGAGATATCACTTGAAAGCTTTCCAAAATGATAATTAGTGAAGAGTAGACACATAAAACTGTCTGGGCAGAAGAGTTATTGGCACTGATGCTCCATGTCAAAATGTGAACTCTATTTATCTGCAGACATTAATTATGGATGGCTTTTTTCAACTAGGTTAATAGATAATTTTCATTGACTGTCATTTGTAACAGTGCTCAAGAACCATCATAATGAATGGAACCACCAGGACTGAGAATATTTGCATTTCAGGTATGACAAGGTTACTTCAAGATCTTAACAGTATGGCAAATTTGACACTTGACATTAAATTATTCTCAGTGGATACATTTTGTAAATGTTCTCCTGGTCGATCAGTACAAGAGCTTGATAATATATTAGACTCTATGTAACCTTTTTTATTTGTTTGGGGAGGGGTTGACCTATTATATTTTGAATTAATTGAGAATTTTAAAAGACAAAACAACCTTTCACATAGTGTTAAATTGATAATGTTAGTCAAATTATATACATTTCATCTTGATAAATGGTGCTATATATATTTGTTAGAAAATGCAATTATGGACTATTAAAATTTTAGAAACTAGCATTTATTTTAAAGGTGGGTTGAAGATAAATGAAAATTAGGCTGGTATATGAGAACCACGGTGGTAGTAAATAATTGTTAAAATATGTTAACTGTATTTTAGCCTTTCTAAACTCTTTATGGAGTCTTGATTTGGCACTGTGGGTTAATGCACTGAGCTGCAAAGTCGGTTTGAACCACAAGGGCAGTGGTTCAAGCTCACCAGCCACTCCTTGGAAACCTAACACAGGGTCATTCGTTATGTGTTGGAATTGGCTTGATAGCACTTAACAACAAAAACTCTGTATGTCTTAATGTTTGGCTGATGATAACTAAAAGATTTCTCTGAGGAACAGTCACCAGATATTATTATCAGTTTAACCAAAGTGTATTTTTTCAAATATGTTTATAATTAGATTAATTTTATGTAAGTAAAATCCAGGTTATGTCTGAATAAAAATGATATGAATAGATGCATAGTATATAGATGTGTTGGTGTTAAGTGCCACTGATTCGGCTCTGTCTGATAGAGATCCTGTATGGGCTTTCCAAGACTATACTACTTTTCAGGAGCAGAAACCCTCATCTTTCTCCAGTGGAGCAGCTGGTAGGCTCAAACTGCCCATCTTGTGGTTCATAGCCCATTGTTTGTTGTTAGATATGTTCAGATTGGTTTAAATTCATAATGACTCTATTCACAACAAAACAAAATGCTGCCTGGTCCTGTACCATCCTCACTGTCATTGCTGTGTTTAAATCTATTGCTGCAGCCACTGTGTCATTGAGGATCTTTCTTTTTTTCACTGTCCCTCTATTTTCCATGCGTGTTATTCTTCTCCAGAGGCTAGTCCTTTCTGATAACATTCCTTGCTCTAGTAAGCATTCTGGCTATATTTCGTGGAAGATATATTTGTTTGCTCTCATGAAAGTCCATCATATGTTCAATGTATTTTGCTAAAATCATGAGTTCTTCTTCAGTCTTCCTTAACCATTGTCCAAATTTTACATACATACACTATGATTGAAAACAGCCTGGCTTGGGCTCAGATGTACCTTAGTTCTCAAAGTGACATTTTTGCTTCTTGATACTTTAAAGAGGTCTTTTGCAGAAGATTTGTCCAAGGTAACACATCATCATAGCCCCAGATTGCTAATCCCATGGGAATTAACTGGATTCAAGAAAAATTAAATCCTTGAGAACTTCCATCTCTCTCTCCCACCCCCCACCCCCATTCATCACAATGTTACTTATTGGTCCCACAGTGAGGAATTTTTTTTTTACTTTTTTTTAATATTAAGATGCAATTCATACTTCAGACTGTAGTCTTTACTTTTTATTAGTAATTACATCAAGTCCTCTTCACTTTCAATATACAGGTTGTATCATCTGCATATCACAGCTTCTTACTGTGTCTTCCTCCAATCTATATGCCACATTCTTCATGTAGTTCAAGTTCTCAGATTACTTATTTGATATACAGAATTAGTGTGTACAGTGAAAGAATATAACCATTACACACACCTTTTTTTTATATTTTGAACCAGGCAGTATCCACTTGTTCTATTCAAACAACTGCCTCTTGGTCTATGTACAATTTCTGCATGAGCACAATCAAGTGTTTTAGAGTTCCCATAGTTTGCAATATTATCCATAGTTTTTTTTTGTTTGTTTGTTTGTTTGTTTGTTTGTTTGTTTTTTATGATCCACATAGTCAAATGCCTTTGTGTATTTAATAAAACAAAGACAAACACCTTTCTGGTATTCTCTGCTGACAGCCAAGATCCATATGGTATCAGCATTGGTATCCCTTATTCCAAATCCTCTTCTGAATCTAGATTTAATTTTTGATAGTTCCCTGTTGATGTACTGCAGTAACCATTTTAAATCACCTCCAGCAAAACCTTAATTTTGAGTGGTATTATTTGCAAAAAATGTCATGGAAGTGGTGTCTGATCATCTCTGACTTCACCAATGAGAAGGGCCATAAAACTCACTATCTGCCCAGGATCAATCCCTATGAGTTTGAGGTCAGACATACTTCCATTTTCTAACCCTCTTTTCCAATTCTGACACTAACTCCAAGGCATTCTCTATTGACCCCCAGTGAGATGGATTGTCAAAGTGGCAGCATCAATGGGCTCAAGTGTGGCAACAGTTGAGAAGTTGGCCTAGGACCAGGCAATGTTTACTCCTGTTGTAGAATCATAGAGTCAGTACTGACTTGCTGGCACCTAACGATAACAACTGTTGGGTGTGACTATCTGTTGCAGTGATCACACAGAATTTATAGACAATCCTTGCAATTTTGTGGTTTATTAGCAAATTTAACAGCTTTCAGTTTAAGATTATAAATGCTCAGAACAAAGTTCTTCAATCAAGACAGCCTCTTCTTAGCCATGCCCACAGCCTCTCTCTGGTTCTTGGTTACATAAGTAAATAGTCCCCTGGCCTTTTCTCTGGTCAGGTAATGCTACAAAGCATATTTAGCACAGCCAAAAGATGCCCAAAGGGCACTCAATTTGCCAAAATCCTCATCCCAAATGCGGTCAATTTTAGCTCCCTAGCTCCATAGATCCATTTAGCTTCCCTGATTAAATGCGTGCAAGTGTCACATTCTGCAAGAAAGTCTTCTGCCTAAAGTCACTTAGCTTTCCTTGCTTTGTGGCTGAGAAGCCCACAACTTTGTCTTGTTCTCTGGTTCTTTATTGCGCTACCATCACTCCTCTGACACTCCTCTTCTGCTCTCTGGCGTCACAGTTCTCTGGCTCCTTGAATGATCTCTGTTCAGCATGCAGGGTTCTAGGATCCAAAACTTCACTGCATTCCTGCGTCTACTTTCTTGGTGATAGTGAGGTCAGGGTCCAAATGCTACACTTCTTTCCTGATTCTTCTTTTTTTTGATAGTCATGATATTCCCCATTCCTGTTCCTGAGATGAGTCATTGTAGACCAGCAGAATGACAAAACTGACCAATCACATGTTAGAGTTCCAAGTTTTTGCAATCACAGTTAATCCTGCTAACAGTCATTCACAACTGAATCATATAGTTGTTTCAGCATTTTCACCTTTCTTCTCTTACCCAGGTGTTTTAGGAAAGAGGAAACACATCCATTCTACATGGTCCCACCCCATTGTTTTGTGGGAGTTTTAAACACTATGGCTAAAAGAGTCATATCAAATAAATCACTGCACCACACTAAAGATATTGTTCTTATAATTTCCCCATTCCATTGGATCACCTTTCTTTTATAATTGATTCTATATGAATCTCTTCCAGTTTGCAAGACATCTGTCTTCCAAATTTCTTGGACTAGATAAATGAGTACAAGTTCGTCATTATTTTCACTTGCTGCATGTGCAGCTTTTATTGTTATTCAGTACCTGCACCTTGGTTCTTACTCATAGTAACCTTGTCTTGTATAGGGTTTCAAGGAGCAATGATGGGTTTGAACCTTCAACCTTCTTTTCAGCAGCCTAGTGCATATCCTACAGCATCCCACCAATATTACTTTTATATCAATGAAAAAGTTCAAAGCTTTATTTAGGTTAAAGAGGAAATGTTCTGATTCACCTACACTTTCCACTTAAAGATATAGTTAGGAACGAATTTAATTCATAACCCAAGGATTGCCTATATGTAACCCCACTCAGGGTCACAATAAGTTGGGACCAACTCAATGGTACATAACTACAGCAACTCATACAGTCATGTCCCACATAAAATCCTTGTGCAATATTCAACTGCATATATGTCTGTGGTTCCATACAGTGATAAAAGAGTTCAAAATTCTCATTTGGAGAACGGGATTGGATATAATTAGACCTAGTGGAAGTGCAGCTTAATGTACACATGTTATATTGTGCAGCCAGGCATTTAATGGTATGATACATTGTTATTGTTGTTGTTGTTGTTGAGTTCCATAGAATCAGTTCTGGCTCATAGCAGCCCTGTACAGGGCTTCTGAGGAGTGCCTGGTGAGGTTGAAGCACCAAACCTACTTTGAGGTTGAGTGCTTATCCTATGGTGCCACAAAAGACTCCAAAATACATTATATTGAGAGATTATTTGCTCCAGGAAATAATGCGGATCTCCAACAACATCCAAATCTGTATAGCATCTTATTTTGCATGAATGTTAAGTGACCTGTACATATATAAACGTATATGCACATACATGAATATTTTGCCTCCAACACACATTTAAATTGTGGAATTAAAATGCATGGAAAGTTAATTTTGCAAAATGTGTTAAAAAGATTTTTTGGGGGGAGATGATCTGAATATTATACTTGGATATTGTTCAGTAAATATGTCTACTTATGGCACGCAACTGCAACCAAAGGAAATATAATTGATCATTGTATTTTAAATGACAAGCAGACACAAAGAAAATATCATTAACCAAACTAACTTTTTATAAGTGACCCTTTTTAATATAATTATTATAGATACATGACTACTTTATAAAATCAAAGACTTCCAAATACTTTATTTATAAATATACCTAAGAAGTGTTTTATTTCGTTAAGTATATTTAGACCATAGCTATGTTTAAATTCACCTGTTCTGTTATAAAGTTTGATGGGCTAACTTAGAATTTGTAATTACTGGAATAGAAGCAAAAAGAGAAACTAACATTATCTAGTTATCTCTATATATAGAGATGTATAGGGTAAGCAGAAGAACACTCACATTCCCCTTGTCCTTTATTTAATCTTTGTAAAAGCCCAAAGACCTTGGCTGTAAGATTACTTCTCATTGAAAAAGTACCATAATATAAATTCTCACAGTCAGAACCAAATCTGAGTTATTAATTTGATAATATCATCCTATTTCATAATATTTTATAAGATTTCAATTACATGGAAAAATTACTTTAATCAAAAACACTTTTAATCAACAAAATCCTTCTCTAATTTATTACATTTTAATTTTAAAATTATTATTTTAAATCTTCTTAAGGAACATCAAATTGCTCTTACTGAGAAAATCTTATACTTATTTTTTAGTTAAAAGTGTTATATATGTTCAAATAGTAAGCACAAAACAATTAAAAATATACAAAGAAAAATCAGTATAAATTAGAATTTATGGGAACAGACTGCTTCATCTTTTTTTCATGGAGTGTTTGGTGGGCTCAAACCTCAGATCTTGTGGTTTTCAGTCCAGTGCTTACCAGATGGAGCTGCCACACTTATTTTAATTTTGAAATGATTCTTAAATTAGAAGATAGTATATCTTAAATAATCAAAATCTCTTTCTTTTTTAAT
>NW_006408654.1:7126674-7132345 GCF_000296735.1 Chrysochloris asiatica
TCCCGTAAAGATTTACACCCTCGGAAACCCTGTACAGGGTCGCTATGGGTCGGACCCGACTCGATGGCACTTAACAACAACAACAACAACATGGTCCTCTACTGCTCTTTCTCTCCATGTTCTCTTATCTGTCTCCATCTCTGGTTTTGCTGCTTCTCTGGATACCGTCCCACATTCCGCTCATGCTCTTCTCCCTTGCTGGTCCTAGGGTTCTCTGTGTCTGGGCTGTAAGATTAACTACTCCCTTCTTTTTGTTTCAAAACTTTTACCTTTGCACTTGGGACAGTCACAATTAATCATGATAAAAATTACTCACTATTGAATCATAAGAATCTTATCTCCATCTCCTTTAAGCGGACCCATGTAGACAAGATGAAAACTATTTAGAGGGGATTCTACCTTCCCCCCAACACTATGAAACTAAATGCCCTCTCAAAAATTTGTAAGCCAGGGAGGCGGGGCTTAATGCCAGATAGGGTAGAGGTACAGTGAAGATCTGTGTCAGCAATACCACAGAATACCAGATAAAGTGGGTTTAGGGCACAGCTCCAAAACTCTGACCCACATATCTAGGAATATTTTTAAATTTTCAAGGCTTATAGCTAGTGGAACTTGTAGCAGAAGTAAGAAATCTCATAATTTAGAATTTGCCGGACTCAGCGGCCCAGAGGTGACAACTTGGCGAGACCAAACAGCAAGACCAAGTGAGGGAGCAAGCAGAACTGCCAAGGAACAATGCCGCAGGAACCTTGGAACAAAGGTAGAAAATATATGTTGACGATTTTACTTTGTTCTGATTTTTTTTTTTTCTTTTGGTATCTGTTCATTGGTCCTCCACTGTTTGCACACCTCCATTCTGGTGGTTAGAGGGAGTGCCTGAGCAAGTGGACACCCCTTACCTCCACCACTGGTGGGTTCTTCTGCCATGCATGAGCACAGATAGTTTCAGTATTTAAAGCAACAAGCAGCTCTAAACAGCCACAGACGGCCCTAAGCTGTTTGTTGTTGTTAAGTACCGTGGAGTCTGCTCCGACTCATAGTGACCCTGCACAGGGTTTCCGAGGCTGTAAATCTTTACGGGAGCAGAACGCCTCATCTTTCTCCTGCAGAACCGCTGGTAGTTTCCAACTGCTAACCTTGAGGTTGGCAGCCCGACTCGTAATCACGACGCTACCAGAGCTCCTTATTAATAGGGAAAAGGCCAGAACGAGAGTGTGGAGACGGAGAGAGAATTTAAAATCAAAACAGGCTGAAAATTAAATCCGGAGGAACAGCATAACAATCAATAGGCATCTTGGAATTTATTAGGTGGCCTTGAAGCAAAAAGCTGAAAGTGGATATTAAAATCCTACTCATATTAGGCTACAGATTTTTTTTCTCTTCCTCCTTTTCCTTTTCTGCAATTATAGACTACAGTATACAATCTAGTTGTTTTGTTGGTGGTGGATTTTTTTCTTTTCTTTGCTGTACCTTTTTAGTTGTTTTTTGTTCCTCCTTTTACCTTTGGGGGACTCTGTCTCTCCCTATATTACCCAAAAAGAGATAGAAATTGCTGCCATATAGTCAAGATACAGTCATACTTTATAAAACCCCACAATCCAGGCAAGAACCAGTAGCAACTGCCAACAGCAGGTAGGCAGACAACACCTGTGAAAGTTACTCTGAGTTACGCAATAAGAAAAGTGAAAAGGGAAGCCCACATCCTGATCACATCTGGTGAAGATTATGTGCCGTGGAACTGGTTCCAACTCATTGTGACCCCGTACAGGGATTCTGAGGCTGTAAATCTTTACAGGAGCAGAAAGCCTCATCTTTCTCCCATGGAACAGCTGGTAGTTTTGAACTGCTGACCTTAAGGATCACAGGCCGATTGGTAACCACTATGCTACCAGAGCCTGGTGGCAATCAGAAAGCATAAAAAATACCAAAACACATACTCAGTTAAGTTAAGGCCACAGATAAACACTAAACATGTCCAAGAACCCAAAGCAGATGACCATATCAGCACATGTCCAGAAACAAGATAAAATGTCTGAGACAAATGACCTAGAGGTAGACCTGGACTACATTCTGGAAAGAAGGCAGGCCTGAGATGGAATTCAGAAAAATTATTATAAAATGTTTCAAAACACTTTATGATGGAGTTGAGAAAAATAAGGAAGAAGTCAGGAAACCGCTACAGGAACAATCAAATAGGATAGATATAGCATTGGAAACAATTCAAAACCTACAGAAAGAGATCTAAATGATCAATAATAGAATATCAGAAATAGACAATACAATGGAAGAGCGATATTTTGTCTGCAAGAGACACATCGTACACACAGAGACAAAAACAGATTAAAAGTCAAAGTATGGAACAAAATATACCTAGCTAATTGCAATAAAAAATGAATGGTGGAATTGTGTTCGCAGCCACTGCCTCACCACTGTCTCTCTCCAACAACAGCACTGCTTCTAGCTCACCAAACTTCAGCTGAAGGAGAAGGGGGGTTAAATGAAGAGGTCTCTATACTATGGCCCCTACAAAGCAGACTCCAAGCAAATCAGCTGGTGGGAAAGCACCCAGGAAGCAACTGACTACAAAAACCACTTGTAAGAGTGTGCACTTTACTGCAGGGGTGAAGAAACCTCATCGTTATAGGCCTGCTACTGTGGTGATGGTGAAATTAGACGTCATCAGAAGTCCAATGAACTTCTGATTCGTAAAATCCGCTTCCAGCGTCTGGTGCAAGAAATAGTTAAGGACTTCAAAACAGATCTATGTTCCAGAGTGCAGCTATTGGTGCTTTGCCAGATGCAAGTTAGGCTTATCTGGTTGGCCTTTTTGAAGACACCAATGTGTGTACTATATACCAAACATGTAACAATTATGCCAAAAGACATCCAGCTAACATGTCGCATTTAAAGACATTTCATTCTTTTAAAAAAATTTAAATTCTCTTCTTTCTGTTATTGGTCATTCTGAACATTAGATTTTTGTTTTCCCACATGATGACAAAAGGTACCTAAGTATATGATTGCAAATGGAAAAATAAGGGGCAGAAATCAGGTATTGGCAGTTTTTTCATTTTCATTTGTGTGAATTGTTAATATAAATGTGGGGACATAAAGGATTAATGCAAGTCAAAATGTTTCAGTGAACAAGTTTCAGGAGTTCAACTTTATATCAATTATAAATAAACCTGGTAAAATTTTCTGGACAATGCCAGCATTTGGATTTTTTTAAAAACAAGTAAATTTCTTATTGACAGCAACTAAATAGTGAGTGTAGTATTTTTATCATACAGTAGATTCCATCCATTCACTATACTTTTCTAGCTGAGTTGTCCTACAAGCAAGTACATATTGTTAATGTTGTCTGTCTTCAGTGCTGGTCCTGTACATTTGCTATTAAAATACATTAACTATAAAAAAAATGGGAGTGGCAGTACTAATCTCTGATAAAATAAACTTTAAGGCAAAAACCAGCATAATAGCTCAAGATAGACATTATCTCATGATTAAAGGGACAACTGAACAAGATGACATAACCATAATAAATATCTATGTTCCCAATGAAAGAGCTCCAAAATATACAAAGCAAACTCTCATAGATATGAAGAAATAGACAAATCTACAATGATCAAAAATGGATAGACAACCAGAAAGAATCTTGACAGAAACACAGAGGAACTAAACAGCAAATTCAGCCAACTGGACCTCCTAGATTTGTACAGAGCATTCAATAAAACAACAGCACAATACACATTCTTTCTGATGCAAATGGAACATTCTCCAAAATAGACCATGTGTTTGGCTAAAAAAAAAAAAAAAAAATACCCTCCATAAATTTACAAATATCAAAATACTATAAAGCATCTTCTCAGACTACAATGCTACAAAATTAGAAATCAACAATAGGAACACTGAGGAATTAAAGTTAAATACATGGAAACTTAATAACACCCTGCTGAAAAGCAACTGGGTAGTAGAAGAAATAAAATGTGAACTCACAAAGTTCCTAGAAAAAAAAATTAGAATGAAAACACAACATACAAAAATCTTTGGGACGCTGAAAGAGCCATAAACAAGTATGCACACCAATGCTTATATCAGCACTATTCACAATAGCAAAAAGACGGAAACAGCCTAACTGTCCATCAATGGGAGAATGGATAAACAAACTGTGGTACATACACACAATGGAATACTACACTACCTTGAAAAATAACAAGGAGCTGCAAGCCACCACTTAACATGGATGAACCTTGAGGACATTATGCTGAGTGAAATTAGTCAGTCACAAAATGACAAGAACTGCATAAGACCATTATTGTAAAAGCTTAAGAAAAGATACCCATACTAAAAGGAAAAAAAAAAATTTTTTTTTTGTTGGTTACACAGGGTAGGGAATAAACACATCATAGTTCTGGTGTTGGAGAGGACACTACACAAGAAGGGGGAGGGGATGGAAGAACAATGTAGATAGGGGAACACTGGGGAAGGTTTGCATGGGCTAAATGAAACAGGCAAATAGTGATGTGTGCTCAACCTTGAAACAAAAAGGCTTTGTGATACAGGGACTGAGGCATAGATTGAATAGGTTAAAGATGGTAAATAATGTTAAAATGCTTGACTGTCTTATGAATATTCGTTTCCCTTGTGTTCTACTGTAATACAACACTTATGTGGGATAGAAAGGAATGTTGAAAAATATGATTACAGAAAGTTTATAAGCCCAACTTCAGCCTATAACTGATTGGAATACCTAAAAGGGGTTCTAGAACTTGCCCAGTGAAATAGGCTTCTTGCAGAGCTTTTATTGTCTATGGGACCTTGTGTGGAAACCTAAGCCCCATTCAGAACCTTATGAGGTGGACTATTCCCACTTGTAAGGACAAGCAGACCAGCTTGGGACAGCTAGAGGAACAGAAGATACTTCTTGAAAGAAAGACTAGCAGGAAAAATCCAAAACAAAAATGGCAGTCTGACTGACTACTACCAGAACAAGAAGTTGTTTGCTGGAAAGCGATCAAGGCAAGCATTCAATTCCTTCAGAAAAACCCATCTCCAAGACTGAAACTCAAAGGAAACACATGAGCAGGCATGTAAACTTGCTGGCGACCATGTTGGTCTGATGGTGAGTGGAAGAGGGGAAAAGGCAGTGAAGAAGATGTGGGCTGAGTTAGACCACATTCCATAGACTTCTGTTGGCCTGGAGATGAGAGAGAGGAGAAGTTGATTGTTCTGAAGGGTGGTGAGACCTGCGGAATCATGAGCCCATGGACTAGTACGTAGCCACAGAGGTTTGGAGCTGAGAGTGACGTGCCAACATGATGTGAAGTAAGGGGAGATGCATAAAAATGCCCAAACTTATAGATAGTACCCATTCGACCTAGCTTCGATGTTTTGATGATCAGAACTCAACTAGAGAAAGATTTATTTATTTCTTTGTTAAAGGAAGCAAGTGTAAATTGCTACAATTTGATGAACTTGACCTATACTTAGGGATATAGTAGCTAAAAATACTAGCTGAGAGGGAAAGAGTTTTCACATTAAAAATCAATCCTAATTCCACTGTATATAGGGTTGAAACATTTACTTATGAAGATTAAAGAGCACAGCCTTCGATATGGATTACATCTCAATGTCAAGAAAACAAAAATCCTCACCACTGGACCAATAAACA
>NW_006408654.1:7132895-7135463 GCF_000296735.1 Chrysochloris asiatica
GGACTCAAGTGTGGCAGCGGTAGTGAGGTTGGCCCAGGATCGGACATTGTTTCGTTCTGCTGTGCATGGGGTCACTATGAGTCGGTTCCGACTCGATGGCACCTGACAACAACAACAACAGGGATGGGCAACCTAGACAATGGCTACCAAAAATGGGAGGGGTTATAAAGGCATGAAGTGACTGGCTTACAAGTTGTTTTATTTGTTTTTTTAAAAACTGTTTTATTGTGAATTGTGTGATAGTTTATATGGGAGAACGTTAGCTTTACATTCATCCTGTCATGTATCGTTACATTGCCATGGTTGCAATACCCTCCATGCATCATTTGATCATCAATACACAGCGCCTTTCCCTCTCTGGGTCTAGAATTCTCAGCCATTCTGTCTCTCCACATCATCATCTCTGCCTCCATCTCTGGTATCACTGTTTCTTGGGTAGGGTCCCACACTCCCCTCCGCTTCCCTAATGGTCCCTAGGATCTCCGCTCCTGGACTACAAAGTCTACCACTCCCCTCTGTTTGCTACAAAATGTCAATCATTACATTTTCAACCCTCACAGTCAGTCTTGCTTGTAATTATTTACCATTGTACTACATGAGTGCTACCCCATCTCCTTTCATCAATCCCAACCAGAAAGATTGGATACTATTCAATGGAGATTCTGCCTTACTCTACACCCTCTGGATCTAGGCTCCCTCTTGAAAGTTGGTAAGCCAGTCACTTCTTGCATTTGTAGGCCCCCTCCCCATTTTGGGTAGCCAATGTCCAAGTTGCCCATACCTGTGTATTGAGGGTGTGGTAATGATCCTTGCTCTAAAAAAATGTTTCCTCTCTTGAGTTACTGCATCCAGAGGTATAGGTCATGTTCATCAAAATTTATCAGATTACTCTTTTTTTCCTCTTCTTTCTTTTAGTTGAGCTCTGATCATCCAGCCATTGAAGCCAGGTCAAGTGGGTATTATCTGCAAGTGTGGGTGTTCTTGTGCATATGCTGTATCTTCTTATCAGCTGACGCTTCATTCTCCACTCTAGTTCTCTGTGATTATGTCACTGACTTTGGGCCCAGGACTCCCCAGGTCTTCCAAAACTGCTGGCCAACTAGGTCTCCACCTGGGTTCACAGGAGTCTATTGAACTTGGTTGGAATTAGCTTGCAGCTTCATTGCTGTTTTTCCATCACTTCCCCTTATTGGTGACCAAAGTGCTCACCAGTCAGAGCACATGTCTCCTTGTGTATTCCCATTGAGTCTTAGTCTTGGAAGGGAGTTTCCCTGAGGGGCCTGACCACTTGTCTTGATGTTTACTGGTTGTTCAACTTGCTTATTCTTGTAATAGTCAGTCAGACTACTGTTATTGTTTTGTATTTTTCCTGTCAGTCATTCTTTCAAGAAGTATCTTCTGTTCTTCTAGCCACTCCAGACTGGTCTGCTCATCCTTTCAGGTGGAAATTTCCCACCTTAGAAGATTCTGGATGGGGTTCAAGTTTCCACCTATGGTGTTATACAATGTAGAAGCTCCACAGTAAGCCTCCTTCACTGGGCAAGTTATAGCCGCATTTTAGGTATTCCAATCAGTTATAGACAAAAGAAGGACTTATAAGCTTTCTATGATGATATTTCTGGCTATTACGTTCTATCCCCCTCAAGTGTCTGTTTTATAATGGTATGCAAGGGAAACCAAAATTCAAAAGACAGCTAAGCATCTTAATTTTTTTCCCCTTTTGCCCATTCCAACCATGTCTCAATCCCTGTATCCCAGAGCCCTGTTATTTCAAGGTTGTGCATACATCATTATTTACGTCTTTCCCACGTAACCCACACAAACCTGCCTAATTGTTTTCCCATCCACCTTGTTCTTCCATATCCCTCTCCCTTCTTGTGTATTGACCCCCTTCCTAGCACCCAAACTATACTATGCCTATTTCCTACCCTGTGCTTCACCTTCGGCTCCCTCCCCACACCCCAACCCTCATCCCGGTAACCAGCAAAAGAATCCCACCCCTTTTAATATGAGTTATTTTCCTTAGTCTTTTATAGTAATGGCCCTATGCAATATTTCTCCTTTTGAGACTGAGTAATTTCACTCAACATAATGTCCTCAAGGTTATCAGTAGCTTACAGCTTCCTTGTTGTTCTTCAAAGTAGCATAATATTCCATTGTATGTAGTACCACAGTTTGTTTATCCATTCTTCTGTTGGTGGGCACTTAGACTGTCTCCATCTTTTTTGCTATTGTAAATAGTGGTGCTATGAACATTGGTGTGCATATATCTACTCATGCTATGGTTCATATTTCTTGTGGATAAATACCAAGTAGAGAAATTGCTGGATCATAAGGTATTTCTATTTTCAACCTTCTGAGGTAGCCCCATATTGCTTTCCAGAGAGGTTGGACCATTTTGCAATCAACCAGCAATGCAGGACCATCCCAGTCTCTCCACATCCTTGCCAGCATTTATTATCCTCTATTTTTTTCTATTTTTGCTGTTATTATTGGTGTGAGATGATATCTCATTGTTGTTTTGATTTGCATCTCTAAGGAGCTCTGGTAGCGTAGTGGTTACGAATC
>NW_006408654.1:7135745-7138698 GCF_000296735.1 Chrysochloris asiatica
CCCATTCTGTAGGTTTCCTTTTTACTCTCCAGGTGAAGTCTTTTGATACACATAACCTTTTAATTTTATTATGCCCCCTTCATCTATTTTGTCCACTTTTGTTTGTGTACTTTTCAAATTGTTTGGTATTCTGTGTATTCCCTGAATTAGAGCCTTCACATTTGACCTATTTTTCATTGATGGCCTTCATAATTCTGGGATTCACATTTGGGTCTTTAATCCATGCTGAGTTGGTTTTTGTATAAGGCCTGAGGTAAAGGTCTTTTTTCAATCTTTTGCATATCACTTTCAGTTCTGCTAGCACCATCTGTTGACTTCTATCCCATCCCCATGCAAAATATTTAGGTACTTTGTCAAAAATCAGTTGGATGGGTTAATTTCTGGATTTCTGATTCTGTTTCATTGATCAATGTATCTTTCATTGTACCAGTACCAAGCTGTTTTGACCACTGTATCTGTGTAATAAATTTTGAAGACAGGGAATGAGAGGTTTTCAACATTATTATTCTTCGTGAGCAGTGTTTTGCTTATAGTGGGTCTATTTCCTTTACATTAAGGTCTGAAATTGTTTTTTTCCATCTCTTTGAAGAATGTCTTTGGAAATCTGGATTGGTATTGCATTTTATGTGTAAATTTCTTTGGCAATATTGACATTTTCACAATGTTAAGTCTTCCTATCCAGGAGCATGGTACATTCTTCCATTTTTGTAAGTCACTTTTGTTTTCTTGTAGTAGTGTTTTGTAGTTTTGTTTAAATAGGTCCATTGTTTCTCTGGTTACATATATTCCAAGATATTTCATCCTTTGGCAGCTATTATGAATGGCATTGCTTTCCTAATATCCTTTTCAAAATTGTCGTTATTGGTATAGAGGGATTCAAGTGATTTTTGTATGTTAATCTTATATCCTGCCACTCTGCTGAATCTTCCAATGAGGTCTAGTAGCTTTTTTACTGAGTTTTTGTGGTTTTCTATGTATAAGATCTTATATCTGCAAATAGAGTAAGTTACATTTCCTCTTTGCCAATTTGGATGCCTTTAATTTCCCTGTCTTGCCATATAGCTCTTTCTAAGACTTCCAGCACAGTATTGAATAGGAGTGGTGACAATGGGCACCATTGTCTGGTTCCTGGTCTCAGAGGGAAGACTTTCAGTTTCTTTCCATTGAGAGTGATGTAGGCTGTTGGTTTTGTATATATGCTCTTAATTATGTTGAGGAATTTCCCTTCAATTCCTACTTTGTTGATGGCTTTTATCATGAATGTATATTGGATTTTGTCAAATGCCTTCTCTGCATCAATCTATATGAACATGTGTTTATTTTCCTTTTTTTAAAATTTATATGGTGAATTACATTAATTATTTTTCTAATGTTGAGCCATTCTTGCATACCAGATAGGAATCCCACTTGATCATGATGTATTATTTTTTTTTACATGTTATTGAATTTTGTTGTCTAGGATATTGTTGAGAATTTTTTCATCTATGTTCATGAGGGATATTGGTCTGTAATTTTCTTTGTTAGTGATGTCCTTCCCTGGCTTTGGTATAAGGATTATGCTTGCTTCATATAATGTATTAGAAAGTTTTCCATCTTCTTCTATATTCTTGAATAATTTGAGAAGAATTGTTGACAGCTTTTCCCTCAATGTTTCATAAAACTCATCAGTGAAGCCATCTGGACCTGAACTTTTTTTGGTTGGGAGTTTTTTGATGACCTGATCAATTTCTTCATTTGTTATAAGTCTGTCCAAGTTTTCTACTTCACTCTCTGTACATTTAGGTAATTCTTACTTTTCTAGAAATGCATCCATCTTCTTTAGATTTTCAAGTTTGTTGGAGTACCACTCTTCATAATATTCTGTTGTTACCTTTTTATTTCCAAAGTTATGTATAAGTCTACCTGCAGCTCATTTGTGTCAGTTATTCTATTCTTTTATGTACACGTGTTGAAATGATCAGTTGTTTCTTGGGCATCTTCAATAATTAATTAGGTTTTAAATTATTAAATGAATGTATGTTGATGTTTTCTTGAGCTTTCTGATTGCCTTCAGGCCGATGTGATAAGGAGATACACTTCCCTTTTCACTTGTCTTATTGCTCAACTCCATGTAACTATAGCAAGTGTTGGCTGTCCATCTGTTGTATAGCAGCTGGTATTGGCTCTTGCCTGGATGGTGAGAATTTATAGATTGTGATTGAAGCTTGGGTATATGACCATAATTGCTGTCTCTTCTTGGTTTACCTGAGGGTAAAAGGGGACAAAAAAACAAAAGAGCAACAGTAAAATAAATAAATAAACAAACAAACAGATTTTGTACTACAGTCTATAATCACATAAAAGAAGAGAAGGAAAAAGAAAGAAAAAATCTGTAGCAAAATATGTTGTTGTTATTGTTGTTAGGTGCCATTGGGTCAGTACCAACTCAAAAGCCCTACGTACAACAGAACAAAACACTGCCTAGTTCTGGGACAACCTCACAATTGTTTCCACTCTTGAATTCATTGATGCTGCCATTTTGTCAATCCATCTCACTGGGGGTCTTCCTCTTTTTCTCTGACCATCAGCCTTACTAAACATGATATCCTTCTCCAGCAACTGGTCCCTCCCGACAATATGTCTGATGTACAAGATACAAAGTTTCACCATCCTGGCTTCCAAGGAGCACTCTGACTGAACTTCTTCCAAAACAGATTTGTTTGTTCTTTTGGCTGCCCATGACACTTTCAATATTCTCCAACACCATAACTCAAAGCATGCCCTTTTCTTGGCTGGCTCAGGCCATTCTGGGAGACCATTCTGTTTTAAGAAGTGCATGGTGACTCCTTTGACTTCCGCCATTCTGGGCCCAGAATTCATTTACCTGGCAGATCTGTGCGGATGCATAGTAGAACCCTCTGGGTGTGTGTAGGGTGAGGGTGTCCACTCGCTCGGGTACCCCTCTAGTCACCAA
>NW_006408654.1:7138798-7152713 GCF_000296735.1 Chrysochloris asiatica
ATATATATATATATTCACACCTTTATCTCCAAGGATTGTTATACATCTGCAGTGGGAGTGCTTCTCTGACCCTTCACCAACTCTGTCACACCCAAGATGGCTGCTCTGGGAGTTGGCTGGTTTCTGCAGAACAGAAAACAGTGTTTCTTGCTTCTGCTACAAATTCCACTGGCATAAGCCTTTGAACTTTCTAAATATTCCTTTATATGTAGTTGAGTTCTAGGACCATCCCCTAAACTTGCTTCAACCCATAATCTGTGTTATTGTTGGTAGAGCTCTGTGCCTCACATATCCCTAATCTGCCATTAAGCCCTGCCACCCCCAGACCTTTGAATTTTTAACATACAAATTGTACCTGGGAATTTCCATACATTTTTGACGAGACTCACTGCCAGGCATTTAATTTCCACTTGGCACAAGTGTGACATTTTATATGTAGTTCAATCTCTCCATCTTTGTAAGTATTTTTTGAAGATTATTATTTCATTCAATGGCCAATGATACCTAACCATTATCCCAGAACATGCTTCCACTTTTGTAACACTTTTATTATCAAAAGTCCCAAGTCACTCCCACTTCATATTATTTCACAGGTAGCAGAACTCATTGCAAACATTAAACACTAGGTTTAATGAAAAACAGAAAGAGTGTCAGAACAGAAATCCCCATTTTGACGAAGCAGTAGCAGTACTTTGTAAAAAATGCTGGAAGTAGCATGCAACCATACAACATACATAAAAACTTAATTAAAAAAAAACAACAAACAAAAACAGAAAAAAATTGAATAACTAATAAACTCAAGTATAAAATATAAATAATAAGTATTCATTTTAGAATGAACTAGCTAGAACCAAAAAACGATTTAACATTCACAAGGTAGTCAACAAAACCTGCACGAATTAGTCACTGGAACAGAGTAGCATTATGACTGATCAGTCTAATGGAAAGAAGTTCATGTCAAAATCATAGCTTATAACACCATGATATTATACCCAATATAAAATTTTTATGTAAAATAAAGCTCATGTACTTTACTGAATAGTGAGTGGATGACAGTTTTTTCAGATCTCGAATCCAGGAATTCTTCCACTTTTTGTTATCTAGAAGTGTCAGATTGGAGTCTATGCAGTCTATCTGATTAATTCTGTTAGGATTCTGATGCACAGGATAGATAAAACTTGATATCTCTTATGAAATTATGCTTTGAAACTGTTTTCACCATCTATATTAAATGACCACTTTTGAATTCTTACAATTGCAAACCTAGTTAATTTCCATTTCTTTCAACCTAAACTAACTGCATTTTTTTTTTTTTAATACCATATGATCTTAATCATCTCAGCTTGAGCATAACCTCTCTCCCTCTGGCAAATGTGTATCAGAGTAAAAAGTGATCTCTCATGGTTGATACATATTTTTCACTGTGTTTAGTATAATTCTGTAAATCTTAAATAACATCATGGGTCCCAGATGAGTGCTATTAGTGATACTTAAAGTATTCCTAAGAAGCAGGGAAAAGTCATGACACTACAAGAGTAAGTTAAATTGCTTGATGTGCACTATATATTGAAGTCTGTAGGCTGCCATTTAAAAATAAATAGATTCAACATAAGGACCATTATAAAGAAATAAAAGGAAATTTGTTAAGTTATTGCTGCAGCTGAACAAGCATGGACAAAAATCTTGTACTCTTTGCAAAATGCCTTTTTATCACGTATTGCCATGCAGTTTTTATGTGGCTATATAAGGGAGTACTGGTGTGGTGCTGTGGGCTAATGTGCCAGATTGAAAAGTCATTTGAACTGCAAGATCAGTGGTTCAAGCTCACCAGCTGCTTCTTGGAAACCCTATACAGGGTCGCTATTGATCAGATCTGACTCAACAGCACTTAACAACAACAACAGTATATAATGCATATAATGCACATTAGATTTGCTAATCAACTATTTTTGCTATCAGTAAGGTTTCCAGGCAATAATAGGCTGCTAGTAATTGAGTCTGGGGAGAGTTATATGAGGATATTCAACTGTGTGTGAGGTGACAGGCATGGACTCCTCATTCTTGCATTGTTTAAGGGTCAACTGTACTGACAACCTCAAATACCATAATTTGAGGGAGTTTTCTTCCATATATATTTTTTAAATGACCAGTTTTCTTTATGAATGAATTACTCAGGAAAACATAGATTCTTCTCTTTTGGACATCTATTCTGATTTTTCTTTTAAAAGACAAAAGAAATCATATATATATATATTTAATTTTCTTTTTAAGAAATAAAAAACTTGATTCCCTTGACTATATCTTAAACTGTCTTAAATATGAATTTTTCTCAGATTCTTCTTGTGTTTTCCAAAGAAGCCAAATGATTTGTTCCATTTAAATAAATGTAAATTATGAATTATTTTATAATTTCAGTAAAATGATTAGTTACCTACATGGGTAAGAATGGGCATGTGGTGGCTCTGTAGGATTGATTACAAACCACATGTTCAGTGGTTCTAACCCACCAGCCACTATTAGGGAGAAAGATGAAGCTTTCAGCTCCTGCAAAGATGAATAGCCTCAGAAACCTTACACAGGGTCATTATGGACAGAACAAACTGGATGCTACCTAACAACAACAAATGTAAGAAACTCTACTCTCAAGTAGCAAGTTCATTTTTTGAAGTAAAGCTGAGGCAAAAATTTACTCTAATAATGAGATAAATTCTTATGTTTTTCATAAGTTTCTATATGTAATTTTTAAATTGTGTATATTTTTGCCAAGTATTTTTTCTAGAATGCTTACTCATCTTGTCCATTAGGGAACACTTTGTGATATACGTAAGAGAGAATTTGAATTCTGTTTTTCAGTAACTCAAGGATATATTTTTCCTTTTTAATCTAACAAGTTTTCAAAAAAATATACATTATTTATATAATCATTAAGTAGCTACATCAGGGTTATATTCATAAAATAATGGAATTGGATTTGTACTTAGAGAATACCTGTGGAAAGCTTAGGTTGATAGATATGTTTGATTTATCTCAATATCTTATAGATTTGTTTTATGGAAGAAAATCTCCCTGTTTTTGATGCTTTGTTTTTCCAATTTCATATTATTAACACACAGTATATTGAGTAATGTTGTCACTTTATGCTTATCTTTATTTTAACCCTTACTGATGTTGGCTACATTATTTTACTAAGAATTGAAAATCCTAAAATATTACAGAGACAGTATTATAAAGGAAATAAAATTAAGATTGCCACAGAAAATTCAGATGTTTGTTTGAATCTCAGCTCAGTAGTCTTTAAAAAGAAGATAATTCTGTTTTCAAAAATGAGATATAGATTAATAATTAATATATACTTTAAGTGGCCTTACCATCACTTAATTTTCTTTAAACTTAATATAACTATTTGCATATGTTTAGATTAACTTTTACAAATATCCAGTTTCTCTGTGTATTCTATATACATATAATTTAAAACACCAAGATTCACAACAACAAAAAAAGCAGAAACAGTGACTTTTAAAAATGTTTCACTAATCTGCGATATGCTGATGATACAACCTTGCTTGCTGAAAGTGAAGAGGACTTGAAACAAACATATACTTATGAAAATCACAGAGCACAGCCTTTGATATGGATTACATCTCAATGTCAAGAAAACAAAAATCCTCACCACTGGACCAATAAACAACATTCTTATCAATGGAGAAAAGATTGAAGTTATCAAGCACTTCATTCTTCTTGGATCAACTGTCAACACTCGCGGAAGCAGCAGTCAAGAGATCAGACGACGTATTGCATTGGGCAAATCTGCTGCACAGGAACTTTTTAAAGTACTGAAGAACAGAGATGTCAGTTTGAGGACTAAGGTGTGCCTGACCCAAGCCATGGTATTTTCAATAACCTCATATGGATGTGAAAGCTGGACATTGAATAAGGCAGATCGTAGAAGAATTGATGCCGTTGAGTTGTGGTATTGGAGGAGAATACTGAAAGTGCTGTGGACTGACAAAAGAACCAATAGATCTGTTTTAGAAGACGTACAAACAGAGTGCTCCTTGGAGGCCAAGATGGCTAAGCTTCATCTCTCCTACTTTGGACACATTGTCCAGAGAGAACAGTCACTGGAGAAGGATGTCATGCTGGGTAAGGTGGAGGGTCAGAGAAAAAGAGGAAGACCCCCAACGAGATCGATTAGCCAGGTGGCATCATTGATGGCGTCAAGTGTGGCAGTGGTAGTGAGGTTAGCCCAGGATCGGACATTGTTTCGTTCTGCTGTGCATGGGGTTGCTATGAGTCGGTTCCGACTTGATGGCACCTGACAACAATGTTGCTCAGACTAAAAATCTTTATTAAAGAAATCTCTTTGTATGTGCATTTAGTTAAAAATCAGTTTGGATGCAGAACATTCATAGGATTCAGGAAAACAACATCTCTTAATGGAAATTACATATATACTCTATTTCAATACATCTTGGAAATAGTTATCGTAGGCACATTTAATAAGTTATAAAAATGACTTCAAAGTAGCTGCATAAGATCTTTCTTTTACTTTAAAAGTTATACCTATTAGCTCCCTGAAGTATTGACTTTATAAATTTGTGATAGAGTCATCGAGCAATAAGATAAAAATTGCAAAAACCTACAGATATAATGCATTTTTTTGTGGAAACTTAATCTTTACACAACTGATAATTTTAATTATTCCTCCTTATAGCTGGAGCTATTTTCAGGTAAGCTATGTGGCGCCGTGGTCTAATGTGTCAGACTGCAAAGTCATTTGAACTGCAAGGTTGGTGGTTCAAGCTCACCAGCTGCTCCTTGGAAACCCTATACAGGGTCGCTATGGGTCAGAATCAACTCAATGGCACTTAACAACAACAACATAGTTATATTTTAAGATGGAGTTTCCAGAACAATCTTCACAAATATGCTTTTTTATATTACTCCCAAATAAAGTAAGTGTCCTGTTCCTCACATTTCCACTGCCTTTGGACTAAATCTTCAAAAAATAATGCCTGTCTGAGATAGCACATTATTGTTGTTGTTAAGTGTTGTCAAATCAGCTCTGACTCATAGCAACCCTGTATAGTGTTTCTAAGGAGTGGCTGGTTGGTTTGGATTACTCATTTGTGGTTCAAACCTACCTTGTAGTCCAGTGCTTATGGCTACAATGCCACATCAGGATCCTTGAGACAGCACACAGTAATTTGATAATTTTATGATGAATCTCACTGCTAATTCCTAATGTATCTGACAATTTGTAGAATAGGTAGTACTCTTTTTGGAGATAAAGAAACACTACCATTGAATGAGTACTCATCCTGATGGTGTGTGTTTTGTTCTTAAGGAGTACAGGCTGGTAAACTATTATGCATACCAGTTTTAACAGAAATGTAAGAAAGTATTGATGAACTGAGACTCATTTTTTATCATTACATTATGCAGCCTAGCAACCAAGGTTAAAGAAGAAAAGGCTGAGTAATATAGTTTATATTATCTGTTATATGGAAGCACAATTCATCTAATATATTTACGTATGTATATATATATATATATATATATATATATATATATATATATATATATATATATATAAAGGATAAAACAAACACCCAAAATAACCTAGCAGTGATCTTTAAGAATAATTTACTAGCAGGCTCTGTGTGTAAGACATACTCAACACTAAAATAGATACTTGTAACATTATATGACCTTTTCTTAGGTCAACCAATTATAAGACAAAATGTTAAATCCTAGTTCAGTGAGAGTGTTTCTATGAAGAGCAAAAGAGCAAAATAATAGAGTCCAGTTACCTAACTTGCTGGCTTTTTGCCCTCTTAGAAAGGTAGACTTAAGAGAATCTATAAAAATAAATGGTTATAATGTCCCTTAGGTCAAGCCTTTCAAATATCAATTGTCAAGCTTTGACAGTAGCTGTATGAGACAAAATTTCAAGTTGAGAACTCTGCCAAGTAAGTGAAAGGTGTACTGAATTTTTGATTGAAATAAATCCTCATGCTCTAGAGACTTAGGATATCAGTTGTAAAGTTCACATTTTCAAATGAATATGAATCAGTCTGGCTAAACCCTCTTAGTGTGCGTTACTTTGTGCAAGAATTACTATTTGTAGTTAAAGTCATAAAAAAGTCAAAATCTTTGTTTTAGTGAACCGAAATTTAGGATTTCTCTACATTTTATGCAATTTGGAAAGAAGATCTTTTCGTTTGTTTGAAAGACACCTTTCTTTGTGTTTGAGTTAACTCTGGAATTTTTACATCTACTGCATAATGTTATACAAATATACTTTACAAACCAAGTGCAAGTTTTTAAAAATATCAGTTTGATTTTATTAAGCCAGAATCCAGTCACATAAAATATCCTAGACAGAAAAAAAGCACACAAGAAAATCTACACGAAAACTGCATACAGAATAAAAGCCCAATCATAAGCATACACAAGAAGAATGTGAATACAGAAAATTACACACATAGAAAAGTCCCATATAAAAGTTAGGACTAGGGTTCAGATCCACCACTGGTCTGTCAGTTTGTTGCACTGTACTGGTTTGCATGTTGCTGTGATTCTGGAAGCTAGGCCATAGCTGTTTTAAATACCAGTAGGGTCACTCATGATAGACAGGTTTCAGCTGAACTTCCAGACAAAAATCAGACTAGGAAGAAGGAGAGATGGACTACTTCCAAATATTTAGTCATTGAAAACCTTATGAATAACATTGGAACACTGTGGGCTGCAGAATATTGAATACTGAAACATGATGAAGAGCATAAGAATAATATCAGATATAGTGCCAAAAGATGAGTACTCAGATTTGAAGGTAATCAGAAATGACTGTGGAAGAGCTGCCTTCTGAAAGTAGAGTTAACTGTGATGACGCAGATGGAGTAAACCCTTCAGAACTTTCGTTTGCTGAAAAGACACAACTCAAAAGGAAGAGAAACAGCTGTAAACATCCATTAGTAGAGCACGGAGTGTAGGAAGTATGAATCTAGGAAAATTGGAAGTTATCAGAAATGAGATGTAATGAATGCATAAGTATCAATGTCCAAATCATCAGTGAACTGAAATGGACTGGCATTGGCTATTTTGAATCTGACAAGCACATGCTTTACTATACTGACAATGACAAATTAGGAAGGAATGGCAACATATTCGTCATCAAAAAGAATATTTCAAGATCTGTCTTGAAATACAGTACTGTCTGTGATAGAATAATATCCCTATGTCTAAAAGGAAGACCGGTTATACAACTATAATTAAATTTATGCACCAACTACTAAAGCCAGTGATAATGAAATGAAAGAATTCTGCCAACTTCTTCAGTCTGAAATTGATCAAATATGAAATCAAGGGAAATCAAGATGTATTGAAAATTGCTGGTGATTGGAATGCAAGGTTGGGAACAAAGAAGAAGGATCAGTAGTTAGAAAATATGGCCTTGGTGATAGAAACAAAGCCGAAGGTCACATGATAGAATTTTACAAGACCGATGACTTGTTCTTAGCAAACACATTTTTAAAACAACATAAAAGATGACTATACACATGGACCTCATCAGATGGAACACAGAAATCAAATTGCCTACATTTGTGCATAGACACTGTGGAAAATCTCCATATCATCAGCCAAAAACAGGCTGTGGAACAGATCAATTTGTTATATGCAAGTTCAGGTTGAAGTTGAAGAAAATTGAAACAAGTCCACAAGAGCCAAAATATGAGTGTGAACACCTCACATTGAACTCAGAGATCATCTTAGGAACAGAGTTGATGCATTAGACACTAAAGACAGATGACCAGAGGAATTATGGGATGACATCAAGCACATGATACAGAAAGGAAGCAAAAGGTCATTAAGACAAGAAAGAAGGAAAAGACCAAAATGGATGTCAGAATAGACTGAAAATTCCTCTCCAGTGAAGACATGCTAACACAAATGGAAAATGAGAGGAGGTAAAAACTGAATAGACAATTCTAAAAGGAAGCTTGAGAAGACAAAGTAAAATATTAAAGTGAAATGTGCAAAGACCAGGGAAAACCAAAGAGAAAACACACTAAGCATTCTTCAAGCTGAGGGAACTGAAGAAACAATTCAAGCCAAGACCAACATTCAGTATTGAAGGATTCAATGGACAAAATATTGAATGATGCAGAAATAATCAGAAGAAGATGGAAGGAATACATAGAGTCACTGTACCAAAAAGAAAGGGTCAATGTTCAAGCATTGACCAATGTTCAACCAAGAGGAATCCTATAATCAAGAGCCAATGCTCCTGAAGGAAGAAGTCCAAGGTGAATTGATGGCATAGGCAAAAAACAAGGCATTGGGAATAGCTGGAATACAAATTGAAATCTTTTAGCAAAGTGATGCAGCACTGGAGGCACTCACTCATCTATGCCAAGATACTTGGAAGACAACTACCTGGCCAACTGATTGTAAGCGATCTGAATTTGTGCCCATTCCAAAGAATGGTGTCCCAGAGGAATGTGGGAATCATTGGATAATATCATTGGCATCCCATGTGAATAATGTTTACTAAAAGTAATGCAGGAACATCTCTAACCACACATTGATAGAGAACTTCCAGAGGTTCAAGCAGGATTCAGAAGAGGAAATGGATTGAGGAATATCTTTGCTTACGTCAGATAAGTCTTGGTTGAAAGCATAAGAAACCAAAAAAGATGTTCAAAAAAGACTATTCAAAGGCTTCTTATTGTGTGAATCAGAACAAACTATGCACAAAAATGTGGAGAATGAGTACTGTAGGACACATAATTGTGCTCATGAGGAACCTGTACATACATCAAGAGGCAGTTATTCGAATAGAACAAGGAAACACTGAATGGTTTAAAAATAGGAAAAGTATATGGCAGGGTTGTATTAAATCATCGTAATTATTAAATCTTTAAACTGAGCAAATATTCCAAGAAAATTGATTATATGAAGAAAAACATGGCATCAGGATTGGAGGAAGACTCATTAACAACCTGTGATATGCTGAAAGCAAGAAGACTTAAAATACTGATGAAGATCCAAGACCACAGCCTTCAGTATGAATTGCAACTCAATGTAAAGAAAACAAAAATCCACACAACTGGATCAATAAACAACATCCATATAAATGGAGAAAAGATTGAAGTTGTCAAAGACTTCATTTAGCTTGTATCAACCCTCAACACTCATGGAAGCAGTAATCAAGAAATCAAATGACATTTTGCATTAGGCAAATCTGCTGCACAAGACCTCTTTGAAGAGTTCAAAGAAGGTGTGCCTGATTGAAGCCATTGCATTTTCAATAACCTCATATGCTTATGAAAGTTAGTGAATAAGGAAGACTTTAGAAGAATCGTTGTATTTGAGCTATGGTGTTGGAGGAGAATCCTAAAAGTGCCATGGGTGGCCAAAAGAACAAATGACTCTGTTTTGGAAGAAGTACAGCCTGAATGTTCCTTGGAGACCATATGGCGAGACTTCGTATCTCATACTTCGGACATATTGTCAAGAGGGAACAGTCACTGGAGAAGGATATCATGTTTGGTAAAATGGAGGCTGGGAGAAAAAGAGGAAGACCCCTAAAGAGATAGACTGTCACAGCTGCAGCAGCAGTGGACTCAAATGTAGCAATGATTGTGAGGTTGGTGCATAACCTGGCAGTGTTTCTTTTCTGTGTAGGGTCGCTTGAAGTGGTACTGACTCAGTAGCACCCAATAACAATAACAAAGGTTCAGATTAGGAGTTCTGGTTCAGGTTAGAGTTTACTACTTTATAATATTGGACATATGAGACTTTTTATGTAAATATATTTCTGCATAGGCATTTTTTCATGTGTTCATTTTTCAGTGTGTGTATTTGTATTGTGTCCATTTTTGAAAAGTGAAGTTTTTCTATACACGATTTTCGCATGAGCATTTTTCCTCTATATTTCTTTCATGCTGTTGTTTATAGGACCATCAAACACATATGTATTATATGACATCATGGCATGAGTTATTCTACCATGGGTGTTCAATATCTTATTTTTCTTAAGTCATTGTTGATATTACTTTTTTCATGAGTTTTGTTTTATTCCTGATTTATTTATTATATCACAAGTTATGGTGAGTTGTTTTCCAGAGCTACCTAATTATGATTGGCTCCCTGAGCTCTCCCTATTTTAAAAATGTGTCTATTGATTATGTCAGCTGAAAATTCCTATGTATTATGGTGAGAAGTGTATACTCATCAATTAAATGATAATCTAAGATACAATAGCACTATGCTGCTGCAAAACTATACTTTATGAACATTGCTAATTATAACTTGACAGTCATTGACCATTTAAAGCTTGATGGTTGCTGTCTCTGAATTTTAACATTCATCTCTACCCATATGACTGGTAAGAATTGATGGGAATTGATTCAAATAAATTATTTGAGGGTCTTATGCATGCAATGCAATATCATTATATTTGACAGTGTAACAGGTACAAAGATTCACTTAAGCCATTCATAAAATATATGTTTATTTAGTGCTTGCTGTTTGATATTACTGCATGCACTCATGAAAGACTTTTCTACAATGAGGGAAAAAGAATAATATATATATATATATATACATATTCAACATTACAGACATGATATACTTCTGAATAATAAGTCAGCACTTTTTAAGAGACTAATCAGCAATCCTCTGGAACAAATGAAGAGATAATAGCATCATACCTAACTTCAACATTTCCATTTCTTGATTATATAGTACACAGTTTCCTTACGCTTCTTAGTAGCCATTTGAAACTGAATCTTCATATGATGCATTTAGACAAGATTGAATATACTAATAATATATGCTCCTTACATATCAACTATCTCATTATATGACATTTTGCATGTATGACAATATTAAAAATTTATGACAATATTAAAAATGATTTTACACATCAGCGACAATATATTTGAGAGTAATGATATCGGCGAGTAAGATGGAAATAGCCCTAGCTGTTATGGTTAAAGATACTTATCAATTTGACTGGGTGATGATTCTCAATGATTTGGCAGTTATGTAAATATGTGATTTTCACATAACTCCAATTTTTGCAAAATGATTTGATCTTTCGAATCTAACCATGTCGATAAGTGACAACATAATGTATATTTTGAATACTGATATTTTATTGAGAAACTATCATACATTAAAAATTAAATTATTACCTTAAGAAACTCTTTATTATTTGTTATAAAGCACTTCTAAAGTCCTGGTGTGGTGTTGTGGATTAATGTGCTGGATTGTAAGGTCAGTTTGAACTGCAAGGTAGGCAGCTCAAACTCACCAGCCAATCCTCAAACTGGCTCCATGGCACTTACTAATAAAAAAGTTGTGGTGTGGTGCTGCAGGATAATGCCCTGGACAGCAAGTTCAGTTTGAATTGCAGGTCAGTGGTTCGAACTCACTAGCTCCTCCCTGGAAACTATACAGTGTTGCTATGAGTAAGAACTGACTCCATAGTGTGTAATAACAACAAAGAATCCTCCAATTCTTTAAAAGAAGATTATGATTTCTTCTTTCATATTTTCATAGCAATTGACTCATTGCATGTCCTAATCTTTCTTTGTCTGCACTATATCGTGGAAGTGTATATAGTTGTGTTTCAGTATCTGCCTGGAAAGGATTGGTTCTAGGACCCCTACAGATATCAGTGATCAGCAGTGCTCATGTCCCTTATACATAATGGCGTAGTATTTGCCTATAGTTTATACACAGTCTCCCCTTTACTTAAATAATCTATTCACAGCTTCCCCTTTATTTACATAAAATGTACTTAAATAAACTTATGGGGAGAGTGTTGGCACTTTCAGAAAAACACTGGGGAAACCAGAGGATAGCAGTTCGAACCCCACCAGTCTCTCCACAGGAGAAGGATGAGGCTTTCTGCTCCCTCAAAGATGTATAGTCTCATGCTATTAGGTGCCATCGAGTTGATACTGACCCATAGTGACCTTATGCACAGCAGAACGAAACACTGCCTGATCCTGGGCCAACCACACTACTGTTATCACGCTTGAGTCCATCGATGCTGCCACTTGGCCAGTCCATATTGTTGGGGGTCTTTCTCTTTTTCTCTGACCTTCCACCTTACCAAGCATGACATCCTTCTCCAGTGACTGGTCCCTCCTGACAGTATATCTGAAGTATGAGAGATGAAGTTTGGCAATCCTGGCCTCCAAGGAACACTCTGGCTGCACTTCTTCCAAAATAGATCTATTGGTTCTTTTGGCAGCCCATTGAACTTTCAATATTCTCCTCCAACACCATAACTCAAAAGCATCAATTCTTCGACGGTCTTCCTTATTCACTGTCCAGCTTTCGCATGCATATATGGTTATTGAAAATACTATGGCTTGGATCAGGTGCAACTTAGTCCTTAAGCTGACATCTTTGCTCTTTAACACTTTAAAAAGGTCTTCTGCAGCAGATTTTCCTAATGCAGTACATCCTTTCATTACGCTGCTTCCATAAGTTGATAGTTGATCCAGGAAGAATGAAGTCCTTGACAACTTCAATCTTTTCTCCATTGATAAGAATGTTGTTTGTTGGTCCAGTGGTCAGGATTCTTGTTTTCTTGACATTGAGATGTAATCCATACAGAAGGCTGTGCTCTTTGGTCTTCATCAGTAAATGTTTTAAGTCCTCTTCACTTTCAGCAAGCAAAGTTGTATCATCTGCATATTGCAGTTTGTTAATGAGTCTTCCTCCAATCCAGATGCCACATTTTTCTTCATATAATTCAGCTTCTCAGATTATTTGCTTGACATACAGGTTGAATAAGTATGGTGAAAGAATACAACCTTGTCACACATTTTTTCTTAATTTTAAACCATTCAGTGTTCCCATGTTCTGTTTGAACAGCTGCCTCTTCATCCAGGTACAGATTCCTCATGATCACAATTAAGCATTCTGGAATACTCATACTTCGCAATGTTGTCCATAGCTTGTCATGATCCACACAATTGAAAGCCTTTGTGTAGTCAATAAAGCACAGGTAAACATCTTCTGATATTCTCTACTTTCAGCCAAGATTCATAAGACATCAGCAATGATATCCCTCGTTCCATGGCGTTTTCTGAATCCGGTTTGAACCTCTGGAAGTTCTCTGTCAATGTATGCTTGCAGCCTTTTCTGTATTACCTTTAGAAATCTTCATTTGCATGGGTTATCAAAGAGAGTGTCTCATGATTTCTGCATTCATTTGGGTCACCTCTCTTTGGAATGGGCACAAATATGGATCTCTTCCAATGATTCGGCCAGACAGTGGTCTTCCAAATTTCTTGACAAAGATGAGTGTGTGCTTCCTGTACCGCCTCACTTACTTGAAAGATTTCAATTTTTATTCCATCAATACCTTGTGCCTTGTTCTTTGCCAATTCCTTCAATATACCTTGGACTTTCTCCTTCAGTATCATTGGTTCTTGATCGTATGCTACCTTTTGGAATGATTGAATATTAACCATTTCCTTTTAGTTCAGTGACTCTCTTTATTCCTTCCATCTTCTCTTGATGCTTTTGGCATCATTCAATAATTTGTCCAGACAATCTTTCAATAACTCAAGTCGAGGCTAGAATTTTTTCTTCTGTTCCTCCAGCTTGAGAAATGCTGAGTGTGTTCTTCCTTTTTGGTTTTCTGGTTCCAGATCTTTGCACATTTTGTTGTAATATTTGGCTTTATCTTGTCGAGCTGATCTTTGAAATTTTCTGTTCAGCTCTTAGACTTCCTTATTGCTTACGTTTGCTTTAGCATCTCTATGCTGGAAAGCAAATTTCTGGATATGTTCTTTTTTTTTTTTTTAATGTTTTTATTTTGGATTGAGTGAAAGTTTACAGGGCACATCATCAGCTTCACATTCAACCATTCATATAGCTTGTT
>NW_006408654.1:7153812-7209458 GCF_000296735.1 Chrysochloris asiatica
AATAAAACCTACGATGGTTGATGGATGATTGCAAAATCAGTAACATCTTGGATATGTTCTTTTTGACAATGCATACAACGCAATTCCTCTTCAATTTGTCATTCTGGCATAGTAACACTTGTGGTCATCAGATTCTAAATGAATAACACCAGTCCATTTCAGCTCACTAATGCCTAATATATCGATGTTATGTGTTTCATTTCGTTTTTGACAACTTTCAGTTTTCTCAGATTCATACTTCGTACATTCCATGTTCTGATTTCAATGGATGTTTATAGCTGTTTCTCTTCATTTTGAGTTGTACCCCATCAGCAAATGAAAGTCCCGAGGGCTTTACTCCTAAGGTCTTTACTCCATTTGCATCATCACAGTCAACTGTACTTTGAGGAGGCAGCTCTTCCCTAGTCACATTTTGAGTGCCTTCCAACCTGAGGGGCTCATTTTCCGGCACTATATCTGACAGTGTTTCTCTGCTATTCATAAGGTTTTCAGTGACTAAATATTCAGAAGTAGTTTGTCACTTCTTCTTCCCAGTCTGTCTTCATCTGGAAGCTCATTTAAAACCTGTCCTCTATGGGTGACCCTGATGGTATTTAATATGCCAGTAGCATAGCTTTCAGAATCACACCAACTCACAAGCCACTACAGTATGGCAAACTGACAGATGAGTGGTGGGAACCAATAAATAACATCATGAGAAACAGAAAAAAGAATGAAGTTGTCAAAGAATTAATTGTGCTTGTATCCACGGTCAAGGTTCAAGAAATCAGCAGTCAAAAAATCTACCATTTTTCATTAGGCAAATCTTCTGCAAAAGAGCTCTTTGAAGAGAGTCATATAGTAAAACTGAACCTGTGGTATTTTAATCACCTCATGTGCATGTGAATGTTGGGCTATGAATAATGAAGACCTCAGAAGAAATGTTACATTTGATTAATGGTGTTGGCAAAGGATTTTGAAAGAACCTTGGATTTTCAGAAGAACAAACAAATCTCTCTTGGAAGAAGTAAAGACAGAATGTTCCTTAGAAACTAAGATGGTGATACTTATCTCTCATAATTTGGTCATGTTGACAGTAGGGATCATATAGGGATGGTAAAGTGAAGGTTTAGTGAAAAAGAGAAAGCTCTCCAAGGAGATGGATTGACACAGTGGCAGCATCAGTGAGCTAGAACATAGCAACAATTATGAGCATGGCAGAGGACAAAGCAATGTTTTATTGTGCTGTGCATCGGGTTTCTCTGTAAGAACCAATTCAATGACACCTAACAAGAATTATGTGAAGTGGTATAACCTCACTTGAATGAAGACTGATAGGTTAAATATGAAAACTATAAACCTTAAACCAACCATTAAAATAAGTCCAACAGCTATAGCAAATGTTAGCAATAAACTGGAATACATTATTGTTATAGACAATAGGAATGAATATCAAATATTGATGTTGAGGATGGCACCAAAGAAAAGTATACACCATATGATGACATTTATAGAAAAATCAAGAAAATGTAGGTAAATAGAGTCCTACCTAGTGTGGCATTGTAGGATGAGCACTGGACTACTAATCACAAGGTCGGCAGTTTAAGCACACTACATGCTTATTGTAAATGCTATACAGGTTTGCTATAAGCAAGAACTAGCTCATCAGCACTTAAGAACAACAACAGTGGTAATTGAGGATAGGTAGTGTATAGAAGGAGGGAATCTAAAAAGATACTAGAAACCAACTCAATGCCACTTAGCAACAACAACATGGAAATAAAAAAATCAGGAGAAACAATAAAATTAGATATTGAAAGCTGCATATAATCCACACATCACAATCTTCAGTGGTGAGTTAAGTAGAGAGTAAATCCCCTTAGATATATCTGAATGAGGACATTTGTCCCTGTAATGGACCTGCATGTGTCCATGAAGTAAATTGAATGAACTATTTAAATACAATTCCTTGATTATCACATTTTGTCTTATTTAGCATCTGTTCTAGACCCAAGAACTGGTGATTCATATCCATTGCATTGGGATTTATGAATTGAATTGAATCCCTTTTGGGATTCCACTTTCGTGATATTGGTGTGGCTGAATGGATACTATTGATCAAACAACTTGAAATAATTAGCAGGTAGACAACTGAAACCAATGTGTATAGTTCAATAGCTTGTATAAAAATAGACAAAACAAAGGATTTTTTTTTTAGGAATAGATCCATAGTTGGTAAAACTCCAAAGATAGCCAGCAAATATATTCATAATTCAGGATAGTGGTTCTCTCTGAGATATTTGCACAGAGACACTTAAGAGAATTCTAACATACTGGTGATGTTAATGAGTGTTAAGTACAGTGAATTTCATTTACAACTGTTCTTTAGTGGCACAAATACTTTTATTTATTCCTTCCATGTATATTTCTCAATACTTTTTACAAGATTTTCTAGCAAAAATGATTAAAAATTGCTCTGAGCAATTTGAAAAATTGAAAAAGCATTCTACTATTTTGTGGTATCCATTTTTCCTCTCTTAAAAGGCAAATAGCATCATGTAGCTGTAATTTTTTGACAATCTTTAACTTTAGTTTATGAGCAACCTTAGCTTGTAGGTAACATGGTAGGTAGCATGGTAGGTATTTCATCTTGTTTATTTCAAACGTAAGTTATGTTTCAATTTTGACAGCCTTCCAACCCGAAGGGCTCATTTTCTGGCACTATATCTGACAATGTTTCTCTGATATTCATAAGACTTTCAGCGACTAATTATTCAGAAGTAGTTCATCACTACTTCTTCCTAGTCTGTCTTCATATAGAAGCTTATCTCAAATGCATCAATTATGTGTGGAACGTGATAATGAAAAAGCTCCATATCATCAGCCAAAACAACGCTAGGGTCAGATTATAGAACAGACCATCAATTGTTCATATGCAAATTCAAACTGAAGCTGAAGAAAATGAAAACAAATCCATTAAGGCCAAAATATGACCTTGAATAAATCCCACCTGAATTTAGATATCATATGAAGAACAGATTTGATACATTAAACACTAAAGACCAAAGACCAGAAGAGTTATGGGATGACATCAAGAACATCATACCTGAAGAGAACAAAAAAGTTGTTAAGAAGATAAGGAAGAAGGAAAGGATAAAAATGGGTGTCAGAGGAGACACTGAAACTTGCTTTCCAGTGTAGAGATTCTAAAGAAAATAGAAAAAATGAGGAGGTACAAAAGCTGAACAGAAAATTTCCAAGGTCAGCTCAAGAAGACAAAGTCAAATATTACAACGAACCTTGCAAAGATCTGAAGTCAGAAAACCAAAAGGGAAGAATATGCTTAGCATTTCTCAAGCTGGGGAAACTGAAGAAAAAAATCAAAACTCAACTTTCGTTATTGAAGGATTCTCTGGGAAAATTATTGAATAATGCAGAAAGCATCAAAGGAGATGGAAGGAATACACAGAGTCACTCTACCAAAATGAAATGGTTGATGTTCAACCATTTCAAGAGGTAACATATGATCAAGAGCCAATGATACTGAAAAAAGAAGTCCAAGATGCATTGAAGGAATTGGCAAAGAACAAGGCACCAGGAATTGATGGAATAAAATTTGAAATCTTTTAAGAAAGTGAGGTAGCACAGGAGGCACTCACTCATCTATGCCAAGAAATTTGGAAGACAACTATCTGGCCAACTGATTGGAAGATGTCCATATCTGTGCCCATTCCAAAGAGAGGTGAACCAACGGAATGCAGAAATCACCTGACAATATCTTTGCTATATCATGAGAGTAAAGTTTTACTAAAGGTAGTACAGAAATGGCTGCAAGCATACATTGACAGAGAACTTCCAGAGGTTCAAGCCATATTCAGAAGAGAACGTGGAATGAAGGATGTCATTGCTGATATCTGATGGATCTTGGCTGAAAGCAGAGAACACCAGAAATGTGTTTACTTGTACTTTATTGACTATGCAAAGGCTTTCAGTTGTGTGGATCATGACATGCTATGGACAACATTGTGAAGTATGAATATTCCTGAACACATAATTGTGCTCTTGAGGAATCTGTACATGGATCAAAAGGCAGTTGTTCGAACAGAACATGGGAAAACTGAATGGTTTAAAATAAAGAAAGGTGTGTGATGTGGTTGTATTCTTTCATCATACTTATTCAACTTGTATGCTGAGCCAATAATCTGAGAAGCTGGGTATATGAAGAAAAACATGACATCAGGATTGGAGGATTAACAACCTGTGATATGCAAATGATACAACCTTGCTTGCTGAAAGTGAAGAAGACTTAAAATATTTATTGGTGAAGATCAAGACTTCAGCCTTCGATATAGATTGCACCTCAATGCAAAGAAAACAAAAATCCTTACCAATGGACCAATAAACAACATTCTTATCAACAGAAAAAAGATTGACGTTTTCGAGGACTTCATTCTTCTTGGATCAACTATCAACACTCAAGGAAGCAGCAATCAAGAAATCAAATGATGTATTGCATTAGACAGATCTGCTGCACAAAACCTTTTTTAAGTATTGAAGAGGAAAGATGTCAGCTTGAGGACTAAGGTTCGCCTGACCCAAGCCATGGTATTTTCAATAACCTCATATGCATGTGAAAGCTGAACAGTGAATAAGGAAGTTCTTAGAAGAATTGATGCTTTTGAGTAATGGTGTTGGAGGAGAATATTGAAAGTGCCATGGGCTGCCAAAAGAACAAACAGATATGTCTTGGAAGAAGTGTAGTGAGAGTGCTCCTTGGATGCCAGGATGGCCAGACTTCATGTCTCATACTTTGGACATACTCTCAGGAGGGACCAGTCACTGGAGAAGGATGTCATGTTTGGTAAGGTGGAGGGTCAGAGAAAAAGAGGAAACCCCCCAGCAAGATGGATTGGCAAAGTGGCAGCATCAATGGGCTTAAGTGTGGCAACAATTATGAGGTTGGCCCATGACCAGGCAGTGTTTTGTTCTGTTGTACATAGGGTTGCTATGAGTCGGTACTGACTCAATGGCACTTAACAACAGCAACAAATGCTTCAATTATAGTTTTCACTTCACTTCAAGCTCAGGTTGACTTGCAAGACTGGCAGTTCAATCCCACCAGCTATTCCTACGAAACTCTATGCAGGGTCTGCATGAGTTGGAACGGATTTGACAGTACTTAACAACAGCAACGATTACAATATATCTCATAGAAATTTTGAGCAGACTGTGCTGCAGATTAACTAGATTGAGTTACATGGTTGGAATAGGACTACTAACCTTGGGTCCATTCTGATTAAATTGATTTGTTTGGAATTTCTCAGTAATATTGGCAATATCAATTTAAACTATACAGCAAGGTGTCCTGGTGTGGCACTGTGGGTTAATGCATTAGACTGCAAGGTTGTTTTGAACTGCAAGGTCAGTGATTGAAGTTCACCAGCTATAGCTTGGAAACCCTATACTGGGTCACTATGAGTCAAAACCAACTCAATGGCACTTAACAACAACAACAACACAGACATTGTGAGACCAGATTGCCTTTATAAATGCTTCGGTGATATTATTATCACTTGTTGTTGTTGTTTGTTTATCCCTCGCCCACATGGAACAAAGACACGAAGGTTTACCTATTGACTTGACTTGTCAATAAGAAGTTGCTTTTCATGAAAAATAATAGTAATTTAAGCCAAATATTTAAGAGCTCCATTAATACATAGAAATTTCAGGTTTTCTTTCTCACTTATTCCTATATTCCACAAATGCTATTAATACAGAAAATTTAGTTTCCTGAACTTGACATCTGTCCATAGGGCAATTTCAGCTTCCATGTTTCCTTACCACTCTGCTTTCAGACTTGTGGGAAGAAAAGTAAATAAAGGAATGAAAAAAGGCTTTCAAGAATTTCTGATACTCCCTTCTGAATCTGGCTGAGTCCAGCAATGTATTTACAGATTAAGTTTGTTTTAGTTCATCCAACTGCTAGGAGTTTTGTAGCAAGAGAGCTAGACTTCTCTGCTGTCTAGAAGCAACATTTACCTTGGTTGTTTCAGTTAAAAAAAAAAAAAAAAAAAATTGCACACACACACACACACAAAACATTTCAATGGAAAAAACAAGTCTTTGAAAAAAACCAAAGAAACAATTAAATGACTCAAATAAAGGAAACCAATACCTTATTGCTGTTGCTGTTGTTAAGTACTATCAAGTCTGTTTTGACTCATAGTGACCCTGGATAGAGTTTCCAAGGTGTGGCTGCTGGATTTGAACCACCAACCTTGTGGATAGCAGCACAGTGCTTAATCTAAAGTGCCACATCAAGACTGGTGATTGGTGGTTATGTGCTTGGAGTCAGTTCTGACTCATAGCTACCCTGCATAGAATTCCGAGGCTGCAAATTTTTAAGGGAGTAAAAAGTCTCATATTTCTCCTGCAGAATGGCTGGTAGTTTTGAACTGCTGACCTTGAAGTTAGTACCCTGACTATTCACCACTATACTACCAGGACTCCTCGGTACTTTCAATTCAGCTCTGACCTATAGAGACCTTATTTTTACAGAACAAAATTATGCCCAGTTCTGTGTCATCTTCACAATCACTGGTATGCTTGAGTGTGTCAATCCATTTCATTGACAATTACCTCCTTTAAAAAAAAAAAAAAAATCAAATATGATTGTCTTTTCTACGGATTGACCTTTCCTGATTACTTGTCCAAAGTAAACAAAATGGAATATTGTCATCCTTGCTTCTAAGAATTATTCTGGCTGTGTTTTTTCCAAGACTGTTTTCTGGCAGTCCATGGTATATGAATTATTCTTCACCAACATCAGAAGTTGAATCCCTCATTTCTACTTCAGTGCTCTTTTTTCATTGTCTAATTTTCATATGCATAGGCAGTGATTGAAAATACCACAGTTTGGGTCAGGTACCTTTAGGATACCTGCTTTTTAAGATTTTAAAGAAGTCTCCCAAAAAACGAAGGGCAGAAAGGATGGGCAAATGGTGGATCCAGCAAGGACCTGGGAAGAATGCTATTACAATATTGAGGAAATTGCAACTAATGTCATGAAACAAATATGTATAAATTGTTGAATGGGAAACGGATTTGCTCTTTCACTGAAAGCACAATAAAATAGTCAATTCTAGGGAAAAAACAAAAAAAGGATTTTAAAGAGATCTTTTTTAGTAGATTTGTCCAGTGTAAGCCATTGTTTGATTTCTTGACTACTGTGTCCATAGATGTTGATTGTTGAATTAAATAGAATGAAACCTTGACAACTTCATTTTCTTTAATATTTATTGTCATGTGGTTTATTAGTCAAGTTATGAAGATACTTGCTTTAAAGTAGGTAAAGACATTCAGGTGTAATCCATGCTGAAGACTGTCACAGTTTACTTTCAACTTATCTTCATTTTTGGTACGCAAGATTGTGTCATCTGCATATCACAGGATATTAAGGATTCTTCCTCCAATCCTGGATTTTATTAATAAGATGCCATATTCTTCTTAATATAGTGCAGCCTCTGTAACTATTTGCTCAGTATTGAACTACTAAACTATTTGCTCAGTATTGAACTACTTTCACTGAAGTGAAAGGCTACCACCCTGCAGTACATATTCACCAAACATATCCCCTTGTGGTATTTGGATGACTGCTTTTTGATCCATGTACAGATTCTACATGAACACAATTAAGTGTTTTGGAATCCTCATTTTCATATGCTATAAGTGTTTGATGCACCTAGTTAAAATTAAAAGTCTCTCTATACTCTATGAAATACAGATAATTTAACAAGGGGCTTGGTTAATTGTGCCATCCTGCTGGGTATAAAATGAGCCATCTTGGTGATGTGAGTGTGCAGTGCACTTCTTTGCTTGACTAACCAAGGTTACCTCCTTCTGAACTCTGGTTGTCGGACCTGACCTGGCTTGCCAGCTTCCAGTCTTGTATTCAATAGCCCAATTTGGCATGAATGAGAGGAATCCTCTAGATTGACAACTGAACTGCAGATTTGGGACTTGCCAGCCTCCCCAAATGTGCACCATTTCCTTGACAGCCCATGAGTTCCATGAGAAATATTGCAGCAATTGCTGTTGTTGTTAGGTGCTATCGAGTCTGTACCGTCTCATAGTGACCTTATGCACAGCAGAATGAAACACTGCTTGATCCTGGGCCAACCTCATTATCGTTGCCACACTGGAATATATGGGAGAACCTTGGATGGGAAGAATAGCAGTTGGTATCAGGGATTGTGGAGTGATATAGCACTTAAAGTTGAATATCTGGAATATCTTTAACACCCATCAGAGGGACTAGCCTTGTGCTAATTCTTCTCAGAGGAATCATTCTTGCAGTTGGTATTTTCTGTGTGGGGCAAAGATTATTCTGGCATTAGCAAACATACCCCCCTATTCCAATGTCCTCTTCTAAATCCAGTTTGAAATTCCGGTTGTTGTTAGGTGCCATTGAGTTGGTACTGACTCTTAACAACCCTATGCACAACAGAATGAAACACTACCTGGTCCTGGGCCAACCTCACAATTGTTGCCACATTTGAGCCCATTGATGCTGACACTTTGCCAATCCATCTCACTGGGGGTCTTCCTTTTTTTCTCTGACCCTCCTCTGTACCAAACATGATGCCCTTCTACAGTGACTGGTCCCTCCTGACAATATGTCCGAAGTATAACAGATGAAGTTTGGCCATCCTGGCTTCCAAGGAGCACTTTGGCTACACTTCTTCCAACACAGATCTGTCTGTTCTTTTGGCAGTCCATGGTACTTTCAATATTCTCCTCCAATACAGTTGAAGCAGATTTTGACTTACCTTCAGGAAAATTCTGCTACTATGGCACATTAATGATACTGTGCAGTAATATCCATATTCTGTTTTATAGCATTTCTTTGGAATGGACATAAATATGGATTTCTTTCAGAAGTTTTCTCAGGTAGCTATCTTCCAATTTTGTTGACATAAATGAGCATGTTCTTCTAGCACTGCATCTGTTAGTTGAAGCATTTCATTCAATAAGTCATCAATTCATGGAGCCTTGCTTTTGCCAATGCCTTCAATCCAGTTAACTTCTTCACTCACTACCATTGATTCTGGGTCATATACAACCTCCTGAAGTCTCTTAACATCAACCAATAGTTTTTATTACAGTGACTCTGATTTTTCCATCTTCTTTTGATGCTTTCTGCATCTTTCCAATTTTTGCCCGTAGAATCCTTCAGTATTATACCTTGAGGTTTGTTCAGTTTGAGAAATGATAGTTGTATTCTTTCTTTTTGGCTTTCTAACACCACACCTTTGCACATTTTTTCATAGTACTTTATCTTGTCTTCTTGAGCCATCCTTTAAATCTTCCAGTTCACATTTTTATTTTATATTTTCTTGTTTTCTTTATCTACTGGGCACTTTAGATCAAATTTCAGAGTCTCTGCTGACATGAATATTTATTTCTTCTTTTCCTTATAATAATCAATCAATTTCTTCAAATAGTCTGTCCTTGATGTCATCCTATACCTCTTCTGTTCTTAGGTCATTAGGTCATTCATATTATGTATATCAAATATGTTCATGAGACAGTCTTTAAATTCAGGCATGATATATTCAAGGAGTCATCGTGTGACTGTAGGATAAGCACTGGGCAGCTAATGGTAAGGTAGGGCATCCCAATCCACCAAACACTACTCAGAAGCCCTATATGAGATCAATAGGAATTGGAACCAATTTGACAGCATTTAACAACAGCATATTCAGGGTTGTAATTTGGCTGTATTTGTTGGTGTTGCTGTTAAGTTCCATCCAGTTGGTTCTTACTCATAGCAACCCTGTGTAGGGTTTCAGTCAGTGACTGGTGGATTTGACCCACCAACTTTGTGACTAGTTGTTGTTGTTAAGTGCCGTCGAGTGGGTTCCGACCCATAGCGACCCTGAAGAGGGTTTCCATGGCTGTAAATATGGGAGCAGAAAGCCTCATCTTTCTTCCGTGAAGCAGCTGATAGTTTCGAACTGCTGACCTTGTGGTTTGCAGCCTGATTCGTAACCACTATGCTACTAGAGCTCCTTTTTGTGACTAGTAGCCAGTGCTTATCCTAGAGCATCATACCAGAACTCCTTGGCACATGTGGACTTGCCTTAATTTAATTTCTTAGGTTCAAACTCAACTTGCATATGAGAAATTATCTGTTCCATTGTTGACCCCTATATGTGTCTTGACTGATGACATTGAGCTTTTCCATAACCTCTTTTCACAGACGTAGTCAAGTTGATTCCTGTATAATCCATTCAGTGAAGTCTATAATATTTATTAGCCTTTGCTGGGGGGAAAAAAAAAAAATCTGATGAATACACCATTGGTCTTACAGAATTCTGTCATACAATCTCTGGAATCCTTCATATCACAAATATATTTCCAATGGCTGTTCCTCTTCCTTTATTTGCATTGCAATCACCAGCACTTTGGCATTCTTGTTTGTTGTACAAATTTGAATAATAGTCATATTAACTAAGGTTGCTTATTGTTGTTAAGTGCTGTCGAGTCCGTTCCTACCGACAATGACCCTGTGTAGTGTTTCCAAGGAGTAGCTGGTGAGCTTGAACCACCAAGCTTGTGGTTCAAACAGCTTTGCAGTCTAGTGCATTAGCCCACAGCACCACACCAGGGCTCCCTGTTGCTTGTAGCTGTGTGGATATTAACCAATTACTGACAGAGTTGTATTTCAGGATAGATCTTGAATGATTCTTTGTGATGATGAATTCAATGCCTTTTCCCTTCAATTTGTTGTTTCTAACACAGTAAATCATATGAGTGTCTGATTTAAATAGTCAGTACAGTTTCTTTCAACTTACTAATACCTAAGATACCTATTTTCAAAGGTTCCATTTCAAGTTTTAATATATCCTTTGTTGTTTTTGTTAAGTTTTGCCGAGTGGATTTCATAATGACCCTGAAAGAGTTTCTAAGTTGTCAGAGGATTTGAACCACCAACCATAGGTTAGCAGTCAGTATAAGTCCAAAGCACTACACCAGGACTCTAAAATCTGCAGTATAATATATACTGTATACGTATGTATGTTGCTATTGTTGTGTTAAGTGTCGTTGAGTCAGATCTAACTCATAATGACCCTGTGTAGTACTTCCAGGAAGTCAAGTTTGAATTGCCAAACGTGTGGTTCAAACGGACCTTGTGATCTGATGTTTTATCCCATAGAGCCACACCAGGACTTGGTGCTGTCATTTTGGATATTAGCAATTGCATATGAGAGAGTACATCTTCCCCATAGAGTTTTTTGGTCCAAATCTTTATGGAAACAGATTGTTGCTATTGTTGTTGATGTTAAGTGCCATCAAGTCTGTTCTGACACATAGTGACCCTCTATGGGTTTTTGAGGAGCAGCTGGTGAGCTTGAATGTTTTCCTCATAGAGCCACTAGTTAGACTTGAATTGCTAGCCTTTTTCCTTCTTTTTTTTTTTTTTTTCAAGCAGTTTTTGGAGTAAATGTTCAAATCAAATTATGTCACATATCCAGTTGCTAGTTTCCAGTTTAACAAGACCTTGTTAACAGATAACATTTTTTCCACAAACTATTAATATTAAAATATTATTTGTTTAAAAAATAATAGTGGACATCTAATAGCTTTTAAAATAAATTAATTAATTAAGTAACTTAATCTGTGATTTTCTCTCCCATGTTTTCCCAAATTTGGGCAATTACTTAAAAACCTTGACTAGTCTCACTATTTTAAGTACTTTTTTTGTTGTTGTTGTTGTTTTTAAAATTTTTTAATTGACCTTTCTAATATTTTCTTTATTATCTCTCATGAACCCAGTGTAGAAATGATGAATGCAAAAAAAGCACAAATTAAATAGTACAATTACACTGACTTTTAAAGTTTGTTATTTTCACCATAGGGAAAATTAAAATCTATTTTCAACTCCTTGAAATTCAGACTTTCACTTTTATACATGCCATGGGATACCTTCAGAGCATTCAAGATGGTGCAATATTTTATTTCTCAGCTGGAAATGTTATAAAAAATGCATATGAAAATGACAGGTTTAAAAAACTATATTAGAGAACTTGAAATCCAACATAATTGAACTTGTCTTCCAGACCCTTAGTTAAAAAAATATACCATTGAAAATAACTATAGATTAATTAAATGTCTTTAAAGTAGATTATCTTTTATGCACATGAATTGAGGGTGACAATAACAGGAATATCAAAGAATCTTCATCATACAAATGAAAATGTAAGCAGGAAAATAAAATCAATGATTAAATTTAAATCACATTAAGTTTCTCAAGAATGACAGCCTGCTAGAGAACACTGTCAACATACTTAGGATTCTATAATAATCAAGAAAGATGGGGAAATAATACAATTTAAACAAAGCATTCATTTGCACATTTTAAGTAACAATGATAAAAACACATGAAATGAAAATTTCAGTTCAATTTTATAGAAAGAGTTTTGCACCCAGTTGTTGGAATCTTAAGTACTAGTATGCAATTAAACTATCATATTCAATGTGAAAAATGTTCATCAGAGACAGAGGTGAGATAATTCTCCTCAAATGGAATAAGGACTTTTTCATCTCTATCTTTTAGTGCTTAATAATACATTGATTTAAGTTCTTTTGCTGTGGCTTTCTCACTATTTCAAAAGAGAGGTGGGTCTCACAGTATTATTACAATGCTGAACTGCATATATTGGAGCAGTTGGTTCCTTAATCTGTATGATTCTCTTACCCTAGCAACTCCCACAGGGTAGTGATCATCACAACAATGTAGAAGCCCTTTAAGCACAGGGCACAGGGCCTTGTCCAGAATTGTGTGCAAAACATAGCTTTGGACAGCTGGGCTTAACATGGAGTCTGAGAACAAGTTGTGTTTGGACCCTAACCCTAACCCTAACCCTTACCTTAGCATGACAGTATCAGTAGGCACTGGCCCAACACAAAGATCAACTTCATAAATCAATGAGGACTCCTTCTGTGTGATCAGGCTGAAGGATACTCTTGGTGAGGTAATGATCTTCCAATCCAAACAGAAACTCAGGGTGCTAATAACTGACTCTAGTGCTGCCTAAAACTCAAACATCTTCAAGCTGTGAGTTTTTAATCATTTTTGCCTAAGATAATGAGAAAACATGACCCATTTTCTAAAATATCTGAAGAACATCATAGAAAAATATTTTTTGTGTACTTTATCTAACATTTTAAGTTTCTTATTGGAGTGAAAAAGTAAATAGAAAAGTGTTAAATTCTGATCAGTGTCCTGATTGCCTTGTTGTGGTGTTGCTAGAAGAAAGCATTTAATAATCAAGCTCTGGTAGCGCAGCGGTTACGAGTTGAGCTGCCAACCTCAAGATAAGCAGTTCGAAACTACCAGCGGTTCCACGGGAGAAAGATGAAGCATTCTGCTCCCGTAAAGATTTACAGCCTCGGAAACCCTGTGTGTAGGGTCACTATGAGTCGGAACCGACTCCACGGCACTTAAATAGCAACAACATTAACTTACTGCAGGTCACTCAGTTTTTGAGAGAAGGATATCCCAAAATAAGATGTTTAAAAGGAATTATTTCATTTCAAAGTAAAAATTATGACGATAGAGTGAAAAATGCAGTTCTTTCAGAATCAGGTCCTGATTTCCAAAAAGTGGGGACTTCAGAAAGTTCATAGGGAAATGGAATTGAAAGATAATCAAATTTTTCTATGAACTTCTTGAAGCCATCATGTATTTGCGTGTGCTTCAAGAGTACATGCTTCCTTTTGATAAAAGGGATTCTAGAAAATGTGATTATTTTAGCATACATAAAAAGGAGATTTTGACCAAGTGACCAGATTTCCCTTTTCTTTTTTGCAAACAGCTGTTTTATCCCAAACTTTTTATCAGTCTAATTTTTTGTTGGCTTTTTTGTAGTATTTTAACAAACTTGCATGATTTTAGAACTGATAAATTGAGAGAAAAAAATACAATGATGAAACTTAGCTCCCACTTTTGTTGTTATATTGGGGAGCAATGTTGTTATTGTTGTTAGGTGCCACCAGCTTAGTTCTGACTCATAGTGACCCGGTGAACAACAGAACAAAATACTGAGCACAATCAAATGTTCTTTAAACCCATTCTTTGCAATGTTGTCCAAAGCTTGTCATGACCCACAATCAAAAGCCTTTGCATAGTAAATTTCAATTCCTCTGATCCTGACCTTTGAGGTATTGTTGCCACACAGTTTGTTTTTACATAGGCTATAAACCCCTCACTATCCTGGTGTGGTTCTGTGGTTTAAAGCACTGCACTGCAAGGTCATTCGAGCCACAAGGTTGGTGGTTCAAACTTACTAGCTGCTCCTTGGAAATCCTATACAGGGTCGCTATGAGTGAGAACAGACTCAGCAACACTTAACAACAACATATTATAATTTGCAGCTTGGTGGCTGTGTTCAGTAAGTACTGGACTGCAATTCACAAGGTCAGTGGTTCAAGCCCACCAGCTGCTCCACAGGAGAAAGATGAGGCTTTTTATCTTAGAAACCCTATACAGGGTGGCAGAATTGGCATAACTCGGTGACAATTAACAACAATACTATAGTTTTTTGTATTTAAACATCTATCATTATTTAAAGAGATTTAGATAATAAAGAGATTATATATGTATATATACCCATGTACATGGTTAATATTCTCAGTACTTTCAGATTTTAAAGCAGGTGTAAATCAGCACCATTTAAACTCTTGTTCCTTTTATTGGGAAGCTTTCTTTTTTTGTGTTTATGTTTCTGGCACAGCCTCCATGTATACCTCACCCAACATGGTCCCTGTCCAGATTCATGTCATGTGAGTACCATAACCCCAACTGACTATATTCTACATGGAAAAGAATGGTGATGATGAATGATATAAAACAAGTCATTCCCTAGGACTGGCAATGATGCTGTTGCTGTAAAACTGATGCCATCTTTGCAATAAAGAAGGGAAAGTAGCTAATACATTGTTGTTGTTGTTGTTAGGTGTCTTTCAGTAGATTCCAACTGATAACAATCTGGCATAAAGTTTCAGAAGAGTGTCTGGTATTTTGAACCACTGACCTTTTGGTTAGCTGTCCAATGCTTATTCCACAGTGTCACACCAGGAGTTTCAACTAATATGTAGGTAACCTGAAACAACAACTGGGTTTAGTAAATTGCCAAGTTATCCTTTTATTTTCATACTCATGTCTTACTGTATCTATTAATAACTAAATTCAAAACTTTACTCAATTCCAAAGACAAAAAAAAAAAAAAAGTGTTGTTTGTAAATGTTGATGGAAAACTGGTTTCAGTGGTAATGGAAATTGACTTAGATGACACTGAAAATCGGATTGTTTTCTTTTTCAGGCAATTACTGATTTCCTTGCTGAAAACTCTATTGAAATAGAATCACCTATGGCAAGAAAAATACTCCTTGAGTTACAGGTAGCTTCAAACCTTATAATTAATGGATGTTTCTTTGGTTAAGCATGTACATGTATATCTTGTATCTTATCATGAACACTTTTAGTTGAAAAACAATACATGTGAATTGCCTCTTATAATGTTATATAAGTACATCATTTCTTTTCCAGGATTTTAGGATCTCTCCAGCTCCTAAAATATTTCACCATCATTCTATTAATAATTATTCAACATTATTTTCTTTACCAATTGTGGGGACATTGGAAGTAAAATTGATATGTATAAATACATACATAATTACATATAAATCAGTTTATTTTTTTAAACTATTTAAAGCAGTATTTATAGAGTATCTACTATTTCTCCAATGGTATAACATGATATAAAAATTAAAAGAAAAAAAAAAAAAAACCCTTCCTGCTCACACACATAGATTCCTTATATTTCAGATATGCAGTGGAGGTTGTAGAAGTAAAAACTGTCTAATAACTTATTCTGATTTTGCTTGGTTAGCAGGACAGAGCTTTTTCACTAGGTACATTGCTATTAAGCTTTATGGCTACATTTCCCTACCTCCAACTTCATGAGCGTAATGAAAGTCCAACTTCCCATACTTGCACTTCTTTAAGTAGAAGATTTTCATATAGGAACCACATTGAAGAATCCTTTTATATCAACATAAGTAGAGACATAAAGTAGGAAAACTGGAAAGAGGGAAAAGTTGAGTTGGGAAGTAGTTGCCATAAATACTTTAGCCATTCTGAAGGAAATCTTTGGAACTGCAATAGCCCAGAGTTAGCCTATTTTGAATCATTGTACTAGGATTTAACCGTTTGCAGCCCCCCACAATCTGAACAAAAAGAGGCTGTGCCTTCAGCTTTCTTTCATTCGACACCTCCAGACAATCCTGAAAAGGTATGGGAAGGGGAGAAAAGAGGAAGGTGATAAAGAAGTACAAACTCATCTAAAAACTTTCCTACTGTCTTAGGCTGGGTTCTCTAGAGAAGCAAAAGCAGTGAAACATATATGTGTATATATAAAGAGAAGTTTATATCAATGCAATAGCTTACACTGTAGAGGTGAGAGAGTCCCACATCCTAGTCATATGAATCAAGATTGGCAGGCAGGTCCAGGCAGGCACGTAGGCAGATAATAGAGCAGGCCACTGACTCAAGTCAAAAGAACCAGAGGTTGAAGGACAAGCCAGAAGAAAAGTCCATACCCAGCAGAAAGCAAACCAGCTTTGCCTGAGTGTCCATTATATTGTAAGCAGGCCAGACTGCCAAGGAAACAGCCTTTCAACTGATTGGCTACTCATCGAATTAATTACACTGTATTAGATATAACCATGGAAATAAATACATCTCAACTGCCAAACCACTGAGAATCCTGGCCCAGTAAAGTTGACACAAAACCTTAACTATCACACCCACCCAGCAACTGCTAGAGTGCTTAAGTCCTAAAGAGTAGTATGCTTCAGGGCATCATCTCTAAGGTGCACTTTTGCTGAGTCTCAATTAGCTATTCAAACACAATTCCAGAAACAATTTCTGAGAGGTGAGGCAAATAGCATGGTAAGATGAGTGGATCTTATTGTCATCCATTTGTTGCCGTACTTTATTGTAAAGTAGGCTTCTTGATCCATCTCAGAGTTATGATGCAGAGTCCATGTTGGTGGATCAAATACTCTGTGTAAATCCTTGGAGCTTGGTGCTGACTGAAATACTAGGGGCAGGAAGGACAAACCTACATTTGAAATTAGTGAAATTTAGTAAAGATATATCATTGTCCCTTCCAGATTGGAAGTTGTCCATGCTATGAACTGAAATCCTTCCCTGCAACCTACAAAGATATATAAAAGTTTTAACCCTGTGAATATGAATCAGTTTTAAAATAAGAGTTTTCTTTTGTTATGTTCATGATGACATACCAAAGTGTGTTATAAAATGAATCCATTCTACGTCGTGTTTTATGTTGTTATTGTTAGATACCCTCCACTTTTCTAAGCATGATGTCCTTCTTTGGTACTTCTAAGAAACATTCTGGATGGATTTCTTCCAAGAGAGATTTCTTTGTTCTTCTAGCAGTCTATGGAACTTTTAATGTTTATCTCCAAAATCATAGTTCAAATGCATTGATTCTTCAACAATTTTCTGAACTCATTGCCTAACTTTAATAAGCATATGAGGCAATTGAAAATACCATGGCTTGGGTCAGGCACACCTTAGTCCTCAAATTGGTATCTTTGCTCTTTAACACTTTAAAGAGGTCTTTTTGCAGTAGATTTGCCTAATGGAATATGTCCTTGAATTTCCTGACTGCTGCTTCCAGGAGCTCCCACCCATCTGTCAGTTTGTCATCCTGTGGTGGCTTGAGTGATGCTGTTATGCTGAAAGCTATGCCACCAGTATTTGTATTTGAAATACCAGCAGGGTCACCATGGTGGACAGGTTTCCATCTGAATCTAGAGACCATCTCATGAACACATTTGATGCAGTAGACACTACTGAGGGAAGACCAGGAGAGTTGTGGGATAACATTAAGAGCATCATACAGGAAGAAAGCAAAAGATCATTAAAAAGGTCTCTCATGAGCATAATACCTATTCTTTGCAATGTCAGCCATAGTTTGTCATGATCTACACAGTCAAAAGCTTTGCATAATCAATAAAACATAAGTAAATATCTTTCTCATGTTCTCTGCTTTTAGACAAGATCCATCTGACATCAGCAAAGAACTTTCATGTCATCCTCTGACTCCGACTTGAATTGCTGGCACTTCTTTCACATTGTACTGTTACAACCATTTTTTAAATATATTAAGCAAAAATTTACTTGCATGTGATATTAATGATAATTGTTCAATGTTATCTTTATTTTATTGGGTCTCCTATCTTAGGAATGGGCATATATAGGGATATCTTCCAATCAGTTGGTCAGGTAGCTATCTTCCAGATTCCTTGGCATAGATAAGTGGGCACCTGCAGTCTGCATTGTTGTTGTTGTTGTTGTTAAGTGCCATGGAATCGGTTCTGACTCATAGTGACCCTGTACAGGGTTTCCAAGGCTGTAAATCTTTACGGGAGCAGAATGTCTCATCTTTCTCCTGAAGAACAGCTGGTAGTTTCGAACTGCTGACCTTACAGTTCACAGCCCATTAGTTTGGTAAAAAATTTCAATTTGTATTCTATCAATTCCTGAAGCCTTGTTTTTCACCAATGCCTTCAGTGAGGATTGGACTTCTCCCTTCCGTACCATTTGTGCTTGAACATCGATCATTTCTTTCTAGTACATGACTCTGTATCCTTTCCATCTTCTTTTGACACTTTTTGCGTCTTTCAATATTTTGCTAATAGAATTCTTCAATATTTCAATTCAAAGCTTCATTTTGTTCTTCAGTTCTTTCAGCTTGAAAAATTTTGAACATATTCTTCCATTTCATCTGGACTTGCATATGAGCAAATGCTGATCTGTTCCATAGTAGGCTCCTGGCCTTGTTTGGCTGATGATATTGAGCTTCTCCATCTTGTCTTCACACAGATGTAGTCAATTTGATTCCTGTGTATTCCATATGGTGAAGTCCATGTGGATAGTTGATATTTATGTTGCTGAAAAAAATCTGTTTGCATATAATAAGTCTTTGGTCTTGCAAAATTCTATTATGTGATTTCTAACATTCACTATGGCCTTATTTTTTTACTTCTGATCCATTCTAATTACCAGTAATAATCAATGCATCTTGATTACATGTTTGAGCAATTTTAGAATGAAGAAGGTAGAATTCTTTAAACTCATCAAAACTGAATTTAGTGCTTGGTGCATAAATTTAAATAATAGTGGTATTAACTGATCTTCCTTGTAGGTTTATGGTTATTGTCCTATTACACTCTGCATACTACTTCAATACAGATCTTGAAATGTTCTGTTTGAAGAGGAACATGATGCCATTCCTCTTCAATTTGTTGTTCCAATTAGAGTTAACCACATGATTTTCTGATTCAAAATGTTCAATTCCAGTCCATTTCAGTTCACTAACAAGGCAGTCTGCTAACTTTAAATTCAGCAGTTTGAAACTACCAGAATTTCTGCTGGAAAAAGATAAGATTTCTGGTCTCATAAAGATTTACAGCCTCGGAAGCCCTATGCAGAAGGGTTGCTATGAATCGGAACCAACTACATGGCACATAATCATCAACCACCACCACCAATGCCTACAATATCGATCCTTATGCATTCCATTTCATTGTTAAAACTTCCTCTTTTCCTAGATTAATTCTTTGTGTATTCCACTTTCTTATTATTAGTGAACACTTGCAGTTTTGTCTTTTCTTTTTATGTTGTACTCCATCAGCAAATTAAGATCCCAAAAGTTTTACTCCATACATGTCATTGAAGTTAACTTTTTGAAGAGCCAGCTTCCCCCTGTTGTACTTTGAGTGACTTCCAACCTGAGGGTCTCATCTTCTGGCACAATGTCAAACAATGTTCTGTTGCTATTATTAAGGTTTGCCATGGCCAACACTTCAAAAGGGGTCTACATCTCCTTCTTCCTAGTCTATCTTAGTCTGGAAGCTTCACAGAAACCTGTAAACCATAAGTGTTCCTGCTGGTATTTAAATTAGTGGTCTCAAGAGCTTCCAGTATAACACCAACACACAAGCCACTGCTGAAACACAAACTAACAGACAAGGAGTGTGGTGTTTTATATAAAGTGAAAACAGACACTAAGAGAGACACAGATATGTGGAAGACAGGCACAATGTGACAATGAAAACAGAACATCTAGATACCCAGGCAAGAAGACCAAGAATTGTTAATAGCTAGGAATCTTGTCAATCACACATTGACAGAGAACTTCTAGAGGTTCAAGCTGCAATCAGAAGAGGCTGTGGAATGAGGGATATCATTGCTGATGTCCGATGGATCTTGGCTGAAAGCAGAGAATGTCAGAAAGATGTTTACCTATGCTTTATTGACTACACAAAGGCTTTCGATTGTGTGGATCATGACAAGCTATGGACAACATTGTGAGGTATGAGTATTCCAGAACACTTAATTGTGCTCATAAGGAATCTGTACCTGGACCAAGAAGCAGTTGTTCGAATAGAAAATGGGAACACTGAATGGTTTAAAGATAAAAAAAAGGTGTGTGACAAGGTTGTATTCTTTCACCATATTTATTCAACCTGTATGCTTAGCAAATAATCCAAGAAGCTGGATTATATGAAGAAAAATGTGGCATCAGGGTTGGAGGAAGACTCATTAACAACCTGTGAAATGCAGATGATACAACCGTGCTTGCTGAACGTGAAGAATACTTAAAATATTTACTGATGAAGATCAGAGAGCACAGCCTTTGGTATGGATTGCATCTCAATATCAAGAAAACAAAATTCTTCACCACTGGACCAATAAACAACATTCTTATCAACAGAGAAAAGATTGAAGTTGTCAAGGACTTCATTCTTCTTGAATCAACTGTCAACACTCACGGAAGCAACAGTCAAGAAAGCAAATGACGTATTGCATTAGGCAAATCTGTTGCACAAGACCTTTTTAAAGTGTTGAAGAGCAAAGATGTCAGCTTGAGGACTAAGATGTGCCTGACCCAAGTCATGGTATTCTCAATAACCTCATATGCATGCAAAAGCTGGACAGTAAATAAGGAAGAACGTAGAAGAATTGATGCTTTTGAGTTATGGTATTGGAGGAGAATATTGAAAGTTCAATGGGCTGCCAAAAGAATCAATAGATCCATTTTTGGAAGAAATGCAGCCAAAGTGCTCCTTGGAGGCCAAGATGATCAAACTTCATCTCTCATACTTCAGACATATTGTCAGGAGGAACCAGTCACTGGAGAATGATATCATATTTGGTAAAGTGGAGGGTCAGAGAAAAAGAGGAAGACCCCCAATGAGACAGATTGGCCAAGTGGCAGCATTGATGGACTCAAGTGTGGCAACAGTAGTGAGGTTGGCCCAGGATTGGGCAGTGTTTCATTCTGCTCTGCATAAGGTCACTATGGATCAGTACCAAATTGATGGCACCTAACAACAACAACAAGGAGTCCTGGTGTGGTGTTGTGGGCTAATGTGTCATACTGCAAAGTTGTTTGAACTGCAAGGTCGGTGGTTCAAGCTTACCAGCTCTCCTTGGAAACCCTACGCAGGGTCTCTATGGGTTGGAATTGACTCAACAACACTTAACAACAACAACTGGAAACTGAAGGACACAGAGTAGGATGTTTTCTTAGAGCCCATTCCCTGATTTGAATTTCTAGCCTCTAGAGCAATGATGCAATAAATTTCTGTTGTTAAAACCCTTCCACCCACATTGTGGTATTTTGTCATGGCAGACCAAGAACACTAAGTGCAGTATAGAAATTTTAACACCAAGTCAAATGTGTTCTTCTAAGGTGGGGGGAGGGGAAGCATTGTACAGTAGTTAATTGATTCCTAATACATGTAATTGAGTGTCATATAATAATAATAATATCCATGATTAATGGCAGACTGGTTTCCTTGGAAGAATGAACCCCTTAAAGAGCTGGCTTTCCTTTTACTAAGAGAAAGTGAGTGAGTCATTAAGGGGAGCCACTAATATAATTTTTTTGTCACATAAATCTCTAAAATTTCATTCTGCCTCTCTGAACTTCTGACACAAGAATATACTAAATGAAGTTTACAATGGAGTCTCAAACGGTCTACCTGTGTAAAGGGGAATTATCATCAAATTCAATGCCACTCAAATTCATGCTGAAGAATGTAATACAGCTTAAATTCTAAACAATTGGTTTGTGGAAGGCTACAATTTACAGTGGAAGCACTAACTGCAATTTAAGAGTCTTCATACAAATTCAGCCTCCACTGCATTTATTCTGACCATAAACCAGCAATGTAAAAAGATTTGTCCTCAGGCCGATTGTGTTTGAAAGTATATTACAACTGTGCTGGCCAGTGTGGCAGTTTTCTCCTATAAATATTGTGGCCTTAGAAAGCCTATCTATCCATTCAAGTCTGTCTGACATGATCACTATGGGACAGTATCAATTCCATGGTGGAGGAGGGATGGTTTGAATGGGCCAGGACAAGAAACAGCAGTTCTAACTTATCTGGATATGACCTTATTGAATATTGGGGTACCAGGACCAGATGAGTCATACCCCAATGAAGGTAGTTAGAGTTCCCCAGAACCAATACAATCTTTTTTTTTTTTTTTTTTTTTTCTGATTTGGAATAGTGTACCTATCCCAACCATGGTCCTTCCCCCTTTCAGAGTCTCACCTGCAACAGTGATATATTTATCTATTACCAATCATGATTTTGTGAGACTTTTCTTTGTTTTGCATGTTCTATAATTAATCATGTATCCCTTGGACACCTCTATGGCTCATGACAATAATCTCCCTCATCTGAATTAATTCTCTTTGTATTGTCTTAGTCCTTTAAGACTTAACAAGTAGATCTTTATGAAGTATCTATTGACTATGCAAAGGCATTTGACTGTGTGGATCATGAGAAACTATAGATAAAATTTGAAGAATGGGAATTCTAAAACACTTAATTGTGGTCATGAATAACCTGTACATAGACCAAAAGGCAGTTCTTCAAACAGTACAAGGGAATACTGAAAGATTCAAAATCAGGAAAGGCATACAAGAGAGTTGTATTCTCTCACCATCCTTATTCAATCTGTATGCTGAGCAAGTGATCTGAGAAACTGGATTATATTAAAAAGAAAATGACATCAGTCTTGATGGAAGACTCATTAAGTCCTGGTGTGGTGCTGTGGGTTAATGTGCCAGACTGCAAAATCAGTTTGAACTGCAAGGTTGGCGGTTCAAGCTCACCAGCTGCTCCTTGGAAATGCTACACAGGGTTGCTATGGGTTGGAAATGACTCGACGGCACTTAACAACAACAACAATTGCCTGATGACACCAATGTGGTTGTTAGAAGTGAAGAGACCTCAAAATGCTTACAGATGAAGATAAAACACTACAACCTTCAGTGTGAATTGCAACTCAGTATAATAAAAATGAAAATCCTCACAGCTGGACAAGTAAATTACATCATGACAAATGGAGGAAAGATTGAAGTTATCAAAGATGTCATTTTGCTTAGATACACAATCAATATTCATGAATGCATCAATCAAGAAATCAAAAGACGTACTGCATTAGGCAAATCTGCTGCAAAAGAACTCCTTAAAGTATTAAAGAACAAAAATGTCACCTTGAGGACTACATTAAACATGACCAAAGCTATGATATTTTCAATCACCTAAAGGTGATACCTTTTAATTTTCTCACTGTGCTTCGGGGAATGTTGATTGTGGATCCAAGCAAAATAAAATCCTAGACAACTTCAAACATTGGTCAAGTTGTGAAGATTTTTATTTCTTTTCCTTAAGGTGCAATCCACACTGAAGTTTGTTGTTTGATCTTCATCAGTAAGTATTTTAAGTTCTCTTCACCTCTAACAAGAAAGCTTGTGTCGTTTGCATATGGCAGGTTGTTGATTAATCTTCTTCCAATCCTGATGCTGCAGGCTTTTTCATGTAATCCAGCTTCTCAGATTATTTGCTCAGCATACATAATGAATAAATATGATGAAAGGATACAAGCCTGGGAGACATATTTCCTGATTTTAAAACCATTCAGTACCCCTTGTTCTGTTTAATGACTGCCTCTTGATCTACACACAAGTTCTGAGACTTACCTTTCTTTGGAATGGAAACAAATCTGGATCTCTTCCTATCAGCTGGTCAGGCAGGTGTCTTCCAAATCCATTGGCATAGATTACTGAGAGACTCTAGTGCTGTGTTAGTTTGCTGAGACATTTCAAATTCTATTCCGTCAAGTTCTGGAGCATTGTTTTTAGATAATCCCTTCATGCAGCTTGAGTTCTTCCTTCAATACCATCAGTTCTTAGTCATATACTACCTTTTGAAAAGGATGAACATGAACCAATTGTATTTTCTATAGTAACTGTGTATTCCTTCCATCTTTCATCTTTTTTTTTTTAAAGTTTGTATTGTGAATTGAGTGATAGTTTAAATGGGGAAACATCAATTTTACACTCATCCTATCATATTTGTTTCATTGCAATGATTACAATTGTATTCATTTCATTGCAATGATTACAATCCCCTGCATGCTTCATCATTCAGCAGTATTTGCTTCTATTTCCTCTGGTTTCTTGGTTTTTGGATGTGCACCAAAACACTCAAGAATATACAATCATTCAAACAGCCAAAGGGAACACCCTGCAAACCTGGCCCCCCTGGCTGCCAGCACACAACCCTCTCCCTCCATGAGTCTAGAGTCCTCAGCTGCTCTGTGTTTCCATGCCATCATCTCTGCCTCCATCTCTAGTGTCTCCACTTCTCTTGCTAGGGTCCCACACTCTGCTCCTGCTCTTCTCCCCAGATGGTCCCAGGGTCCTCCGCTCCAGGACTATAAGATCAACCACTTACTCCTTTTTGCAACAAAACTTCTACTTTTATAGATGCAACAATCGCAATTAGTCATGATAACAATTACTCACTATTGAATCATGAGAGTCTTATCCCCATCTCATTTCACCTGACCTATCTAGACAGTATGAAAACCACTCAGTGGGGATTCTACCTTCCTCCACAAACTCTGAATCCAAACTCCCTCTTGAAAACTTGTAAGTCAGTCACTTCCTGCCTTTATAGTCCCCCCATTTTAGGTAGCCAAAGTCTAAGTTGCCAATCCCTATCACCCCTGTGTACAGAGGGGATGGGAATGATTCTTGCTATAAAGGTTCTTTCCCTCTTGGTTGGTATTTTAAGTAAGCTACTACATACGTAAGTATAGGTCAAGTTCATCAAATTGTAGTGATTTACACTCCCCTCTCCCCTTTTCCTTCCTCTAGTTGGTTTCTGAACATTCAGCCATTGAAGCTAGAGCCGATAGACATTATCTGCAAGTTTGTGTGCACTTATGCATATTCCCTCACTTCATATCAGCTGTACACTTCAATTTCAGCTCTAGCCCTCTATGGCCATGTCTTTGTCCATTGGCTCAGAAGTCCCCAGGTCTCGCCGTACTTCAGGCCAACTAGCTCTAACCATGCTCCAAGTCAATGGGTATCTATGTAACTTGGTCAGACTCAGCCCACCTTTTCATTGCTGCTTTTCCCCCACTCCCATTAAAGAGTAGACCAACATGGTCACCAGCAAACTTAAATATATGTTCATGTATTCCCTTTAAGTTTCAGTCTTGGGAGGGGATTTGTCCTGAAAGGACTTGATTGCTTACCTTGTTGGCTTCTCGGTGAATAACTTGCTTCTTCTTGTAGTAGCCAATCAGACTGCCATTTTTGTTTTTGGTTTTCCCTGCTGGTCTTTCTTTCAAGAAGAATCTTCTGTTCCTCTAGCTGCTCCAGGCTGCTCTGCTTGTCTTTTCAAGTGGGAATTTCTTATATCATAAGGTTGTGGATGTCCTTTCTATCCTCTCAAGTGTCTATTTTATAATAGTAGACAAGGGAAACAAATATTCATAAGACAGTCAAGAATCTTAATATAATTTCCCCTTTTTTACCTATTCAGACTATGCCTCAACTCCTGTATCAGAAAGCCCTTTTTTACCAAGGTTGAGCATATATCACTATTTACCTCTGTCCCATTTATCCCATGCAAGCCCCTGCCTAAGTATTCTCCTATCTATCTTGTTCTACTATCCCCCTCCCCATTCTTGTGTACTTCACACTCCAACACTGGAACTGTGATGTGTCCATCCCCTACGCTGTGCTCTACCAGTCCTCCCTCCACCCGTAACCAACAAAGAATTTTTCCTTTTTCCTTTTTACATTTTTCTTCCTTTTAGTGTGCATATCTTTTCTTAAGCTTTTACAATAATAGTCTTATGCAATATTTCTCCTTTAGTGATTGATTAATTTCACTCAACTTAATGTCCTCAAGGTTCATCCATGTTGTGTGGTGGCTTACAACTTCCTTGTTATTCTTCAAGGTAGCATAATATTCCACTGTTTATCCATTTTTTCATTGATGGGCACTTAGACTATCACCATCTTTTGCTATTTAAATAGTGCTGCTATGAACATTGGTGTGCATATGCCTTATATTATTTGTGAATATATACCAAGTAGAGGAATTGCTGGATCATAAGATATTTCCAACTTTCTGAGGAAGCGCCAAACTGTTTTCCAGAGTGGTTGGACCATTTTGCAATCCCATCAGCAATGTAGGAGGGTCTCAGTCTCTCCATGTCCTCACCAGCATTTATTGTCCTCTGCTTTTTGAACTTCACTGTTACTGCTGGTGTGAGATGATATCTCATTGTTATTTTGATTTGCATCTCTCTAATGGCTAAAGGAAGGAGCTCTGGAAGCGTAGTGGTTACAAATCCGGCTGCAAACTGCAAGGTCAGCAGTTCGAAACTACCAGCTGTTCTGGGGGAGAATGATGAGGCTTTCTGCTCCCATAAAGATTTACAGCCTTGGAAACCCTGTACAGTATCACTATGAGTGGGAACCAACTCCACGGCACATAAGCACCACCAATGGCTAAAAGAGATCTGGTAGCTTGGTGGGTACAAATAGGGCTGCAGAAGAAAGATGAGGCTTTCTGCTCCCATAAAGATTTACAGCCTCGGAAACTCTGTGCAGGTCACTATGAGTCGGAACCCACTCCATGGTACTTAATAACAACAAATGACTAATGAAGGACTCCTGGTGTGGTGCTGTGGGCTAATGTGTCAGACTGCAAAGTCATTTGAACTGCAAGGCCAGTGGTTCAGGATCACCAGTGACTCCTTGGAAACACTATCCAGGGTCGCATTGGGTCAGAATTGACTCTACTGCACTTAACAACAACAACAACAACAATGGCTAATGATCATGAACATTTCTTCATGTTTGTTGGCTGCCTAAATGTCTTCAATGGTGAAGTGTCTGTTCATGTCCTGTTCCCATTTTTTAATTGGGTTATTTGTCTTTTTCTTGTAGAGGTGTTTTAATTTCCTTTATGTTTCTGAAATAAGTCCTTTGTTTGATATGGCATTGCAAAAGGTTTATTCCCATTCTGTGGACTCCCTTTTTACTTTCTTCGTGAAGTCTTTTGATGCACGTAAGTTTCTAATTTTTAGTATGTCCCAATTGTTATGTTGTTTTCTTTTGTTTGTGCAGTTTTCACAATGTTTGGTACTCTGTGTGCACTGTATTAGAGTCTTTAAATTTGTCCCTATTTTTTCACTGATGATCTTTATAAATCTGTGATTCACCTTTAGATCTTTAATCCATGCTGAGTTGGCTTTTGTATATGTGGTGAGGTAAAGGTCTTGGTTCAGTCTTTTGCATATCGATTTCCAGTTCTGCTAGCACCATCTGTTGAAGAGACTATCTCCTTCCCATGCAAAGTATCTAGGACCTTTGTCAAAGATCAGTTGGATGTATGTGGATTAGTTAATTTCTAGATTTTTTATTCTGTTCCATTGACCTATGTGTCTTTTATTGTACCAGTACAAGGCTGTTTTGACCACTGTAGCTATCTAGTACATTTTGAAATCAGGGAGTGAGAGGCTTCCAATTTTGTTCTTCTTAAGCAGTATTTTGCTTATCTTGGGTCTCTTTCATTTCCTTATAAACTTTGTAATTGTTTTTTTCCATCTATTTGAAGAATGTTGTTGGAATCTGGATTGGGATTGCATTATATGTGTAAATTGCTTTGGGCTGTATTGACATTTTCACAATGTTAAGTCTTCCTATCCAAGAGCACGGTATATTCTACCATTTTTGTAGGTCTCCTGGTTTCTTGTAGTAATGTTTTGTAGTTTTCTTTGTATCAGTCCTTTGTTTCTCTGGTTATATTTATTTCTAAATATTTCTTCCTTTGGGCAGCTCTTGTAAATGATGTTGCTTTCTTAATGTCCTTTTCAGCGCTGTCATTATTAGTATAGAGGAATCCAACTGATATTTGTATGTTGATCTTATACCCTGCCACTTTGCTGAATCATCCAATGAGATCCAGTAGTTTATTTATTTGTTTATTTTCTGAGTCTAGGATTTTCTATGTGCAGGATCATATAGTCTGTAAATAGAGAGAGTTTTATTTCCTCTTTGCCAATTTGCGTGCCTTTATTTTCAGATCTTGCATTATACCTCTGGCTAAGACTTGCAACACGATATTGAAGTAGAGTAATAACAAAGGGCATCCTTGTCTGGCTCCTGTTCACAGGAAAGGCTTTCAGTTTCTCTCGCTGTTCGTTTTGTATATATACTCTTAATAATGCTGAGGAATTTTCCTTCAATTTCTAATTTGTTGAGTGATTTTATCATGAATGGATGTTGGATTTTGTCAAATGACTTTTCTGCACCAATCGATATGATCATGTGATTCTTTTCCTTTATTTTAATTTATATTGCAGATAACATTGATTGTTTTTTCTAATATGGAACCATCCTTGCATCCTTGATATTAATCCCACTTGCTCATGATACATTATTATTTTGTTGTTGTTGTTGTTGTGCTGTTGAATTTTGTTGGCCAGGATTTTATTGAAAATTATTGCATATATGTTTATGAGGGATATTGTAATATAATTTTCTTTCTTAGTGATAGCTTTCCCTTGTTTTGGTATGAAGATTATACTTGCTTCCTAGACTGTAGTAGCAAGTTTTCCATTCACTTCTACATTCCTGAATAATTTGAGTAGAATTGGTGACAGCTCTTACCTGAATGTTTAGTAAAACTCACCAGTAAAACAATCTGGACCTGAACTTTTTTTCGGTTGGGAGTTTTTTGATGACCTGATCAATTTCTTCTTTTGTTACAGGTCTACTCAAGTTTTCTACTTCACTCTGTGTAAGTTTCAGTAGATCAGTTTTCCTAAAAATATATCCATCTCTTCTAAGTTTTCAAATTTGTTGGAGCAGATCTCTTCATAGTGTTCTGTTCTTATCCTTTTTATTTCCCTTTGTTCCATGGTGACATCACCAATATGGTTTCGTATGCATGGTATTTGTGTCTGCTCCCTCTTTTCTTTGGTTTGTTTTCCAATGGTTTGCCTATTTTATTAACCTTTCAAAGAACAGCTTGTTGATTCTTTCTATAGATTTTCTATTTTCTATCTCATTTATTTCTTCTCTAATCTTTATTATTTCTTTCTTTCTGTTGACTGTAGGCTCGCTTTGTTGGTCTGTTTCTATCTTTTAGAGATGCTGTGTTAATGTGTTAATTTTGGTTCTTTCTTCTTTTTGGATGTGTGCATTTATTGCAATACATTGCCCTCTCAGCACTGCTGTTACCATGTCCCAAAGATTTTGATATGTTGTGTTTTCATTCTCATTTGTTTCTAGGAATTTTGTGAGTTACGAATTGGGCTGCATAGTGGTTACGAATTGGACTGCGAACCTTAAGGTCAGCGGTCCAAACTACCAGCTGCTCTGCGGGAGAAAGATGAGGCTTTCTACTCCTGTAAAGATTTACACCCTTGGAAACCCTGTACAGGATCGCTATGGGTCAGAACCGACTCGACGGCACTTAACAACAACAACAACAACCACCCGTAACTTTTAAGCAGGATGTTATTCAGTTTCCATATATTTGACTTTATTTCATTGGTCTTCCTATTGTTGATTTCTAATTAGATAGCATTGTTGTCTGAGAAGATGCTTTGTAGTAGTTTAATGTTTGTAAATTTATGGAGGCTTATTTTCTGGCCTAAGACATGGTCTATTCTGGAGAATAGTCCATGTGCACTGGAGAAGAATGAACATTTTTCTGTTATTGGGTTGAATGCTCTGTACACATCTGTGAGGTCCAGTTGGCTGATTGTATTGTTTAGTTCTTCTGAATCTTTGTCGAATTTCTTTCTGATTATTCTATTCCTTTTTGAAAATGGTGTATTAAAATCTCCCAATATAATTGTAGATTTGTATATTTCTTTCTTCAATTCTGGTAGGGTTTGCTTTATATATCTTGATGCTCTTTAATTGGGAGCATAGATATTTATTATGGTTATGTCATCTTGCTCAATTGACCCTTCAATCATGAGATAGTGTCCTTGTTTATCTCTTATTCTGGTTTTTGCTTTAATGTTTATTTTATCAGAGATTAGTATTGCTACTCCTGCTTGTAGCAATTATCTTGGTATTTTTTTCCCCATTCTTTAACTTTTAGTCTGGTTTTGTCTTTGTGTATAAGGTGTGTGTGTCTTGCAAACAGCATATTGAAGTACCCTGTTTTCTTATCCATTCTGACACTCTCTGTCTCTAATTGCTATATTTAATCCACTGACATTCATTAATTATCAATAGGTATGAATTAATTGCTGTCATTATGTTAGTTTTTTATCATGCTGCTAGTTCCTTTGTTCTGCATGCCTTCCTCTGCTGAGTTCATATTTTTAGGATTCTTTCTTGTCAGTTTCTTCTTAGTTTTAATTAATACTGTGCAGTGTACCAAGAAAATGAAAATTTTCTTGGTATGCTGTGTGGTATTAATTAAAAATCTTCATTTTCTTGGTATGTTGTGAAGTATTAATTTTCTTTGAGGTTACCCTATGATTTACTAACTTTTTTCCTCCATTGAGACAGTCTATTTTATCCTGCAAGCTACCTGACCTCCTCACCACTATATTTGTCCCTCCTATAACATTGTCATTATTTTGCTCTTTTACTGATCTACCAATGTCCTCTGAATTTGTTGTTGTAATTTTATTCTATTCTAGACTCATCTATCTGTCGACTGGGTTCCAGGTGGTATTGCCATGTGTGTCAATCTCTGGTTGTTGTCTGTTCTTGGTTTTCAGTCCAAAAAACTCCCGTTAGAATATTTTGAAGCAATGAGTTGACTCTTAAAAAATCTCTTAGCTTCTGTTTATCCTGAAATGTTTTGATTGTACCTTTATATTTTATTGACAGCTTTGCTGGGTAGATGTTTCATGGTTGGCAGTGTTTTCTTTTTGGGTTTTATTTATGTCTAGTTCACCAGATATTCCTTGGAAACCCAACACAGAGTCACTATGGGTAGGAACCAACTCAACAGCACTTAGCAAAACAACAACAACCCCATTGCCTTCTTGCCTGCATGATTTCTGCTGAGAGATCAGAACTTAATCTGTTTGGCTTTGTAAGTAACATTTCTCTTTTTCCTGGATGCTCTTAGGATTCTCTCCTTGTCTTTGGTTTTGGAGATTTTGATCATGATATATCTTGGTGATATTCTTTTGGGGTCTATTCTGTTTGGAGTCTGTTCTGCTTCTTGAGTACTTATCTTTTCATCCTTCAAGATGTTAGGGAAATTTTCTTCTAGAAGGTCCTCAGCTATCTCCTCTATGGACGTGTGTGATTCTTCCTGTTCTAGAATGACAATAATTCTTAAGTTATCCCTTTTCATGTTGCCCAACATGAATCTTAGACTCTTTTTGGAATTTTTCATCTTTTTTTATGTTTGCTCTTCTGTCTTAGTAGTATTGAGAGATTTGTCTTCCAGCTTGCTGGTTCTGGCTTCTATCTCTTCAATTCTATTTCTTTGCCCTTTTAGTGTATTGTCCATTTCTGATATTTTATTATTGATCATTTGGACCGCGTTTTGCATGTTTTGAATTGTTTCCAATACTATATTTACCTGATTTGATTTCTCCTGTAGTACTTTCCTGTCTTCTCCCTCTATTTTCTCTACCACTTTTTATATCATTTGGATGTGTCTCAATATCATTTTCCTGAATTCCTTCTCAGGAAGATCCAAAGCATGCTCGTATTCTACTGGGAAGTCTATGCTTACCTCTAGCTTATTTGTCTCACTTACACTTTTCTATTTCTGGACATGTGCCAAGATCTTTTGTTGTTTCTTTGACATTTTCAATAGTTAGATGTGTTTTTAGTGTTTAAATGAATGTATGTTGCTGTATTGTTAATCTTACAGAATGTCTCTCTCTTTTTATATGCATTCCGGAGATAGACTTCCTTTTTCATGTCTCTTATTACTCAATTGCAAGTAATCTTAGCAAGTGTTGGCTATCTATGTAATGTGTAGCAGCTGGTATTGGTTCCTACCCGGATGATGGGATATTATAGAGTGTGCTTGTAGCTTGACTACATATCCACAATTGCTGTCTCTTCTTGGGTAATGTAGGGAGAGAAAACTCCCATCCCAAGTAAAAAAGTAGAACCAAAAGGGCAAAAAAGAGAAACAAAAGTAAAAGCAAGTAAAAAAGCAACAACAACAACAACAACAAAACTCCATAGCAAATCAGTCCAGTAGTCATTGCTGAGTAGATAAGTGTGTATGCATAGCGGAAACCTTCAGGAGTGGGTGAGGGTGTCCACTCATGTAGGCATCCCCTCTAGTCACCACCATGGAGGTACACAGATAGAGAATGAGAAATGAGAGGAAGAATGATTGTTCACACTTTTATCTCTGATGATCAGTTAGGTCTCTCCATATCTGCATCTTTCTCCCTTTAGTGTGTTTTTAACAGGTTTACACACTGATCTTGTATTTAGTAGTTGGTGTTGGCTCTTGCCTTTTATGTTGGGGTTTTACAGGATGCAAATGCAGCCCATCTGTATGGCCAGACCTGCTCTCCCTTGTTAGATAAGGCAGAAATAAAAGCTCCCACCCAAGTAGGAGAGCCAACTTCTGGGCTAAATCCCAGTCAAAAGTAATAAGAACCCACTGAAGATTAGCCTTTGAACTTTCAGCTGTGTATGCAATGCTGAACCCTTCTAGGGGTGTGCTCCCACTCACATGAAAACAACCAGGTTGGGCAGAGAGGGGGTTGAAGGAAAAAAATGTGAAAGAAAAAAAAAAATCACACATCTTTTTCCATTAGTCACTGGGTAGTTTTCACTCCTTAGCCGCTGGCTGTGGCCCCACCCTCTGACCTCCAGAATCTATTTCCCCTTACTTTATATTGAACTTAAAGCTCTAGGATAGTCCCAGAACAGCATTTTTTTTTTTTTTTTTTCCTTTCTGGCTTTTCCACACTTCTACCGAACATCCCATCTTCTCTTGATGCTTTCAGCAGTTGCCCAATGATTTGTCCATAGAATTCTTTAGTAAAGCAAGTCAAGGATTGCATGTTTTCTTCAGCTCTTTCAGTTTGAGAAATGCTGAATCTTTGTTTCCCTTTTGTTTTTTCTAACTCCAGGTCTTTGTACACTTTATTATAATACTCAGCTTTGTCTTCTAGAGCAACCCTTTGAAAATTTCTGTTTAGCTCTTTTACCTACTCATTTCTTTCTCTTGCTTTCTTTGGTTTCTTAATAATTAATTGGAATTTTCAGAGTCTCTTCTGATATTTATTTTGGTCTTATTTTTTAAATGACCATTTGCTCTCTTTCTGTGTGATATTCTTGATGTCATACCACAGCTCTTCGGATTTTCATACATTAGCATCTACAGCATTAAATCTGTTTTTGATAAAGTCTATAAATTCAGGTGGGCTGTAATCAAGGCCATATTTTGTCTCTCATGAACTTTTTAAAATTTTCTTCCACTTCGACCTGAACTTGTATCCAAGCAATTGATGATCTGTTCCATAGTTGGCCCTGGCTTTATTTTGAGTGATGATATTGAGCTTTTCCATCATCTCTTCCAACAGATATAGTCCATTTGATTGCTGTGTATTCCATCTGGTGAGGTCCTTGTGTATAATCATGTTTATATTATTTAAAGAAAGGTATTTGCAATGAATAAGTCATTGTTCTTGCAAAATTCTGTGATACGATCTCCAGCATTGTTTGTATCACCAAGTCAATGTTTTCCAAATACGGATTCTGCCTCTTTGTTTCTAACTTGAACATTCAAACTTCCTGAAAACATTTTTGTATCTTGATTGCATGTGTCATCAGTTTCAGACTGAAGAAATTGGTAGAATTCTTCAGTTTCATCATCTTTGCCTTTAGTGATTAGTGCATAAATTTGGATAACAATGGTGTTAACTGGTATTGGTTGTTGCTGTTGTTGCTAAGTGTGGTGTAGTCAGTTCTGATTTATAGAGAACCTGTATAGGGTTTCTAAGGAGTAACTGGTGAATTTGAACCACCAACCTTATAGTTCAAATTGACCTTTCTGCCCAGTGTATTATCTCCCAGTGCCTTAGCAAGTATTGCCTGTAGGCGTTTAGATATTATCCTATCGCAGACAGTATTGTACTTCAATATAGATCTTGAAATGCTCTTTTATGATGATGAATGCAATGTCATTCTGCTTCAGTTTGTCTTTCCTGACATAGTATTTATCTTCAGTTACCATTCCTGGTATAGTAAATTGTATATTGTCTGATTAAAAATGGGCAATGCCAATCTACTTCAATTCATTAATGCCTAGAATATTGATCTTCATGCATTCCATTTCATTTTCAATGACTTCTAATTTTCCTGCATTAATACTTTGTACATTCTAGGTTCCAATTATTATATGGATGTTTGCAGATGTTTCTTCTCATTTTGAGTTGTGCCTCATCAGCCAATTAAGGTCAAGAAAGCTTTGATCTAGTCACATCATTTAAGTCAACTCTGCTTTGAGGATTCAGTTCTTCCACAGTTTTATATGAGTGCATTACAAACTGATGGGTTCATCTTCTGGCACTGTATCTGTTGGAGTTTTATTACTAGTCATACATTTTTCAGTGGCTAACCATTCAAAAGTGATCCATGTCTACTTCTTCCCATTCTTAGACTGGAAGCTCTAAGGAAACATGTTCACCATGGATGACTCTTCTGGTATTTATCATCCGGTGACATAGCTTCCAGCATCACAACAACACACAAGCCACCACAATTTAACAAACTGATAGATGAGGGGTACCAGTGTTTAACTAAGGTACCATAAAAACCAGATTATTGAATATGATCCTGAGGTGTCAAGGCATTGTGTCCCAATTGTTGTTGTTAAGTACCATAGAGTTGGACCCATAGTGACCCATATAGGGTTTCTGAGGAGTGACTGGTGAGCTTGAACTGCTGGTCCTACAGTTCAAACGGCTTTGCAGTCTGGGACATTAACCCACAAAGCCACACCAGGACTCCTGTGTCCCATTAGTAATATGGTAAGTCAACTGAAAACAAGGCCAGAGACAGTAAAGAAACAGTTGACAGGAATCAAAACACATGTGTTTGCAGGAAGAGAAGTAATCATTTATTGTGTGATTCTTACTTACAGGGAATAGAGCCTAATAAGCAGAATCCACTTAAAGAGCTGCAGAAAATATCATAATAGTTATGAATTGGACTGCTAACCTCAGGGTCAGCAGTTCTAAACTACCAGTTGTTCCGCAGGAGAAAGATGAGGCTTTCTGCTCCCGTAAAGATTTACAGCCTCAGAAACTGTACAGGGTCACTATGAGTTGGAACCAACTCCATGGCACATAACAACAACAACAACAACAAAGAAAGACTGCTTTCTTCAAGAGAGATACTGGAGTGGTTTTAATAAATAAGGGAGTTTACAATGTTCATTGTAAAGATGGGGAGCATACTCTTTCTCTCTCTCTCTTTTTTTTTTTAATGGACAGAGGATTTCATTGGGTAGTATAGACAAGTTTGGATTTTTGAGTTTGGTTTTCCTAAAAGAAGCATAAAATCATGTAAAAGAGAAGATACATAGTTTCAGATGTCTACATTTTGATATTTACAGAGCATAACATAAATGTAAAACAAGTGTACAGTTGTTCTTAAATGCAGGGGTGCCAGTTCTGACTTAATGTGATCCTATCCTGGTGTGGCATTTTGGGTTAATGCACAGGACAGCAAGGTCGATTTGAACTGCAGGGTCAGTGGTTCAAGCTCACCAGCTGCTCCATGGAAACCCTGTATAGGGTTTGAGCTATGAGTCAGAACTGATTCAACAGCACTTAATAACAACAATAACATGTACAACATAAAAAAAACCACTTCCGGCTCCTGTGCCATCCTCACAATTGTGGTTCGGTTTGAAACCAGTGTTGCTACCATTGTTCCAACCTATCTCTTTGAGGGTCTTCTTCCTTTTTGTTGATGCTCCACTTTATCAAGCATGATGTCCTTCTCAAGGGACTGGTTGCTCTAGATTTTGAGAGATGAACTCTTGCCATTTTTGCTTCTAAGGTGAATTTTGGAAGTATTTTTTCCAAGAAAATCCATGGTACTTCCAATATTCTTTGCAATCATCATAATTAATATGCATCAATTCTTCTATGGTATTCCTTATTCGATGATCAACTTTCACATGCATATGAGGCATCTGAAAATACTCTATCTTAGGTCAGGGTAACCTTAGTCCTCCAACTGATATCTCTGCTCCTTAGTACTTTAAAAGCATGTTCTTCAGCAGATTTACCTCCAGTAAGGAGCTCTGGTAGTGTAGTAGTTACGAATCGGGCTACGAACCTTAAGGTCAGCAGTTCAAAACTACCAGCTGTTCCACGGGAGAAAGATGAGGTTTTCTGCTCCTGTAAAGATTTACAGCCTCAGAAACCCTGTACAGGGTCACTATGGGTCAGAATCGACTCGACAGCACTTAACAACAACAACAACAATATATCATTTGATTTTTTGACAACTGCTTTCTTAATTGTTGATTATAGATCTAAGCAAAATGAAATATTTGACAAACTTAATCTTTCTCCATTTATTGTGATGTTATTTATTGTTCCATTTGTGAGGATTTTTGTTTTCCTTACATTGAGGTACAATCCATACTGAAGACTGTAGTCTTTGGTCTTCATTAGTAAATATTTCAAATCCTCTTCACTTCCAGGAAGTAAGTTTGTGCCATGTGCATATTGCAAGTTGTTAATGAGTCTTCCTCCAAGCCTGATGCCATGTTCTTCTTTATATAATTCAGTTTCTTGGATTATTTGCTCAGCATACAGATTTAGGAGCCCTGGTGTGGTGCTGTAGGTTAATGTGCTGGACTGCAAGGCTGGTTTGAACCACAAGATCAGTGGTTCAAGCTCACCAACCACTCCTCAGAAACCCTATACTGGGTTGCTATGAGTCAGAAGTGACTCAGTGGCAGTTAACAACAACAACAACAGATTTGTTGTTGTTGTTGTTGTTAAGGGTTTCTGAGGAGCTGGTGAGCTTCAACTGCCAAACTGACATTTCAATTGAGTGCTCATTCTATGGCATCACACGTGTACTCAACAGATTGAATAAGTATGGGAAAAGGATACAGCACAGACACACACCCTTCCTGATTTTCAACCATTTAATTTCCCTTTGTTCTGTTCCAGAAACTGGTTTGTCCATGGACAAGTTCCTCATGAGGACAATTAAATGTTCTGAAAATCTCATTCTTCTCAATGTTATCTATAGTTTATTATGAGCAACACAGTCAAAAGCCTTTGTATAATCAATAACGCACAAGAAAACATCTTTCTGGTAGTCTCTGGTTTCAGTCAAGATCATCTGACACCAGCAATGTTAGTATCATTCTAAGTCCTCGTCTGCATCTGTTTTGAATTTCTGGAAGCTCCATGTTGATGTACAGTTGCAACTATTTTAAATTGTCTTAAATAAAACTTTGCTTACAGGTGATATTAAAGATATTTGAGATGATTTCTGCACTCAATGACTTAACTTTTGTTGGAATGGACACATTCCAAATTTCTTGGCATAGATAATTAAGTGCCTTTCAGATCTGCATCAGTGTAATAAAAGTTTTCAATTTGTATTCCAACAATTACTGCTGCCAAACAAAGCTAAGTCTAGTGAAGTTCACTTTTTTCTTTCAAAAAGATTTGGAATTCATCTTTACGGTAAAATTTATATGAATGTTTACATTACAACTTGTGAGAAAGTGATATTAATTGAACAGGAAAGGAAACTTTTAATGATGATACACTCTTGAATTTACTTTGCACCTCACCATAAGAAATACAACATGCAATGTAGCTGTTCATAAAATACACTGATTACCAGTAGACAAAATTAAGAGATATTCAAAACAAGAAATATAGAGATGAAACTATTGTTGTAGAGGAAACAAATTTTTATAACTATGTTCTGTTTAATCTTTACTTGATTTAGATTTATGAGAATTAGTTAATTTGTGTTTTTATGTTTACCCACTATATGTGTCCAGCACCTCTTATTAAAACCATTTTTTTATCAAGCAAATGTCAAGCAAAACTAATCTAAATTTCCAGTACTGTCTATTCTTATAACATATCCAAAGTACACAAGACTAAATCTCACCATTCTCACTTCCAAAGGAATGTTGGCTATATTTCTTTCAAGACATATCAGTTTGTTCTAACACTCCATGGTACTCTCAATATTCTTTAACCACATTGAATGGAAGGTTGTTGTTGTTGTTGCTAAGTGTCATTGAGTTGATTTTGACTCATAGCGACCCTGCATAGGGTTTCTGAGGAACAGCTCATGAGTTTGAACCACTGACGTTGCCGTTCAAACTGACCTTGCGGTCTACCGCATTAACCCCCAGCACCACATCAGGACTCAATGATTGGCAGGTAGCAAATTTAATATTAGGTATATATTTTAAATATTTTAATTAATTGTCTTTTTTCTTCAATTTGAAGAAGGATCATGTTCAATTCTTGTACTATCATAAAAAAATTACAAAGTTCTATTAATTGCACTATACTATATTTTTCTATGGTTACTTTTAACTGCTTCTGATAACTTATTCATAATCAAATGCATCTCTTTTGCGGTTCTTAATATCACAGACTGATTCAACAAAAAATTCCTTTCTTCAAAGACTAGCCTGTACTCTATTGAGTTATGCATCTGTACTGATTTCTCCAGTGATGTGTTGTACTAATACATCATTTCTGAAAGCTGTCTCTTTAATGATGTATTAATATTATACATCATCGGGCTGTGGCAGAAGAAAGATGGATTACTTAAAATACAGTTTCCTCCACAGAACAAAAGATATTTAGAGCAGATTAATTTTAATTATAGAAGAAAGGGAGTGTACCTCTAAACAAATTATATTAGCTTTTCCCAGGCAGCATCTTCAGTATCTTCAACTAAATTTGGAAATGACATTTAACTTAACTATTTGACTTTGAAGCAAAATCAACAAAAAAATATTGTACAATTTGTTCTATGCAATCCATAAGAAATGCAACATGCAATTTAACTGTTCATAAAATACTCTGATTACTGATGGTGGTGGTGGTTATGTTCTGTGGAGTCAATTCTGACTCATAGTGACCCTGCATAGGGTTTCTGATGCTGTAAATCTTTACTGAAGCAGAAAGCCTCAACTTTCTCCTGAGGAACCACTGATAGTTTAGAATTGCTGATCATGAGATTAGCAGCCCAGTTTATAACCACTATGCTACCAGAGCCCCTTTGATTACTAACAGACAAAAAAATCAAAGAATAAAAAGAGAGGAGTGCAAAGATAAAATATGGCTGTAAAATAAACACATTTTTATAAGTATTATCTCATTGTTTATTGTTTACATGACTTAGATTTATGAGTATTAGTTCATTTGTGTTTATATGTTTAGTCCTGAACTAAAGTGATTTTAACTGAATTACATTTTTAAACACCCTCAGATGCTTTAGATGGGTGGGGGCAGTGGTGGTTTGGTGGTAGACCTTGGTATGCTTTCTAGCCAATCCATCTCCTGCATAGCCACAACTTGTCTATCAGTGGAGACTTACCTGTTGCTATGACGCTTACAAAGTTTCAGTGATGTTTTCAAACTAAGATAGGCTAAAAAGAAAAGGAGTGTGAAAAAGATGATGGGCATTACCATTGTTTAATTTTGTCATTCATTGCATCAGAGAAAACATCATCATAAAAAATGCACAAGTAAAACACAAGAAGCCAGACAAAGATGGTAAAATTGACATATATTTCTTAAGTACAATAGATTTTTAAAAATTCATCCATTGGTATGTTATTCAGCAATAAAATGAACTATTAAGCCACTTAGCTATATATTGCTAAGTGAAAGAAAAAGAAGTCCTAGAGGCACAATGTTTAAGCACTCATCTGCTAACTGAAAGGTCTGTGGTTCAAACTCACTAGCAGCTCAAAACGAGGGAAAAAAACAAACAAACTGGGAATCTAGTCCTGTAAAAATCTCATCCTAAGAAACCCTATGGGTCAGGTCTAGCCTATCCTATTAGGACACTGTGAGTTAGAATCGACTTGCTAGTATACAACAACAACAACTGTGAAAGAAGCCAGTCTGAATATTCTATACACTATATGTTTCCAACTACATCTCATGCTGGGAAAGGCAAAGCTATAGACACAGTAAAAAGATCAGTGGTTGCTAGGGGTTTAAGAGAGGAAGGCAGATGGCTAGATGAAGCATCAAGCATTTTTAGGACAATGAAACTATTCTTTATGTGATTAAAATAGTGGATGCATGATACTGTGCGTTCGTCAAAGCCAAAAAAAAATGTACAACACAAAAAGTAAAGGTTAATGCAAACTATAATGTTAATTTAATAATAATATAAATATTGTTCATTACCACATGAATGTAAAATATTAATAATATAGGAAATGGTGATACTTGTTTTGGGGAGGATACATGGGATCTCTGTACAATCAGCACAATTTTTTGTAAATCTAAAACTGTTCTAAAAAAGTGAAAGATCCTGGAGGGAGAAAAAATTTACAAAATCTTATTGGGCCTCAGCTTCTCATTGGCAAAAGAAACTCTATGTAGTTAGATGTGCTTCCTCTGATCTCTGGAAGTTGTAGACCTGTCCGAGAAAGAAGTATTTGCATATTATGCTACTATATTTGTACATCATACCATTGATATTAGTATATTTGGCCACACAAATGAGATCTTTACTAAAGAAGTTCATCATTCTATAAGCATTGTTTCACAACTACTACAATTATATAATTTGTTAAGTTATATATGCAAATGTACTTGCAAATGCCATTGTCAAGCTGAAAGCCAGCTCTGAGGAAGTAATTGTTCTAATAAAAGGACTGCTTTTGAAGAACCAATTGTTTTCTGAAACAAAGTACTCCATTGACACAAAATAATGAAATGTGGTATATAAATGAGTAAAAAGCACTTAATTTAAAAAATAGTATTTTCCCTTTCAATTATGAAAATTTCCCTCAGTAATTAATATGAATGTATTAAAAGTTATATTAGAAGTCTTATTCTCAATGTAAAGAAAAGGAGAAGAATGAAAAGAAAGAAAAGAACATTTAATTGTGCTTGGCATATGAAATAGTGAGAAATCCTGATTAGTGTAGGAGGAATGAATTATTAAATCAACCCGCACTCTCCATTTGTAATGTCTACTATTCAATTATGCATCCACAAATATTATCCTACAATTACTTGTAAAGTACTAATTAGTATTTATGAACTGATTCATTTTATGATTGACCTTTACTTAATTTCAGTTTGTTAATTCCTTTCTTTGAGTATACAAATAGTTTAGCAAAGCTAATTTCTTTCAGTTCTGAAAATCTAATGTTTAATTTAAATAATTCTAAATTATGCTGAAAGCCACATTTCATCATAGTATAAGATCTCTTCATTAATTATTTGAGGAATAAAAAGTATTGCTTTTTAATACAAATTCTCTTTTAATTCAGTTTTACATTGAATGATTCTTGGAAATTTGAGTAAGTCTTTGCAACTCTAGTTATTTCTTATCGTATCTTGTCAGCACACTTAGAAAGCAGAAAGAATTATGATTATCCAGATGAAGTAACTAAAATACAAAAAAATAAAAAATCACTTTCAGAGTTAATCAACAATGGAGCATGGAAAACAATGATCTTGCTTACCTTTATTAAATAACAGAAACCTCAAGAAGCATTTACTACATTCCTAGGAAAGCCTGGTGCACCTCCAGATACTATAGAACCACAAAGTGTACATATGATCTATTTTTCTCCAATGTCTCAGCTTTATCCAAGCAGATGTATTTCTGTTTGTTTTGTTTTGTTTTCTTTTGTTTTCTGTGGGTTCCATGTGGGCCAAACTTTTGGTATGAACATATTCCAGAGAAAGTGTAGAGAAAGTATTGAAATGGGAAAGACACTGTTTAAAAGTTGAGAATTTAGAAGGAAAAAAAAGTGAATCCTTCTCTTGTTAGACACCTTCTAACTTTAATTCATTTGTCAACAGTTGTTCTCTTAGTCACTTTGCAACTCCCCAAGAGCCCATAGGAAAGAAACAATTGAAAAGGAAAGTCAAGCTTACTAGACTCATTTCAGGAAAGGAGAATACCACCTTAAAAGACTTGTGGTTATTTCTGAAAAAGGAAAGTCAGAGGAGGATATTATAGGATAATATTATTATTGATTGTAATAATTTATACATACAAATACTCTATTTTACATGAAATTCCTAGGGATATAAACAGTAAGCAGGAGATCACAAGCAGGTAGGCTGAGGGTGGTGGTGCTGGTGGTGGTTATGTGCTGTCTTACTCATAGTGACCCAGTATAGGGTTTTGGAGGCTGTAAATGTTTACAGGAGCAGAAAGCTTCATCTTTCTGCCTTGGAATGAGTGGCTGGTAGATTCAAACTGCCACTCTTTGTAAGAGTATTGCTCTGTGTGTGTCAGCAAAAATCTTCACAGCACAGATTCAGTAGATTAGAGAAATTATTATTTTTAACCAAAATGGAAGTAACTTTTGCCCCAACTGGGGAACATAATATAGGATGTATATTTCAAATTATTAATTCTTCAAAAACTACTTTTATGTCAATTTTACCGTGAGAAAGTGGTAATAAAAATGTATGTTCATTGTTCAGTGCCAAGGATTGCCTTTATATATATACCCACTCTTTTCTTTGTCTTTGGTGTTTACCTTTAATATTTGACTTGGTTTTACCTTTTTTTTAGATGCCTTCTTCAACATCATTCTACGGAAATTTTTTTTCATAGAAGCTTTTAGTTCTTACTAATTTTTCTTCTTCTAGAATTTTACTTTCTATAAGATATCCTATCTCTCTTGTTTATCATGAAAGATGCTTGGTGAAAGAGGGCTATCTATATATGTAGTGAATTTTTTTTATACCATCCCTAGAAAATGGAAATACACTAGACAAAGCAATTGAAGTTTTACACCTCTCCATATTTGAATGTAATATTAAAATTCATAGTTAAAAATTTGCCAAACATCTATGCCTTAGAATCTGTTGTTTTGCTCCAAGTTGTATAAACAATTATCAGAATAAGTAATATTGAGAACAATACTATTTAGATGGAAATAAAATTATCTAAACACTACTAAATAACAAATGTTTGAAAAAATGCTAAAAGGTTTGCTAAACAAAATATCATAAAAATTATTTTTATCTCACTACTCACTTTTTGAACTTTAGAAATGAAATAACAGCAACACTAACAAATGCATATATATGTGTATATATATACACATATATATGCATTTGTTAGTGTTGCTGTTATGTATATACATACACACACATACACACAACATTTGTTAGTGTTGCTGTTATTTGATTTCTACAGTTCAAAAAGTGAGTAGTAGAAGCTCTGGTAGTGTAGTGGTTACGAATTGGGCTGTGAACCACAAGGTCAACAGTTCGGCAGGAGAAAGATGAAGCTTTCTGCTCCATAAAGATTTACAACCTCAGAAACCCTGTTCAGGGTCTCTATGGGTTGGAAGCGACTCGACGGCACTTAACAATAACAATATGTATGTGTATATATATATACACACATACACATATATATGAATGTAAGTTCAGTTCCTTAACAACTGCAGAAAGAGAAATTTCACGGTTTCCTAATTAAGCTCTCCTTGTGTTACACAAATATAGATACAACTCAAAACAATGAGTAGCAATCGCTATTTGTCTTGCTTTTTGATAAAAACTTATTTCTCATATTCCATCGCTGGAGATATAAATATATACTCTGAGTTTTAATGTCCTATAACAATGAGTTTTAGCCCATACAGCAGCAGCTGACTTACATCTTAGCTCATTTGTGTTTACCTGCTAATTTCAGATATTAAAAGTAATCTCTGTAGTATACACATACAACCTAAGAACTCACTCATGCTGTTTGGCAGAGGGGCTCAACCTACATCTGGGACTTCTTTAAAAACCTATCTGGTGGTGAAATGCAGCTTTTTCTTCCAAGTAGTTCAGAAATGCTACTAAATGATCTGATTTGGAAAAAAAAATGGGAACTGGGCCTATGAAATCCTTCAGTTTTATTTGAATTTAATTATACTAACATAATTTTTTTTTTCTTCCTTTTGTTTCTTCTTAAGGAGACAATATCACATGCCATTAATTAGGATGGTACTATTTCAAATATGCGTTATTAAATTATTGAAGGCCTACCCTACTTCAATTCTTCCAGTGTTTCCCATCTCACTGGGAGTAAATGCCAAAATCCTACAATAATGGACTCTGAAGCAATCATGACCTGGGATTCTTACCTCTGCATGCTTCTTTTTCATTCTCTGCCTCTAGTTGATTATGCTTCAGACACTGGTCTTTGCTTCTCTTTAAATGCACTAGATATTTTTCCCACCTTCAATCATTTGTTGGCAGATCCTCTTTAAAATTCTCTCTCCTCATATATTCTCATGACTACTCCTCTGTCCCCTTTAAATCTTACATCATTCAATCCTATACTGTCCCATTTAAACTTGAAACTCATCCATCCATACCTATTTACCTGCTTTATTTTTCACCGTTAGGCACGTTTTATAATTTGTTTATTTTATTTTATTTATTTATTTATTGGTAGAATCTAAACAACTAGAATAATACCTGCCAAATAGCAATCACTCAATAAATATTTGGTAAAATAGTTTAAGTATCAGCTCTTCACTCATACTCTGAACTATATGAAAACTCAACTACAGATGACCCAAAATAACTTGTCAGACTGAGACTCCATGTTTTAAAATCCCTGGGTACAAATTTCTCCATTTGCTTTCTACTCTATTTTTGTTCATTTAATAAACAATGTATCTTTGCCTCGAGACAGATTTAAGGTAGGAGCAAAAAAAAACAAAAGTAGTCTGTAACATCTACCTTCCTTGGCCTTTGAGTACAAATAACTATACCAGTATAGGCTATTATGATAAATGGTCTAGGGAGAGAGAAGGATTACTCCCAAACGGTGCTTCAACAATATAAAAGACTTTTCTTAAATATTGCAAAAATTAAACTGGACCCAGTCTGATTTCCTCTGGTTTCACAGGGTAGAGGAGGATCAAACTCAAAATCAACCCAAGGCTGATTACTATGAGGCACCAGTCAGACATACCTCCATCCTTCAACTTTCTCTGTCCTAGTATGATACCAATCATTCCTCCAAAAGCACTCTTCTTCTCTCTTGGGGCTGATAATCCATTTTAGTGTCCAGACAGAGCACACAGATAATACTCATGATTATGGAGTTTATTAAAGACATGGACAAGGTACAATTTAAGATTAGCAACAACTCAGGATATAGCAGTTTTCTTGATAGTACCTCTTCTCAGCTTTATCTCACGTGTGCCTTCCTCATCCTCAGCCTCCAGTTTTTGACACCTAGACTTCTGCCCTGCCCCAACAAATGTTATGAACCTCTTTTAGTAATACTGATAAATGCCCAAAGTGCACCCTACCTATTTTGGAAGTCAGCTTCCTGCTGGAAGGCACTCAGCCTCACTCAGTCTGTGAGCCAGAAAGCCTGCTGTTCTGTCTCTCCATGTCATTGCCTCTGCCACCCCCTATCCACACAGGTATCTCCAGGTCCAAAGATGTGTTCTTCTTTCTTGATAATGAGATCCCCCATTTATGCTTCTGAGATGGTTCATTTTAAATCCAGCAGAATGGCAAAGTGACCAATCTCCACAGTACACCTTATTTGCATGGTCACTTCTAATCATTTGGTAGGAGTTATGAAGACTTGGTAGAAGAGCCATATCAAGTAAATTCATTGTACTACAAATACAAGAGAGATTCTTGGAATCTGGGAAGTATGAGGCTGGTGGGTCCATGGCAAGAGGAAGCAATGACTTGGTCACTGGCACTGCCCAGAAGCAATTGTTGTTGTTGTTGTTGTGAAATGTCATTGAGTCACTTCTGACCCGTAGCAACTCTGTATAGGATTTCCAAGGAGCAGCTGGTGAGCTTGAACCACTGACCTTGCAGTTCAAACGGCTTTGCAGTCTGGCACATTAACCCACAGCACTACGCCAAAAGCAATAGTAGGACATAAAAGGCAAGACAAACCAGAGATGCAAACATCCCTAATATGAGGCAGATGAAAATCATGGAGTCCTGGTGTGGCACTGCAGGATAATGCACTGGGCTGCAAGGTCAGCAGTTCAAAACCACCAGTCACTCTTTGGAAACCCTATACATGGTCGCTGTGAGTCAAAAGTGACTTGATGACACTTAACAACAGCAACAAAGGGGCAAATGAATTGGAGCTGGTGAGTCTGAAGGAACTTTGCATAGTAGAAGGGATCAGGGAGAGGAAAAGGCAAATTGTGGAAAAGGCAAGGAAAGGATGCAGTTTTCTTTTTTACTTGCCAAACAAAACGAGAATTCTGAGCCAAAGTTAAGTTGAAAAATGCAGGATGTGTGTGTGTATGTGTGTATGTGTATGTGTTTGTGTTTGGTACAGATAAGTTTGTCAATTGTGATCCATATTCCCTGGTGAAAGCTGAATATTTCTTCTAAGTGTTATTGTTGTTAAGTCCCATCAAGTCAGTTAAAACGCATAGTGACCTTTTATAGGATTTCTGTGAAGCAGCTAGTAGGTTTGAACTACCGAGCTGCTGGTTAGTATTCCAGTGCTGATCCTGCAGCATCTAACTAAATGACAGCCCAAGGACACCTTGGTGCTGATATAGGTGTACTTGCCCACTTTTCTCTGTGCTTTCTTACTGTTCTTCCACTGTGTGAGTACTTACAGTACTAGTTATTGTCTGGTACACTCTTCCTTATCTTATGTGATTAACCTTTTTTTCATAGCTCTAGGTTTGATTTGGACTCCTGGTTTGGCACTGTAGGTTCATCACTGGACTGTGAACCACAAGGTCAGCAGTTCAAACTCACCAGCTACTCCTTGGAAACTATATACAGGATTGCTATGGGTCAGAACCAACTTGACAGCACTTAAAAACAACAAGTGTGAATCAGATATATTACTGTCCCACAGAACTTACATTATTTGAAATCATTGACTTGGTTCCCTCCATATTTTTTAAACGTTCTTATTAATTTGGGAAGATTTCCCTGTCTTTTCTGTTTCTAGTCCTCTTTCTTTTCTAACCTTTAAAATGGATCTAAAGGTAAATGCTACCCATTTATCTCAAATGATTAATTTAACTATTCTAAGGTGTGCATACTCCCCTAGTGTTATTGTTATTTTCTCCTTATAATCCTGTCTATTGTTTGGCTGAAAATTGAGCCAAAAGGATATATTAATTTCTAGACATAGGATGATTGAGGGCTGTAGTCTCATAGATTCTACCATTCCTTTATCCGAGCAGTAAGCCTGGTCTTGTTTATGATTTTGAGTTTTGTTCCACATTTTATCCTACTCTATCCAGCACATTCTAATGTGATTCCTTTGAGAGCAGTTGGTAGTGCTACCTAGGCACTATCTAGTTCTGATCTCAGGATTGTGGAGACTGATATTCCTATGGCACATTAGTCTACTTAACAAATTGTTACCAAGTGTCTTCGATTTTCTTCACTCTTCTCCAGAGAGAGATCGAAAATAGCACCTTAGATCGCCACTCAAGAACTTTTAGTGACTTCCTTGTTACTGACCAAAGTAGAGTGTGGTGTCCTCCAGAACCATGGTTCTGAGCCCCCAGACCCAGTGATGTTTTTACTCAAGGTATTCGGTTGTGTCTAAGACATTTTCATAATATCTTGCCTCCTGTATGCTCCACCACATTTCTGAATATATTTGCAATACAGGTCAATATACACATACAAAAATCCTCCATCAAACCTATGTAGATATTTATGGGTATACTCCCATTATCACTCCCACACCCATTTTGGCTTAATGTCTACACATGCATCTATTCATAGGTGATATTGCAAGATCGTGTATATAACAATATTTTCCTCTATTGTCTTAAACTTCTGCACACTTCTCAGTATCTTCACTGCCTCCAGCATCTTTTGCTGGCCTTCTTCTTATTGTACATTGCCTTCCACTTCACCTAAGTTAACACACATCTGCCATCTAGCCAGTGGTATGCCCTCCTTCCCCCTTGGACTCGGTGAGCCTCAATTTTTTTTTTTTTTTTCCTTTTGGTGTGAAAGCCTTTCCTTGTTTGCTTTACAATAGTGGTCTCATACAATATCTGCCCTTTTGTGGCTGACTGATTCACTCAGCACAATACCCTCCAGATTCATCTATGTTGTGAGGTGTTTGGCAGATTCATGGTAATCCTGGTGAATGTATGGAGAGACCGGAATCCTCACACATTTCTGGTGGTGCTGTAAAATTTTGCAACCACTATGGAAAATGTTATGGCACTTCCTTAAACAATTGGAAATAGAAATACTATAGGACTCAGAAATCCCATACATAACTCAGCCACAACACAATTTTTGCTATTCACAATAGCAAAAGGATGAAAACAATTTAAGTGTCCATCGATGCAAGAATAAAGAATAGTTGATTTTTCTGATTTAAAATATAGTTATATTGGGAGGAAGAATTGTGCTATTGTTTTTTGCTTACATAGTGTTTGGAACATAGGTATTTGGTGATGTTGCTGAAGTCCTTCAGCTGAAAGCATTCTGAGGTATAGTTTTCCTTCAAATGAATATTAATAAAATTTTTAAGTATATAAAGACACAGCAGATAAATAGCTTGTTTAAGGTGATACAGTGAAGTGAGAGTCTTCAATCTAGTCAACAATTTTAACCCATGCTCTTTGTTTCTCCGTGAAGATGTCTTTGACATTTGAGAACTTTAGAATATAGCCCCTACATTAGAGAGATAATTTATAGTGAAAACCAAGGTAGTTTTAAAAAGAAAATAGCACTTATTAGTGGGATGCTGGAATATTTTATTCAATGAATGATCAGGAATGAGACAACCTAACCCACTGCCACAGAGTTGACTGCAACTCAGCAACCCTATAGAGCAGCTTAGAATTTCTCTTAGGGTTTCCAAACCTTGAATTCTTATAGGATTGATAGTCTCATCCCTCTCCTAAGGAGAAGCTACTAGGTTTGAACTGCTAATATTTAAGATATCAACCCAATATTTAACCAACTATGCCATCAGGATTCCTTTCAGAATGAAACAGGAGGTTCAAATACTCTAAGAGTTAAAGGGCTAGAGAGGTCTTGTTGTTGTTGTTGTTATATGTTGTGGAGTCAGTTCCGACTCATAGCGACCCTGTACAGGGTTTCCGAGGCTGTAAATCTTAATTGGAGCAGAAAGTCTCATCTTCCTCCCGTGGAACAGCTGGTATTTTATAACTGCTGACCGTGAGATTCGCAGCCCGATTCATAACCACTACGCTCTCAGAGGTCTATAGCCAGCTTAATGCCAACAATACCTCTCATTTTTTAAATCTTTAATTTCTTCTTCTTTATGAATACTGTTTTCAGTTTCTCAAGTGAGCATACTTTGTGCTCATTTATGAATGGATCTATAACCAGAGAGAACGTAGAAGAAAAAATATATATATACAGGGAATGATTCTAATCACATGGCAAGCACTGATTGCAAGTAAAAGGGCACTATTTAAATGATCTTTTACAAATGCTTATTGGGAGAGGGCAGAGACATCTCTCCAAACAAAATGAGATTTCATTATCAGAAGAAGGGGTAAAAATGCTATGAACATAAAAACAGCAGGTATAGATTCCAATACATATAAAAATTTAATTTTCTAAAATATTTCTAGATATCCTGAAAGCAAGGAACATTAAAGAAGTTTAATTCAGAATTTCTTTAACAATGATCTCCCTCCTGAATAAATTGAATTGCTTCTAATCAAGAGAAAGATTTTAGAGGATTATTTTATTCATTGTTTCCCAAAATCCTGTCTTAACATGAAAGCCTAGCTGGAACTGGAATGACTCCCAGTGAAAGCAATACTTATAAAGTTATTCTACTTATAAACTCCAACATTTACTTTTGAAATAGTGCTGAATAAAGTTCTAAAGCCTTCCTTTGGGACACACCAAACAAAGTAATTATAACACCTCCTAAGGCTACTAGACAGTAGTGAGGTTGGCCCAGGATCAGGCAGTGTATCGTTCTGCTGTGCATAAGGTCGCTGTGAGTTGGTCCCGACTAGATGGCACCCAACAACAACAACAAGGCTACTAGAAGCCAAATCCATTTAAGAAGTTTCTTGAGCTTGTTGTTCTTTTCACATCTTTCTGATTAAAAAAAAACAAAAACAAATTGGCGAACTGGGCAGCTACAATTCATTTCTCACAGTATATCAGGTTTTTATCTTTTAAACTAGCCCTTCTCACTTGAAACCATGTTGGAAGACAATGATTTTAACCAATAATATGTTTCTTCTCAAGTTATCATACTTTACTGATAAGTATTTATTAATATACTACGATAGATTCCAAAGCTATTTATGCTAATGTGAGAAAAGTAAATGACATTTCTGATGTATCTCCTTTATTGCAATATAGGAACAGACATGACAGACTGAATGCATTATTTTCTGAGATGGCTAGCTGTTTTCTGATTTGAAATAAATGGATGCTGGTTGGTGACAAAGAGAACAGTGAAGAAGCTATTAAGAAATCACTGCAGAAAATGAACACTGATAACAGGGTGTAGAGCCAATAGTAATAAAAGGAAAGACATAACCTGACACTTTATACATTGATATGGACATTTCTTTGGAATCAGGCAATATTAAATTGCATATCATAAAATGCATATTGTTGTTGTTAAGTGCTGTTGAGTCAATTCCAACTCATGTTGCTGTTCTTGTTAGGTGGCATTAAGTTGGTACTGACTCATAGACTTTATGCCCAAAAGGACAAAAAACAGCCCGGTCCTGCGCCAACCTATTAGTTGTTTCTACAACTGAGCCCATTGCTGCTACAACTGTACCAATCCATCTCATTGGGGATCTCCCTTTTTTTCTTCAACCCTCCAGATTAACAAACTTGGTACACTTCTCCAAGGACTGGTCCATCCTGGTAATATGTCTGAAGTATGAGAGACAAAATTTGACCATCCTGGCTTCCAGGGAGCATTCTGGCTGTATTTCTTCCAATATAAATTTGTTTATTCTTTTAGCAGTCCATGTACTTTTAATATTCTCCTCCAACACCGTAGCTCAAATTCATCAATTCTTCTACTGTCCTATTTTCACATGCATTTTCGGTTATTGAAAATACTATGGCCTGGGTCAGATGCACCATAGCGCTCATACTGAAATCTTTGCTGTTTAACACTTTAAAGAGGTCTTGTGCAGCAGATTTGTCTAATGCAATGTGTCATTTGATAGTTTGACTGCTGCTTCAGTGTGTGTTGAGGATTGATCTGAGCAAAATTAAGTCTGTGACAACTTCAATCTTTTGTCTATTTATTACATTATTACTTATTGGTCCAGTGGTAAGGATTTTTGTTTTCTTTACATTTAAATTCAACCCATACTGAAGGCTGTGGTTTTTTTATCTTTGTCAGTATTTTAAGACCTGTTCCTTTCAGCAAGCAACGTTGTATCATCTGAATATTGCAGGTTGTTAATGAGTCTTCCTTCAATCCTGATGTGACATTCTTCTTCATATAATCCAGTTTCTTGGATTATTTGCTCTGTATACAGACTGAATAAGCACAGTGAAAGAATACAACCCTGGCACACAGCTTTCCTAATTTTAAATCATTCAGTGTTCCCTTGTTCTGTTCAAACAACTCCCTGGCTCTGGTAGCTAAGTGGTTACGAATCAGGCTGCTAACTTCAGGTATAACAGTTTGAAACTACCAGCTGTCCCACAGGAGAAAGATGAGTCTTTGTGCTTCTATAAAGATTTACAGCCTCATAAACCCTGTACAAGGTCACTATGAGTCGAAACCAACTCCACAGCACATAACAACAACAACAGGTACCTCATGAGTTTATTAAGTGTTCTGGAATACTCATTCTCCAAAATGCTGTCCATAGCTTGTCATAAACCACACAATTAAAAGCCTTTGAGTAGTCAGTAAAGCACAGATAAATATCTTTCTGGTATTCTCAGCTTTCAGCCGAGATCCATCTGATATCAGCTATGATATCCCTTGTTCCATATCCTCTTCTAAATAGGGCTTGAATCTGTAGAAGTTCTCTGTCAATGTATGGTTATAGCTGTTTATTTTTTGTATTACCTTTATTAAAACTAACTCAAGAGGGATATCAATGAAATTTCTCAATGATTTTTGCATTCCCTTGAGTCACCACTCTTTGGAACGGGCACAAATACAGATATCTTTCAGTCAGTTTGTCTGGGAGTTGTCTTCCAAATTTCTTGGCATAGATGAGTGAGTGGCTCCAGTGCAGCAACAGTATGTTAAAAGATTTTAATTTGCATTCCATCTATTCTTGGTACCATCTTTGTCAATGCCTTCTGTGCACCCTGGACTTATTCCTTCAGGATCATTGGCTCTTGATCATATTCTACTTCTTGAAATGATTGAACATCAACCTCTCATTTGCTTCATACAATATTTTGCCATAGATTCCTTTTATACCACAAGTTGAGGTTTGATTTTTTTCTTTACTTCCTCAGCTTGAAAACTGTTGAGGATGTTCTTCCCATTTGGTTTTCTAACTCCAGGTCTTTGCAAATTTCATTTTAATATTATACTTTGCCTTCTTGGACTTCCTTTTGGAATTTTCTACTTAGCTCTTTTACCTGCTCATTTCTTCCATTTGCTTTAGCCTCTCTTCACTGGAGAGGGATTTCCAGAGTGTCTTCAGACATCCATTTTGGTCTTTTCCTTCTTTCTTGTCTTCTTAATGACTTTTAGCTTTCTTCCTATATGATGCTCTTGATATCATCCAATAGCTCTTCTGGTTTTCATTCATTAGTGTCTAATGCATCAAATTTGTTATTGAAATGATCTCTAAATCAGGTGGAATATGTTCAAGTCATTTTTTCTTTCTATCTTGTGGACTTGTTTAATTTTCTTATGTTTCAGTCTGAATTTGCATATTAGCAATTGATGATCTGTTCCACAGTCTGCCCTTGGCCTTCTTTTGGCTCATGATATGGAACTTCTCCATTGTCTCTTTCCACAGATGTAGTCAGTTTGAATTCTGAGTACTCCATCTGGTGAGGTCTATATGTATAGCGATCTTTTATGTTGTTACAAAAGGTACTTACAAAGAAGAAGTCACTGGTCTTGCAAAATTTTGTCATGCGATCTCCAACATCATTTCTATGACCAAGGCCATATTTTCAAACTACTGAGTCTTCCTCTTTGTTTCCAAACTTTGTATTCCAATCACCAGAAATTATCAATACAACTTAATTGCATGTTTAATCAATTTCAGACTTAAGAATTTGATAGAATTCTTCACTTTCATCATCACTGGGGTTGGTGCATACATTTAAATAATAGTGATATTAACTAGTCTTCTTTGTAGGCTTATGTATATTATCCTTTAATAGACCTGTTAGTATTTCAAGATGATTCTTGATATGCTCTTTTTTATGATGAGTGCAATGCCATTCCTCTTTGTCATTCCCAGCATTGTAAACCAGGTAATTGTCAGATTATCTGACAATATTCTGGTGTTCTTCATCAATTTTCAGTATTTGTTATTCTGGTGCTGACAGTGTTCCACTGATATTCATAAGGTTTTCAGTTATTAAATATTCAGAAGAAATCTGTCTCTCCTTTTTCCTAGTCTGTCTTATCTAAAAGCTCATCTGAAACCTGCCCATTGTGGGTGACCCTGATGCAACTTAAAATACCCATTGCATAACTTCCAGAATCACAGCAACATGCAAGCCACCATAGTACACAAACTGACAGTTGAGGGGTTGCCAACTAATAGCAACCCTGTATAGAGTTCTGGTGGAGCAGCTGGTGAATTTGAACTGCTGGCCTTATAGGTCAAACCTACCTTGTGGTCAAGTGCTTATCCTATAGCACCATACCAGGACTGATAAGAAAAAGGATTGAGGAGCTAGAATGTTTCTACAGTGGTGGAAATATAAAAACATAATTTGAGTAGGTATAATTCCTGGCTGGAGAGAATAGCCATATCACCATCAATGTTAAGTAACAGTGTTTTATTCATCAATATGAATGGACATTAAACAACAATAAGAAAGAAGAAAAACACCACACACACACACTCATACACCCACACATACACAAACAAACAAACAAACAAAACAAGGACTAAAATGATCAAACCAAAACACTGAAAACAGAAGGCTTGAAATATCAACTAAGTTATCAATTAAATGTAAGAATAAAAAGATATTTTTTGACAAGCAAAAGCTAGGGAATTTTACTATTCACTGACCTTTAATATTATATTTACTTAAAAGGTATTATAAATATCAAAAGGTTTCTAAGGTACCATAGAAACGAAGGGTCTAATCAAGGAGGCCAAAATAAAAGAAAGAATACTTAAATGAAAACTGTAAAGCTGACCTAGAAAGAAACTTGTCCAGATTTAAATAAGAACACTTTGGAATTTTTAAAAACAGATTCTAAATAATAAGTATATCACTGATAAAATGCAGAGTGTTTGAATAAAGTGAAAGTAGATACTAAGAGAGTTCACAATTAAATAAGAGGGATAATTAAAAAATAAATATGTAAAATTTAAAATTCAGTATGTTTCTTCGTTCCCCACTTACTTTTAAACTCCCCCTCCTTTCAAATAATACCAGTGTTATTCTACTTTTACTATCAAAGGTTTAACTAGCAGTCTGTTTTAGTGATATTAATATAGGTAGTCTCTGTGTTACTACAAACAACACTTACAACTGTCTTGTTTTGTTTTGTTTTTGGTGCATTCTATCATTAGCAATATGTACTGCACAGAGTGTTGCAGAGGAAAAAAGATTCCTTATATTATTATTCTCAGGTGTTTACTCATGGATGTTAAAGACAATGTACAGATTTATAAAGATACTGTAATTTTCCTTTTTTATAATTTATTTTCTTTTTTTCTGGTGACTGTAGGCTTACTTTGCTGGTCTTTTCCTAATTATTGAAGTTTTTTTTTTTTAATTAAATGTTTTTATTTTGGATTGAGTGAAAGTTTACAGGGCACATCATCAGCTTCACATTCAACCATTCATATAGCTTGTTTCATTA
>NW_006408654.1:7216336-7218487 GCF_000296735.1 Chrysochloris asiatica
TGAGGTGAGCTGTTTGCCGGCGCACGCCCGGCAGGGCTGAGGGACGCTGCTCAGTTCAGTGGGAGGCGGATCGCTTGCTTTCGTGTGTCTGGCAGGCCTGCGGTATGCGGCTCGGGCAGGAGGCGAGCTGCTCGCCTGTGTGCGTGCGTGCCCGGCGGGCCCCAGGAATACACGGGTCAACTGGGCAGGGCAGAAGTGGCTCAGGCAAGCACAGTCCGCGCCTGATGACGTCAGACAGTCGCCGCTTCTCTTTTTCTGCAGGCTTTTTTGTTTTTCCTTTTCCGCTCCTAAGCTAACTTCCCTCTGTCCACTGTATGCACAGAAATCCCACCTTGGGGTAGATGTCACCAGTGGCTCTCCCTGCTTGAGTCTCCCAGCCACTGGAGGCTCCGCATGAGCTGGTTCCTGCCCCGCCCCCTCAAGCCCAAAGGAGCTGGGGCTGCCGCAGCACCCTTTTAAAAAGCCTGTAATTCCTTGCACAGTGATTTCTCAAAGAAGTGGGTCTAAGGCTCTGGGGCACTAAGATTCACGCGGGCTGTGAGACTGTGAATTCCTACCTGGGAGGTTTACCTCGCGAGTTTTCCCCCCTGCTCCCGGAGCCCCCACTCACCCGCACCGCCTGGCCGCCCTGGCAAACCGGAAGCCCTACTCTGAAATTTTTTTAATTAATTTGTTGATTTGGGTTATTTCTTTTTTTGGATATGAGCATTTATTGCCATAAATTGCCCTTTAAGCACTGCTTTTAAAGTGCCCCAAATGCCCTAGGGCGTTATGCTTCATTCTCATTTAATTCAGAGAATTTTTTTATTTAGTTTTTTATCTATTCTATTACCCAGTAGCTTTAAAGTAGGATGTTATTCAATTTTCATGTATTTGATTTTATTTCCTGTATCTTACTATTGTTGATTATTGCATTATGATCAGAAAAAAAAAAATGCTTTGTGGTACTACAGTGCTTTTAAATTTATTAAAGCTTGCTTTGTGGCCTAATATATGGTCTATTCTGGAGAATGTCACATGTGCACTGGAAAATAATATGTATTGTGCTGTTGTTGGCTTCTGTACGCTATATAAATCTATGAGGTCAAGTTGGTTGATTGTGTTGTTTACTTCTTCTGTGTCTTTATTGAGTTTCTGTATAGTTGTTTTGCCTTTTATCAAAAGTGGTATATTAAAGTCTCCTACTAACAGCAGTTCAAGCTCACCAGCTGCTCCTTGGAAACCCTATACAGGTTCACTATGGGTTGGACAATTCGACAGCACTTAACAACAACAATAACTATTATTATAGAGTTGTCTATTTACTTAGTCAATTATATTAGAATTTTATTTATGCATTTTGAGGCTTTTTAATTGGGAGCACAGATATTTATTATGGTTATGTTTTCTTTTTCATTTGACATTTTAATCATGAAATAATAACCTTCTTTGTCTTGTTTGCTGGTTTTTGCCTTAAAGTCTATTTTATCAGAAATTAATATTTCCATTCCCGCTCATTTTATTGCCATTGTTGTTGTTATTGTTAAGTGCCATCTAGTCGGTTCCGACCCATAGCGACCCTGTAGTGACCCTGTGTAGGGTTTCCGAGGACCTGCTGGTGAGCTTGAACTGCCTACATTGAAGTTCAAACAGCTTTGCAGCTTGCACATTAACCCACAGCGCCACACCAGGACTCCTATTGCCATTACATTGATATATTATTCCATTATTTGAATTTTAATATATTTTTGTCTTTGTGTATAGAGTGTGTTGTTGTTGTTAGGTGCCGTCGAGTCGGTATCGACCCATAGTGACCTTATACACAGCAGAACAAAACACTGCCGGATCCTGGGCCAACCTCACTACTGTTGCCACGCTTGAGCCCATTGGTGCTGCTACTTGGCCAATCCATCTTGTTAGGGGTCTTCCTCTTTTTCTTTGACCCTCCACCTTACCAAACATGATATCCTTCTCTAGTGACTGGTCCTTCCTGACAATATATCCAAAGTATGAGAGACAAAGTTTGGCCATCTTGGCCTCTAAGGAGCACTCTGGCTGCACTTCTTCCAAAATAGATCTATTGGTTCTTTTGGCAGCCCATGGCACTTTTAGTATTCTCCTCCAACACCATAATTCAAAGGCATTAATATTTCTACGATATTCCTTTTTCAC
>NW_006408654.1:7218587-7227251 GCF_000296735.1 Chrysochloris asiatica
ATCTTGGCCTCTAAGGAGCACTCTGGCTGCACTTCTTCCAAAATAGATCTATTGGTTCTTTTGGCAGCCCATGGCACTTTCAATATTCTCCTCCAAATTGTATCTCTTCTAAAATCATATTAAAGGATCCTATTTTCTTATTCATTCTGCCATTCTCTGTCTCTTGACTGGTGCATTTAATCCATTGACATTCATTGTAATTAACAATAGATGTGAATTAGTTGTAGTCATTTTTCTGTGGGTTTTGTGGGGGAGGGACGTGCTGCTGTTTTCTTTGTTCCACGTATTTTTCAGTATTGAATTCACAAACATACATTTTTTAGTCAATTTCTTCACTGCTGTTGTTTTAATGTTTAAAAAACCTTCATGGTTTTCTCTTTGCTTAATTTGATGTGAAAGTATATTAATTTATTTTTTGAGGGTTCCTGTAATTTCTTGGGAGTCCTGGTGTGGCGCTGTGGGTTAATGTGCCAGACTGCAAAACCATTTGAACTGCAAGGTCGGCAGTGGAAGCTCACCAGCTGCTCCTCGGAAACCCTATACAGGGTCGCTATGGGTCAGAATCGACTCGACTGGCTCTTAACAAGAACAATAACATAATTTCTTAACTTCTTCCCCATTTTAAACTAGTCTTTTTATTGTGAAATCTGCTTGTCTTCCTTACCAATTGGAAGTCCTGTAACTATGATTTTCCTTCTCTTTGCTTTGCAGTTGTCTTAATTAGAATTTGATATCTCTGGTTCCCTTTTTTCATTCTTGTAAGTTTGTTTTACTTTGGATACTTCTATCTCTGGATTGAATTTGGATGGAGTTACTATGTATGTTAGTCTTTGGTTGTTTTTGCTACTGTTCGTTCTCAACCCAAAGGACTCCCTTTAGTATTTTTTGTAAAGTTGGTCTGGTTTTTAAAACTACCTTTAATTTCAGTTTATTTTTAAATGTACTAATTTTGCTGTTGTATTTGATGGCCAATTTTATTGAGTATATGATTCTTGGTTGGCAACTTTTTTTTCTTTCAGAGTGTTGTATATGTCTCCCCATTGCCTTCTTGCTTGCATGATTTCTGCTGAGAAATGAAAGCTTATTCTTATTGGTTCTCCTTTGTAGATAATTTTTTATTTTACCCAAGCTGCTTTTAGGATTTTTTATTTTGGAAAATTTGATTCTCACATTTCTTCATAATTTTCTTTTAGGGGCTATCTGCTTGGGGGTTCATTTAGCTTCTCGTATTGTTATCTTCTTGTCTTTTGTGATGTTAGGGAATTTGTCTTCCAATAGTTCTTTAACTATCTTTTCTGTGCTTTTCTTTTTCATTTCCTGTTGTGGAATCCTAATCACCTATAAGTTGTTCTTCTTCATGTTGTCCCACATGGATCTTAGGCTTTCTTCATGCTGTTTCATTCTTTTTTCTTATTGTCCTTTTAGCTTATTAGTTTATTTTCAAACTCACTAATTTGTGCTTAATTTATTCCAATCTAATCCTTTATCCTGTCATGGTATTGTCCATTTCTGAAAACTTAATATTATTAATAAAATATTAATATTGCCAGAAAAACTAACAAATCTGTGTTGGAAGAAGTACAGGGAGATGACGCCTTAGAACTCAGGATGGTGAGACTTTGTCTCTCTTATTTTGTACATAATATCAGGAGGAACCTATGCTCGGGGAAGGATATCATGCTTGGTAAACTGGAGAGTCAGCAAAACAGAGGAAGACCCTCAAGGAAATGTATTGTCACAGTGGTAGCAGCAGTGTCCTCAAGCATAACAAAGATTATGAGGATGACACAGGATCAGGCAGTGTTTTGTCCTATTGTGCATAAAGTCACTGTGATTTGAAACTGACTCAACAGCACCTAGCAGTAACAACAATATAGGTAGAGCAAATGAAAAATGCAATATAGATGTATCTATAAGGTGTCATTATAAAGAATTTAGCACATGATTACTTTTTGCTTTTGCTCAAGTGTATTCCTATGGGTACTATTTCCCAACATGTGTGCATTCCAATTTTCATCATTCATTGCTCTACTAAGACACACAAAATATCATTTACCCCCTCCACAGTTTTTCTTAACTAATTCTGCTACAAGCTTTCAGTCACTAGCCTTTTGTAACCAGTACTAGTTTGTTAACCTCTAGATGACAGATTGCTTTAGATTCTTTTTTCCATTAAAGCATTCACAGGACAAGACATATCTATTCTTGTGAATCTAAAAGCTGGTGTTGAGATAGTAAGGATTTCTATAAAATACAATATTTGTATATTATGGAGAAGACCCAAGTAGAATTTTTCGTCAGCATTCAAGTGAGGAGTTCACTACCACCCGTATTGTAACTACAAAAAAAATTTTTTGATGCATTGTTATAAAGGCTAGATGTAGACTAAGTCAGCCAGTTTCTCTTTCTCCAGGAAATTAAAGGAAGAAAGAATAAACTGCAGCTGGGCTACGTCAAAGAGATTGTAGAGGGTTTCTTAACAAAAATTGTTATAAGGATTTCCTCTTTGGAAAAATGAAAATATACCTCATAAGAAACCTGAAAATATTTTACTTATGAAGCTTTCTGTTCAGAGTGAAAAAGTAGATAACCTGTTATACATATTAGTATTTATTTTGCTCTTCTTATTTTGAGATTCTACACCTAACTTCAAAAAATAGCTGAGCCACCACCACCAATGCAAAGCCCCCTCTGCTTTTAATGAGCTGCCCTAATATGGTTACGACTCGGGCTGTGAACCGCAAGGTCAGCAGTTCGAAACTACCAGCTGCTCCGCGGGAGAAAGATGAGGCTTTCTACTCCCGTAAAGATTTACACCCTCGGAAACCCTGTACAGGGTCGCTATGAGTCGGTTCCGACTCCACGGCACATAACAACAACAACACAATATGAATGATAAAGCCAATTAGGAATGCTGAGCAAGAACCACAGGAAAATGAATTTCATGTGTTGACTATCATTATTGACAACTGTATGTCACTTAAAGCTTGTCTGAATGGAGCCTTAGTAACAAACTTGAAGTGCCTCTATGTATATCCTGTTTATGTGAGCCATGCTGACTCCACATATAATGCATTGGTTTCTCCCCTTGCAAGCTTTATAGGGTCTCTGCAATGCTTAAGTCTTGATTCAAAAGGAATAATGACCTAGCCTCATCTTTCTCACAGAACCACACTTGAACTCTGAAAGCTTATGGTATCTTGGATTCCAAGATGAGTAAATTTTTGTTTTTGTTAAGGGGATTATATCTGGGGATTGTTTTTCTCACTATTCTTTGCCCATGCTACTCGTGATAGTCAGTTATTTTAACAGCTTGGATATAATGAGTGCCTAATTTGACTATGTCAAGTGGATCCATTAGAGATTTTAGAATAAATGGCTATTCCTCTTGCTCTTGTGACCTCATTAAGAATTAGAGAAGGGAATCAGGTTCTGTCAATAGCAAAAAAGAAAGAAATGTTATATTTGATTGTTTTAAGGGCATGATGCCTTGTAAGATGCCAGTGAGTCACGATATCCTTGTATAGAGGAGTTCTAGGAGTCCAGAGGTCTCAAATAGAGGTAGACATCACTGCATTTTAATTTTATTTAGTTTAATATTAAATTCTGTCACTTAAACTGTCCTGATTTTAATTTGCTATATAATGACCTCATTAGGAAAGTTAAACTATCCGGCAGCTATCGCTTATGCACAAGCAAAACACGATTGAATAGTAGTTACTATGTGTTGTATACAAATGTTGCAAGATGCTTAATAACTAATTTCAATGTTTAATTACTTTATAAGGTAGATATTATTTATTTCATATGTAAAATGAAGAAACTGGGGTTCAGTGGGTGGAAGTAATGTGTTTAAGTTAACAAAAATACTAAAGATTTAGGTATCTAAGATTCATACCCAGGTTGTCTAACTCTAAGTCTTTTCTGTTCTTACTATACTTTTTGTGCTATGAGTCAATATACATTGAATATTTTTTAACGCTATTAATGAATTTCCCTTTAACTTGGAGTGTGATCATCAAATATAGCCATGGAAAGCCAAAAGATGAGGTGTCTTGGAGCTGGTAAATATCAGGCTTAAATCCAAACTTTCCTTGGAAGGTGGTACCAGAAAATATCTAATATCCCTGTTCTCTCTGTACTTGTTTCTCTCAAATAAAAAGGAAGACAGTGAGTATGATGATGATGAATCTTACCCACCTAAAATTTATATTAAATGCTAATTTAAATGTTCAATTTTTTAAAAAATACAAATATAAAATATGTTGTATATGTGTATATATTTTGTAATTGTATTATTTTATTTTTGTTGTTGTCATTTAACTGCATTAAAACTTCATCTTGACAGAACTATGTTAGTTAGGTCATCTAGACTTGACCTATTTTGTCAATTGTTTATTCATCTGTTCATAGAAATGCAATTTAATAATAGAGGTTTCTTTTGTAGCGAAATTCTATCTCACAAAGGCATAATGAGCAGGAAAATTAATAGTCTACATGTAAGCAATATCATTAATACCATATGAAAGTAGTTTTGCTGAACATAATACAAAAGCAATTGCAAGAGTAAATTGACAGGGATTTACCATAAATCCAAGCTGAACTCAGAAGAGGACGTGAAACAAAGAATAGCATTACTGGTACCTCAAGGATCTTAGCTAAAGACAGAGAATGCTAGAAAAATGTTTACCTTTGTTTTATTGACTATGCAAAGGAATTTGACAGTGTGACTCATAGCAGATTATGGATAACTTTGAGAAGGATGAGAATTCGAGAACACTTCTTTGAACTTGTGTAGGACCTGATGAGTATTAAGAAGTAAAGATGTCACATTGAGGACTAAAACGTGCCTGACACAAGCCATGATATTTCCAATCATTTTATATGCATATACAAGCTATGCAAAGTTTGGGTAACAGTAAAGAGCAAATTCATTTTCCATTCAAAAGTTTTACCTTATTCTTTCTAACCTTATAGTGTTGTGATCTGAGATGTTTTGAACTATTTTGATGATTTTAAATTTACTAGGCTTGTTTTTTTGTTTTAAAATATGTTCTAGCATTCTATTCTGGGGAATGATCCATCTGAACTGGAAACAAATAAGTATTGTCCTCTTGTTGGATTGTTGTTGTTGTTGTTAAGTGCCATCAAGTCTGTTCCTACCCATATCAATCCTGTATAGGGTCTCTGAGGAGCAGCTGGTGAGCTTAAATCGCCGACCTTGAAGTTCAAAGTGACTTTGCAGTCCAGCGAATTAACCCACAGCACCATACTCAGACTCCTGTTGGGTGGAGTGTTCTCTATATGTTGATGAGATCAGGTTGATGGATTGTATTATTTAGGTCATCAGAATTTTTGCTGGGTTCCTTTCTTGTCTATCCTTCATCAAAAGTAATGTAGCTCTGGTAGCGTAGTGGTTATGAAATGGGATGCTAACCTCAAGGTCGGCAGTTGGAAACACTACCAGCAGTTCTGAGGGAGAAAGATGAGGCTTTCTGCTCCTGTAAAGATTTACAGCTTTTCTGCTCCCGTAAAACCCTGTAGAGGGTCACTATGAGTTGGAACCAACTCCATGGTACTTTACAAAACCCACATAAGTATTGTGGATTTGTATATTTCTCTTTTCGGTTTTGTTAATGTTTGATATATGCATTTTGGAGTTCTTTCATTGGATAAATATATGTCTATGGTCATGTTTTTGTTTTTGTTTTTTTAACTGTTTTATTGTGAATTAATGTGATAGTTTACATGGGAGAATATTAGCCCTACATTCATCCTATGTATATCATTTCATTGCTATGGTTACAATCCCCTCCATGCATCATCAACCAACCAGAGGGTACACCCTGCAAGCCTGCTCCCTGGTCATCAGCACCCAGTCCCTCTCCTTCTATGGGTTTAGAGTTCCCAGCTGCTCCACCTCTCCATGTCATCATCTCTGCCCCCATCAATAGCATCTCTGTTTCTTTGGGTAGGGTCCTATGCTTCGCTCTTCTCCCTTGATGGTCCCAGGAACCTCTGCTCCTGGATTGCAAAGTCAATCACTCCCTTCCTTTTGCTACAAAATGTCCACGTTTACATTTCCAACCCTCACAGTCAGTCCTGATAGCAATTACTCACTATTGTGCCACATGAGTGCTATCCCCATCTTCTTTCATCAGGCCCACCTGGATACATTGGATACTACTCAGTGGAGATTCTACGAGATTCTACCCTCCACCATGCCCTCTGGATCTAGGCTCCCTCTTGAAAGCTTATAATCCAGTCCCAGTCACTTCTAGCCTTTGTAGTCCCCCCAACCCCCATTTTAGGTAGCCAATGTCCAAGTTGACCATCCCCGTCTACCCTGTGTATTGAGAGGGTGGGAATGATCCTCACTGTAAAGATATGTTCCTTCTTTTGAGCTACTGCATCCATAGGTGTAGGAAAAGTTCATCAAATTGTATCAGATTACTCTTTTTTTTCCAATTCTTTCTTCTTCTAGCTGAATTCTGGTCATTCAGTCATTGAAGTCAGGTCAAGTGGGTATTATCTGCAAGTGTGGATGTTCTTCTGCATATGCACTCTCTTCTTATCAGCTGGACACTTCACCTCCACTCCAGTCCTCTGTGGCTATGTCACTGACTCTGGGCCCAAGAATCCCCAGGTCTTGCCACACTAATGACCAACTAGGTCTCCACCCAGGTTCACAGGAATCTGTTGAATATGGTAGGGCTTAGCTCAGAGATTCATTGCTGTTTTTCCCTCACTTCCCCTTATCAGTGACCAACGTGGTCATCAGTCAGAGCATTTGTCTGCTTGCGTATTCCCATTGAGTCTCAGTCTTGGAAGGGGGTTTGCCCCAAGGGGACCCGAACACTTGCCTTGATGTCACCTGGGTGAGCAACATGCCTGTTCTTGTAGTAGTCAGTCAGACTGCCATTGTTATTTATATTTTTCCTGTAGGTCTTTCTTTCAAGAAGTATCTTTTGTTCTTTATTGCCGCTAAAGGCTGGTCTGCTTGTCCTTTCGAGTGGAAATTTCCCAACACAGAAGATTCTGGATGGGGCTCAGGATCCCACCTATGGTCTTATGTAATACAGAGACTCTACAGGAAGCCTCCTTTACTGGGCATGTTGAAGCCCCATTTTAGGTATTCCATTCAGTTATAGGCAGAAGACAGACTTAAAAGATTTCTATGGTGATATTTCTGCCTATTCCATTCTATTGCCCTCAAGTGTCTATTTTATAATGGTATGCAAGGGAAACCAAGACTCAAAGACAGCCAACCATCTTAACATTATTTCCCCCCTTTTACCAATTCACACCATGTCTCAATCCCTGTATTGCAGAGCCCTGTTGTTCCAAGGTTGTGCATTCATCACTATTTACCTCTGTCCCACTTAGCCCATGCTAACCTGCCTAATTGTTTTATAATAAGCCTTGTTCTTCCATTTCCCTCCCCCTTCTTATGTATTGCCCCAGCATCCAAAATATTCTGGGTCAATTCCTTAACTTGTGCTCAACCTTCCTCTCTCTCTCCTCACCCACACCACACATCCCAGTAACCAGCAAAAAATTCCTGCCCTTTAGTGGTTATGGTGGTTGTGTGCCGTGGAATCGGAACCGACACATAGTGATCCTGTACAGTGTTTTCGAGGCTGTAAATCTTTATGGGAGCAGAAAGCCTTATCTTTATCCTGAAGAACAGCTGGTAGTTTCGAACTGCTGACTTTAAGGTTCACAACCTGATTCGTAACCACTATGCTACCAGAGATAGTCTTTTACAATAGTGGTCCTATGCAGTATTTCTCCTTTTGTGACTGACTAATTTCACTCAACATAATGTGCTCAAGGTTCATCCATGTTATGTGATAGTTTAAAGCTTCCTTGTTGTTCTTCAAGGTAACATAATATTCCATTGTGTGTATGTACCACAGTTTGTTAATCCAGTCTTTAATTGATGGGTACTTAGGCTGTCTCCATATTTTTGCTATTGTAAATGGTGCTGCCATGAACATTAGTATGCATACATCTAGTGTTATGGCTCATATTTCTTGTGAGAAAATATCAAGTAAAGGAATTGCTAGATCATAAGATATTTCTTTTTCTAATCTTCTGAGGAAGCGCCATATTGTTTTACAGAGAGGTTGGACAATTTTTCAATCCCACCAACAATGCAAGAGTGTCCCAGTCTCTTCACATCCTCACCAGCATTTATTGTCCTCTACTTTTTTGATCTTTCTGTTATTGCTGGTGTGAGAATGTAGAAATCATTGGACAATCTCTTTGATATTACATGCAAGTAAAGTTTTTCTAAAGGTAATACAGATATGGCTACAATCATACATTGACACAGAACTTCCAGAGTTTCAAGCTGGATTCAGAAGAAGCCATTGAATGAGGGATATCATTGCTGATGTCTGATGGATCTTGGCTGAAAGCAGAGAACACCAGAACAATGTTTACCTGTGTTTTATTGACGATGCAAAGGCTTTCGATTGTGTGGATCATGACAAACTATGGACAACATTGCTAAGTATGAGTATTCCTGAATGCTTAATAGTGCTCATAAGGAATCTGTACCTAGACCATGAGGCAGTTGTTTGAACAGAACATGGGAACACTGAATGGTTTAAAATTAAGAAAGGTGTGCAACAAGGTTGTATTCTTTCACCATACTTA
>NW_006408654.1:7232957-7234317 GCF_000296735.1 Chrysochloris asiatica
CCCTCTCCTTCTCTTTCCTGTGTTAAAAAACAGAACAAAAAGCAAATAAGAAAATTTCAAGGCCTGCTCATGGGCTGAATATCTGTCGGCCATTTGGTTTCAAGTGGTAACTGTCTCTTTAAATTTCGAGGGGATCTATGAGCATGCATAGTAGAACCCTCCGAGGGTGGGGCTGGGGTATCCACTAGCTCAGGCAACCCTACAGTCACCAGAATGGAGGTACGTAGAGAGCAAGGGACCAACGAAAAGATACCAAAAAAATAAAAAAATTAAAAAAAGAATGTCCACACCTCTATCTCTGCGGCTCTGTCAGGTGTCCATGGCTGCTCTGATCCTTTCCCCACTTGGCCCCACTAAAATTGTGGCTCCTGGAGCAGCTGAGTGTCCCGAACCAGGAAGCAATGGATTTCTTGCTTCTGTTGCAAACTCCCCAGCTGTAAGTCTTCCAACCTTCCAAATATTCCCCTATATGTGGTTCAGAGTACTGGGACCATCTCCTGAGCCTTCTTGGTCCTGTATTCTGTGTTGTTCTCGGCAGAGCTTGTCACTGCACTTCCACCCGATCCACCATCTTTTTCCGGAAGTCCTCTGTTGCATAAGATTTTATTCCCATTCTGTGGGTTCCCTTTTTATTCTTTTGGTGAAGTCTTTTGAAGCACAGAAGTTTTTAATTTATTAGTATGTCCCATTCATCTAATTTGTCTACTTTTGTTTGTGTACTTTTCAAAATGTTTGGTAGTCTGTGTATTCCCTGAATTAGAGCCTTCACATTTGTCCCTATTTTTTCATTGATGGCCATCATAATTCTGGGATTCACATTACGTCTTTAATCCATGCTGAGTTGATTTTTGTATAAGGTGTAAGGTAAAGATTTTGTTTCAAACGTTTGCATATTGCTTTCCAGTACTGCCAGCACCATCTCTTGAAAAGACTATCACATTCCTATGTGATATATTTAGTCACTTTGTCGAAAACCAGTTGGCTCTATTCTATTCCATTGATCAATGTATTTTTCATAGTAGCAGTATCAAGCTGTTTTGACCGCTGTAGCTGTGTAATAAATTTTGAAATCAGGGAGTGAGAGGTTTCCAACCTTATTCTTCTTAAGCAGTGCTTTGCTTATCCTAGGTTTCTTTCCTTTCCATATAGAGTTTGTAATGGTTTTATTTTTTTTCCATTTCTTTGAAGTATGTCCTTGGAATCTAGATTGGGATTGTATTTTATGTGTAAATTGCTGTAGGCAGTATTGACATTTTCACAATGTTAAGTTTTCCTATCCAGGAACATGGTATGTTCTTCCATTTTTGGTTTCTTGTAGTAGTGTTCTGTAGTTTTCTTTGCATAAGTCCTTTGTCACTCT
>NW_006408654.1:7235063-7243067 GCF_000296735.1 Chrysochloris asiatica
CCCTGGTTTTGGTATTAGGGTTATGCTTGCTTCATAAAATGTATTAGGAAGTTTTCCATCCTCCTCTATCTTCTGGAATAATTTGAATAGAATTGATGGCAGCACTTCCCTGAATGTTTCGTAGAACTCACCAATGAAGCCATCTGGGCCTGGATTTCTTTGGATTGGGAGTTTTTTTGATGACCTGATCAATTTCTTCTTTTGTTATAGGTCTGTTTGGGTTTTCTACTTCACTCTCTGTAAGTTTAGGTACGTAGTGCTTTTCTAAAAATATATCCATCTCTTCTAAGTTTTTAAATTTGCTGGAGTAAAACTTCTCATAGTATTCTGTTATTATCATATTTATTTCCTTTGGTTCCATTGTGACATCACCCATGTGGTTTCTAATGTGTGTTCTTTGTGTCTTTTCTCTCTTTTCTTTTGTTAGGTTTGCCAATCTTTAAACATTTTTTTTAATCCTTTCAAATAACCAGCTTCTTGTCGTGTTGATTCTTTCTACAGTTTTTCTGTTTTCTATCTCATTTATTTCTGCTCTAATCTAAATTATTTCTTTTCTTTTGGTGGCTGTAGGTTCCCTCTGTTGTCTTGTTTCTAATTGTTGTATATGCTGTGTTAATATGTTAATTTTTATTCTTTCTTCTTTTTGGACAATTTATTTCTGTAAATTGTCCTCTTTGCACCACTTTTGCTGTGTCCTAAAGATTTTGGTATATTGTGTTTTTGTTCTCATTTGTCTCTAGGAACTTTGTAAATTCATGTTTTATTTCAAGGAGCTCTGGTAGCGTAGTGGTTACGAATTGGGCTGCGAACCTTAAGGTCAGCAGTTCGAAACTACCAGCCACTCCGCGGGAGAAAGATGAGGCTTTCTACTCCCGTAAAGATTTACACCCTTGGAAACCCTGTACAGGGTCGCTATGGGTTGGAACCGACTCGACGGCACTTCACAACAACAACAACTACCCAGTCACTGTTCAGCAGGATGTTATTCAGTTTCCATGTATTTGACTTTATTTCCTTGGTCTTCCTATTGTTGATTTCTAATTTGATAGCATTGTGGTCTGAGAAGATGCTTTGTAGTATTTTGATATTTGTAAATTTATGGAGGTTTATTTTGTGACCTAAGACATGGTCTATTCTGGAGAATGTTCCATGTGCACTGGAGAAGAATGTGTATTGTGCTGTTGTTGGGTTGAATGCTCTGTCCACACCTATGAGGTCCAGTTGGCTGATTGTGTTGTTTAGTTCCTGTGTGTCTTTGTCAAGTTTCTTTCTGGTTGTTCTATCCATTTTTGTGATATAGGTGTATTAAAATGCTTGCTATTATTGTAGATTCGTCTATTTCTTTCTTCAAATCTATGAAAGTTAGTATTACATATTTTAGAGCCCTTTTGTTGGGAGCATAGATATTTATTATGGTTATGTCTTCTTGTTCAATTGTCCCTTTAATCATGAGATAATATCCATCTTTATCTAGGTTAGTACTGCCACTGGCTGTTCGTTTTTTATTGCAATTAGCTTGGTATATTTTTTTTCTCACCCTTTGACTTTTAATCCATTTTTGTCTCTGTGTGTGAGATGTGCCTCTTAGAGGCAGCATATTGAAGGATCTTGTTTTTTTATCCATTCTGCCACCCTCTGTCTCTTAACTGGTGCATTTAATCTGTTTACATTCAGTGTAATTATTGATAGGTATGGATTAGTTGCTGCCATTATGCTTGTTTTTGTGTGGTGTTACTGCTTTATTTTTTCTGTGTGTCTTCCTGTGCTGAGATTATGCTCTTTGTGTTCTTTCTTATGATTTTCCTCACAGTTTTTATGTTCCCATGTTCTTCTTGGATTTTCAGTTTCTTGGTATGTTTTGAAGTGTTAATTTTCTTTGAATTTGTTTTATGTTCCATTAATTTCCCCTCTCCATTTAGTGTAGTCTATTTTGTCCTGTAATCTACCTGCCCTTCTCACCATCTGGATGTCTGTTCCTATGTGTTTACCTTCTTTCACACTGTAATTGTTTTGATCATAGACTGACCTCCCAGACTCTCTGTGTTTGTTCTTATAGTTTTGTTCTCTTCTCGATTCTTCCATCTGTCAATTTAGTTCTGGTAGGTACTGCCACATATGTCAATCTCTGGTTTTTATCTGCTTTTGTTGGTTCTCAGTCCACAGAACTTCCTTTAGGAAGTTTTGTAGCACAGGGTTGACTTTGGCAAAATCCCTTAGCTTCTGTTTATCCTGGAATGTTTTGATTATACTATTTTATTTGGTTGATAGCTTTGCTAGATAAAGGATTCTTGGTTGACAGTTTTTTTTTCTTTCAGGGTTTTATATATGTTTCCCCATTGCCTTCTTGCCTACATGGTTTCTGCTGAGAGATCTGAACTTAATCTGACTTGCTTTCCTTTGTATGTAACACTTACTTTTCCCTAACTGTTTTCAGCAGTTTCTCCTTATCTTTGATTTTGGAGAGCTTAATTATGGTATGTCTCAGTGATTTTCTTTAGGGGTCTATCCTTCTTGGGGTTCATTGAGCTTCTTGAATGTTTATCTTTTCACTTTTCAGGATGTTAGAGCATTTTTCTTCCAGAAGCTCCTCAACTATCTCTTCTATGAACTTGTGTGATTCTTTCTGTTCTGGAATGTCAATAATTCTTAAGTTATTCCTCTTCTAGAACTTTTTTATCCTTTTTTCTGCTTGTTCCTCTATCTTAGTGGTACTGAGAGATTTATCCTCCAGTTCTCTAGTTCTGCCTTCCATCTTTTCAATTCTACTCCTTTGCCCTCTCAGTGTACTGTGTACTTCTGATCTTCTACTAGAAATCATTTGGACCTCTTTCTGTAGGTTTTGAATTGTTTACAGTGCTGTGGCTATCTTACTTGAATGTTCCTGTAGCGCATTCCTGACTTCTTCCTTATTTTTCTCAACTCCATTGTAAAGTGTTTCGAAACATTTTATAATCATTTTTCTGAATTCCTTCTCAGGCATTTCCAAGGCCTGCCCACCTTCCAGAATGGAGTTCAGGTCTACCTCTAGGTCATTTGTCTCAGAAATTTTATTTTGTTTCTGGACACGTGCTGATATGGTCATCTGTTTTTGCTTTTGGGCATGTTTAATGTTTAGCTGTGGCCTTAATACTTAATTGAGTGTGTGTTTTGGTATTTTTAATGCTTTCTGATTGCCTCCAGGTAGATGTAATCAGGAGGTGGGCTTCCCTTTTTACTTTTCTTATTGCTTAACTCAGAGTAAATTTCACAGATGTTGTCTGCCTCCCTCGTGTATGGCAGTTGGTATTGCTTCTTGCCTGGAATGTTGGGCTTTTCAGGGTGTGCTTGTATGTTAACTATATGTCAGCAATTTCTATCTCTTCTTGGGTAGTATAGGGAGGGAAAGAACCCCCTCTAGGTCAAAGGGGGAACAGAAACAAAACACAGCCAAACTAAGGAAAAAAAATAAATAATAACCCCAAAATACAAAAAACAAAACAAATAAAAAAAAAAACAGATTCTATAACGTAGCCTATAATCACTGGAAAAGGAGAAGAGAGAGAGACAAAAAAAAAAAAAAAATTCTGTAACCTAATATGAGTATGACTTTAATGTCCTCTTTCAGCTTCTTGCCTTCAAGGCCATCTGATAAGTTTCAAGATGCCACTGCTGGAGTTATGCTGTACCTCAGGATTTAGTTTTTGGCCTGTTTTATTTTTAAACTCTTTCCCTCTCCAAACTCTCTGTGCTGGCCTTTTCCTTATCAGCAAACAGCTCAGGGCCAGCTGTGGTCTCCCCAAGCCTCTCTCATAAGGTAGTGATTACAAACCCGGCCGCCAAGCCCAAGGTCCCCAGCTCGAAACCACCAGCTGTTCCAAGGGAGAAAGACTAGGCCCTCTGCTCCCACAATGATTCACAACCTTGAAAATCCAGTGCAGGGCCACTATAAGCCGGAACTGACTCCAAGGCACTCAACAAATGAGAAGGCCAAGTCCCTCCAAATGCTGAGAGGATCTGTGTGCATGCATGGCAGATAAATCCTCCAGTGGTGGGGGTGGGGGTAGTCCACTCACTTAGATAACCCTCTATCACCGGAATGGAGATGTGCAGACTGCCAGAGACAGATGAACAGATAACAATAATAATAATAATAATAATAAAATAATCAGAAGAAAGCAAAACCAAAGGAATATATTGTTACCTTTGCTCTGAGGTTTCTGGGGTCATTAATTCCTGGTGGCTCTGTTCCACCCTGCTTGTTCTTACCATTTGGTCTCTCCCAAGTTGTTGGTGGCTCTGGGCCACCAAGCTTGGCAGATTCCAAAGCACAAGATTTCTTACTTCCACTACAAGTTCCACTAGCTACAAGCCTTCAAACCTTTCAAATATTCCTATCTATGTGGTTCAGAGTTTTGGAGCTCTCCCCCGAACCCGCTTTATCTGGTATTCTGTGGTATTGCTGACAGCAATCTTCAGTGCACCTCTACCCTATTCACCAGCAACTATGGTTATGTCTTTTTGTAGTACTGATATTTTGTGGTTTTTTGTTGGTAAATGCCTTTGAGTTGTCTTGGACTTATAGTGACCTTGTATAGGGTTTCCAAGGAGTGACTCGTGTTTGAACTGCCACTTCAGTGCTTATCTTAGAGTGTCACACAAGGACTAATGGCCTTCATTTATAAAAACTTTTTTGCTTTACAATCTGTTTTATCAGAGATTAATATTGCCACTCATCCTTTTTTTTGGATGCTGTTTGTTTAATATCAGTCCTTTGATATTTTGGTATTGACTTCTCCATTTTAAAGTTCTGTAATTGCATAATGTATTCCTTCTTTTTGCTTTGTGATTTTCATTTACAGATTGATATATCTGGTTCCCTATGTTATGTCTTGAAATTATATTTTATTTTTGAAAATTATTTATCAGGGTTGGTTTCTGGGTGATGTTGTCATGTATCTTAATATCAGGTTCTTATCTGGTATTGTTGGCTCCCTGTCCAAAGAACTCTCTTTAATATCTCTCTTAAGCTTGCACTCGTTTTTACAAAGTTCCTTATTTTTTCTTTGTCTGACAGTAATCTATTTCACCATCCAAAGTTATCTTCTATAACTAATTCATTAATTTTCTCAGGACTTTATTATAAAAGGGATGTTCTGAGGCATCTGACTAAGCTGTTGTCTTGGGCTGCCACCTCTTCAAACTTTCTTTCACTAAAAGATGTTCTCCATTCAAATGTCATTCCTTTTTACTGATTGCAATGACAAATGTTGAATGCTTTAAAATAGCCACACTAATGTCAACTCAAGATAAATGCTCTGTTATTTCCCCTCTTTCTCCCTGACCCTGCATACTGAAATCCTGTGTTCCCGTGGATTAGCTATTTATCTACTAAGGAGTAGCAGGCAGTTAGTACCATGCTATTTTTCAGTTTTTCTCTGAGTCTCAACTGGAGATAGGACTCCATACCATCCATTTCTTTCTTTCCTGGAATATGAGGCTTGTTTGCCACAGAGTATAAAAGGAACCCATGAGCCCCCTAAGGCTAAGAAGGACACTAAAGTGCTGGTCACATTAGTTGGCTAGCCCCTCCTGTGTGCTGTGCAAGCTGCTATTGAAGCAGACATGGCTGCATGGCTGGAGACTCAGAAGGCTGAAATATGAGTTGCATTTGGAAAGAGAAGCAGAGTTGGTGCAGGCCAGCACCACCATGGCCGTGGTCACCTGACTCCAAACATCAGATTCTACCATAGAAACCTTGACTTTTTTTCTAGCGAAAGTGAAGGAATGGCGCCTGCTTTACCAGTACATGCCATAATCATGAAGGCAGATTAGAATCTCAAGTTGTGAGACCCACTGGAATCCTTGCCTGAGTCAGAGGAGGAAGATTTGGGGGAGGAAACAGATGTGGCTCACCTAGAAATGTGACCAGTCCTAATTACCAAGATTAAAACAGACCAGTCCCACACAGCTAGCTGTGGATTCTGCTGGTTTTCTGGACACTAAGTGGCTGCAGCATGTACTCATTTATACAGGGCTATACTGTTGCGTAGTGGTTACGAATCGGGCTGCGAACCTTAAGGTCAGCGGTTTGAAACTACCAGCTGCTCCACGGGAGAAAGAGGAGGCTTTCTACTCCCGTAAAGATTTACACCCTGGGAAACCCTGTACAGGGTCGCTATGGGTCGGAACCGACTCGACGGCACTTTACAACAACAACAATAACATACTGTTGCTGAGCTGGAGAAGTTAGCTATCTGATATTGGTAAAAGGGGAGAGCGTCTATCACAGCTTGGCTCCTATGCTTTTTGGATACAGAGACAGAGTGCATAGTGCTCAAGGGGCTTGAAATGTTCAAAGCAGCCTCTGTCACTATCCCTCCAGTACCGCAAGCAGAGACTCTTCTTCTGCAATGATTAAAGCTTAGGTAGTATCTTTTCCTGTAAGATTTCCTGGCCGAATGAGGAAGACATCTTGACCTCTCCCTTATTCCAGACAGCTATGGAGAAACTGCAGGAAGTGGTTAGAAAGCTGGAAAAGAAACACGCTGTGTATGCGTACCATTATTAGGTCGACATACCTTCTGTGGCTGGTTGTATGGCTACAACTATGTACCAGGAGGCTTATCTCAAGCAGAAGGATCCATGTGCCAGACTTCTAATGTCTTGCCCCTTCACATATGTGACTCTCTCATTGAGGTGTTTCCATCTTGGGTAGCTGGTGTTTTCCATTAGTGACGTAGGTTGTTGTTGTTGTTGTTATGTGCTGTGGAGTTGGTTTCGACTCATAGTGACCCTGCATAGGGTTTCTGAGGCCGTAAATCTTTACGGGCGCAGAAGGCCTCATCTTTCTCCCGCAGAACAGCTGGTAGTTTCGAACTGCTGATCATGAGGTTAGCAGCCCGATTTGTAACCACTATGTAGGTTACCAGTCCATAAATATGGTGTAGTTCAGCACTCAATGGGCTCATCAAGAAGACACTTCTCTTTTGCAAATATGGATACCATTTTGCCAATGTATTGTACTGGGCTACCCATGACTGGTAGCATAGTGGTTATGAATCGGGCTGCGAACCACAAGGTCAGCAGTTCGAAACTACTAGCTGTTCCGCGGGATAAAGAGGAGGCTTTCTGCTCCCGTAGAGATTTACGGCCTCGGAAACCCTGTATAGGGTCGCTATGAGTCGGAACCGGCTCCACGACACATAACAACAACAACAACCCATGATGGGAGCTTTGCAAAGTTCATTATTCACCCTATTTGTGCATTTGAATTGTTACAGGGGCCCCTCTTGTGATGTATTCTACGAGCTGTAAACAGTTGAACATTGCACAAAGTTGCTTTTCTAAAGGATTGTATTGGGTTTCTGTACCTTTCCATAGCTAAGACCAAAATCCTAAGGGGGTTGTCTTACCAGACTATGCAACACCCAAGAATTTAACAGATGATCACATCTAAGCTCACAAGGATGGACCTTACAGTTTGGCATCATTGATGGCCCAGACTCATGAGCTTATAAGTGTCATTAATTGTGGTGCTACTTGTAGGTGTAAGGAGAGAGAATCACAGGTTAACATAACATCATCACTGAGGCGGAGCAAGTAAATATCCAGGGGCTTGGCCTACTTTCCTAGGCCCTGAGTCACCAACCCATGAATCAAGATTGTTTGGACAATCAGTGCCAGTGTCCATTACTGCTAAAACAATCTGTTCTTGGTAGATTGGATGGTTAACTCTATGTGTGGCCTCTGGTCCCCGAATAGACTCTGTATATGAGGCAAGTATCTCTTGAAATGGTTGAACATTAACCATTTCCTTTTGGTACAATGATTCTGTGTATTCCATCTTTTCTTGATGCATTCTGTATCATTCAATAATTTGCCCAGTGAATCTTTCAATAACGAAAGTCAAGGCTTGATTTTTTTCTTCAGTTCCCCAAGCTTGAGAAATGCTGACCGTGTTCTTCCCTTTTGGTTTTCTAACTCTAAATCTTTGCATATTTTATTATAGTATTTGGCTTTATCTTC
>NW_006408654.1:7245259-7268320 GCF_000296735.1 Chrysochloris asiatica
AGCTTCGTCTCTCATACTTTGGACATATTGTCCGGAGGAAACAATTGTTGGAGAAGGATGTCATGCTGGGTAAGGTGGAGGGTCAGAGTAAAAGATCCTCTAACGAGATGGATCAGCCAGGTGGCATCATTGATGGACTCAAGTGTGGCAGTGGTAGTGAGTTTGGCCCAGGATCAGACATTGTTCTGTTCTGCTGTGCATGGGGTAGCTATGAGTCGATTCCGACTCGATGGCACCTGACAATAACAACAACAATGAGGCAAGGGGACACTTTGGCTCCATAAATAATCCAGGGATGTCAGCATCTCCCATACCAAAGATTCACTAGGGGTGAAGGACTCTTGAAAGTCCTTCCCTTTGGTGAATTGTTATTCAGGGTGAAATTTCTGCCACTTTACGAAGACTGTTTGGGGTTGTTTGTCAGATTTGTCTTAGAAGGTGCCAGCAGCAAGCAAGTTAATCCACAATTGCTTCCTGGGCACAGGGCAAAGTAGCCAGTGGTCTGACTTGAGAGCCACTTGAATGGTACTCATACATGAGCTGAGTCCCAGAGTCCTATGCACAGACAGCTGGACTAACATTAACTCTAATCCAGTGCGAGGAGCAGGAGTGGGTAAGGAGACAATGAGCCCTCTGGGAGGTAGAACTTTGGAAAGATTTTTGGACCTGAACACATGGCATGGACATTGTAGTTTTCTGTGTCTCCTCTACCCACTGGGAAACACTCAGACAGATGAACTGGCCAGGCTGCATGTCATACAACATGTATCTGTAGAGTAAAAGGTCAAGTTAATACATTGCAAGACAGGACACAAAGTCCAAGATTGGGCAGATAGAATGGGCATTGTTGAGCATTTTTATCTCCTACATATCTCTGCTGAGGCCAGACTGATAGAAATAATGAATGGGATTCTGAAGCAAACTCTAGTATGACACCCAGGCCTTACAACAGTGGACCTGACAACTACCCGAAACTTTGTGTATCTCAATGAATGTCAGTGACAGACTGTGCCCAGTGCCTATCTTTGCTGACCTAGAGATGACAGAATGATATGGGGATTTAAGTCTCTGTGCTGAATGACTATTACCAATGCCTGAGATTCCAACAATCCCTTGTTACCATTGCCCCTGGACCTAGGCCTGGGAAGTTCAATTGTCCCTGGAAATGGCAAATTGGACCCCAATGGTTTGGTTTTTTAAACCTTTGGTAACAAGGGCTAGATGTAGATTTACAAGGGGCACCTTGGTTCCATGGTTCCATCCTACACTGCCAAAAATATCTCGCATCTGTGTTGATACCTCTCACTTCTTTGTTCTTTCATTCTTTGTGCTTTCAGTAAAGTCTTTGTAAATTGTGCTATCATGGTTGTTGATGTAAAGAACCAATAAGATTTCTGGGTTTGTGGAGAACTCCCTACCTTCTTTGTCATTGACCTGCCATGAGAAATCACCCATGTAAATACCAGCATCTGGGCTTCATGAAGTCCTGTTCTCCTATCCGGTGTCCTGATGTGGTGCTGTGGGATAAAGCACTGGACCACAGGTCTGTTTGAACCATAAGGTTGGCAAATCAAACTCATCAGCTGATTCTTGGAAACCCTATACAGGGTCACATGAGGCAGAACCTACTTGAAGCACTTAACAACAAAAGCCCTCCTATTTATTAGGGAGATCTTGTGCCTAAAGATAGTGCTTTATTGCAGTATATATTGTTGCTGTAGCCTTTGGTTATAACTCTCCAATGCCTAGACCCAAGGGATTATGCGGGAGACTGGCAGTAAGGTTATGAGAGCCATTTAGGGGCATTGATGTGGACTGTAGGGACAAAAGCATAATGCCAAGATAATGGCAAACCAGCAGAAATACACTGTCATCCCCCCAGTCTCTGCTTCTAGCATATGTCCATGACCCTGCATACTGAAACTGTGCATTCCCATGGATTAGCTATTTATCTACTAGGGAGTAGCAGACAGCTGGCACCAGGCTGGTTTTCTATTTTTTGGTAAGTCTCAACTGGAGATAAGACTCTCCTCATACCACACCCCTCCCTTCTTTCCTGGAATACGAGTCTCGTTTACCACGTAGTATAAAAGGAACCCACAAGCCCCCAATACAGCCACCAGCTGGCACAGAATCTCAGTGGTCCAGCTGGCCACCATTGGAAACAGATGCTATTCTCATCCCAGTCAGTAGGTTTCACTGTTTGTAAACCATCTTCTTCTGTAATAAGTGAATGTCTATCAGACTAATTCTTGGTCAGTTTTTTGGTCTCTTGGCAACCACATATGCAGATTCACCCTTCTGGGTTTCATCCTGAACATTGATATATTTTGAAAATGCAATTTCTGTCAAACTCTTCTTAAAATTTTAGAGAAATAAAATTCTCCAAAATGTGATTATGTATTAATTTTACATTACATATTTTTATATTTACAGTTTCATTATATATTAAGAATATTCTGTTAAGTTAATAACAAATTAAAATACGTCCTGAAAGGCATCTAAATTGCTCAACTGAGCATCATTTGAAGTGTTTTCATTAAAATGAAATCAATTTAGTTCTATAAGGAAAAAGACACAAACAAAAGAATCATTAAAAAGTAAAAGAAAAGATTAAGTATACAAAGTTTTTAGTTTTATTTAATTTTTAAAAATCTTATGAAAATGTGTATTAATACAATTTAATTTAATTTTAAAACATACCATATTATTTAAAATTTAACTTTACCATTTGCAAGTAAGGCAGATTAAAACTGTTTTATTCTTCCCTTAGTTTCTGTTAAAGTTTACATAATACCTATTAGTACTTCTAATATCTTCTAATACAGTATAAATCCATGGTGACTTACTTCTAAATAAGTATTTTAACACAAAATGTTTTCATTTAACAACAAATGCAAGCTTCCAGAATACTATTTAAGTTGTTTGTGGGTTGTTGTTTTTTTGTTTTTGTTTTTATTTTTTTCATGTCACTACATACTGGAAAACTGTAAATGTCAATATTAATAAAAAAAAAACAACTTGATTTGTACAGATTTTATGCATTTAGTTACTAGAGAGAAATGTGAATACTTATTAAGTAATCACTATCTTTAAGTGATTTTAAGTGCAAGTGGCTTCTATTTTTATGTGGTATTAGTTGGGGAAATCAAACTGTCATTTAATTTTGCTTTAGTGAGCCTATTGTCTTCATTTCATGTCCTTCTTGGGATACATTTTTCTCTGTATTCTTGAGGATTTATTCATGCACTCCCATTAACATTAATAGGGGTTGTATAACTCCATCCCCTACACAGCCAGTGGTAAATGAAATCCCTTTGGCATAATTTCCTTGAATTTAAATGAAACTTGGGTTTTATAAAATACAATTACGGTGCAATGTTACTAATGTAAATACTGAAAAGATATGGGAAAGGGAATTAAAGGTGCCCTTTATAATTACACATGAGAGGCCATACTTTCTCAAATTCAAAGACATAGCTAAGGAAGTTCCCTTAATGTCTATCTGATCATCACCAGTCTGGTGAATAATGCTGTCTCTTATGGAATTAATAGGTATTAAACCCCAAAACTGACCTAGCCATCACATTGAATATTTTTTATTTTCTTCATTTTTTTGAAACTGGAAATGTGTGTTATATTTTTTTCATTGTTAGTACTTAACTCTAAGTATATTATTTATAACTTTTTTCTTACAAAAGCTGTAAGAATTTACAGTCTCATTTAATCTGTATGGCCTTGAAGTTAAGAGAGCTACATGATTTCCAATCACATGTAACAAACAGAGATAAACAAGACATCTGGGAGTGGAGGCACCTGTAATTCATCCTCCAACAAACTGCCAAGCTCTTGAGGAGACTATGAAGGGAAGTGACTCTTTTAACCTTACTCCAAATACTTGCCAGGGGACCAATCTGAGAAGTTAGTTTCATCTTGCAAGTGAGTACAGATACAATACAGGTAGATAAGGAAAACACATCTCACCCCTACTTTTGTCATTATTCTTCTAATTCTACTGTTCGTGTTTTGTTTTGTTTTGTTTTTTGTACACAAAGGCAATTTTAAAAAGAAAAGTCTTCTGGAATTCCTTATAAAAATAAATTCACCCTCATGAATTGCTGGTGAGAATGTTAAAGGGTATGGGCACTATGGAAAACTCTTTGACAGTTATTGAAAAAAACAATATTGAACAATTGAATAATTCCTCCCATAGGCATGTATACAGAAGAAGTGAATGCAGAAATTCAAACAAAACCTTTAAACCAATATTAATTGCACTGCTATTCAAAATAGTCAAAATGTGGAAACAACGAAAATGTCCACCAACAGATGAATGGATTAAAAAGCACACATAGGAGTATAGGAGTCCTGGTGTGCCGCTGTAGAGTAAGCACTGAATGTTTAACCACAAGGTAGACAGCACTAACCCACCAGGTGTTTCCTGGAAACCTTATACAGGGTCACTATTATTCAGAAGCACCTTGACAGCACTTAACAACAACAACAACTGTATTTACACATGATGGAATATGACTTAGTCATAAAGAAGAACGAGGTGCCAGTATATACCACAAAATTCATGTACTTTGAAAACATGCTACAAGAAATAAGCCAGTCACAAAAGGAAAAATACTATATAATCTCACTTATATGAAACAAACATAGAAACTAAGAATTATTAACTGTTATCAGGTGTGAGTGGGAGGTGGAAAGACAGAGTTTTTCCTTAGGGAACATTGAGTTTATGCTAACGATAACAGAATAACTTGGCAAAGGATAGGAATGTTTGCACAAATTGAAAAATGTAATTAAAGTCACTTAATTATTTCATCACAATTAAAAAAAAAATAATTCAGAAGCAACCTATTGGTTACTTACATATCAGGAAAGAGGATAATGATAAGCCTTCAACAGATTATGGAGTGATAGTGACAGCTGTATTTTTCACTCAGCAAGGTAACTTAGAGTCTGAATTTGTTTGAATGGAAAAAGTGGGAAGATTTGAAAGAGACAGGAGCACAGAGCTACAGGATTATAAGAGGAAGGAGAAACAGTGGCACTGTGGAACATCACTGACTTATTCCCAGGGAATGTGAAGGAGATTCTGTTCCTGGGGGTTGCTGGAGATTCAATTACAGTGCTAATGTGGCACAGTAGGATAAGCCCTGAACTGGCTAACCTGAAAGTCAGTAGTTCAAACCTACCAGCTGCTCTTTAGAAATCATATTCAGGGTTTTTATGACTCAACAGCACACAATAACTACAACAATCATTGATTTAGTTCAACGATAGCTTTCTAGTACTCAGGTTTGCACTGTGGGCATTGGATTTAGACAGTCTTAGGCTAAGATCCTTTACCTTTATCTAACTGAATTTAACTTTCTGAGTCTCACTTTTCTGTCTATACTATAGCACTATCATATTAATTAAATTTTTGAAAAATTCTTAGCAATGTATGAGAAAGCAATTAGTTTGATGCTTGGTGGTAGTGGTGGTTATGTACCGTGGTGTCAGTTCTGACTTATAGCGACCCTGTGAAGGGTTTCCGAGGTGGTAAATCTTGACGGGAGCAGAAAGTCTCACCTTTCCCCTGCGGAACAGCTGGTAGTTTCGAATTGTGAACTGTGATTCGCAGGCCGATTCGTAACCACTATGTTACTAGAGCTCCTTAGTTTGATGCTTACCCTGTGGTAAATATTTCCTTCACATCAAGAGAGATGGATCTCTTGGAACAGAAAAGACTTCTGGCGCTTCCCTGACCGGGAGCACAGAATAGACACTGGAGCGGGAGAGAAAGGAATAGTCAGAAACACCACACTAGAAGACTTGTTAGTCCGTCTTCTGCCTATGACTGCTTGGAATACCTAAAATGGGGCTACAGCGTACCCAGTGAACGAGGCTTCTTGCAGAGTCTTTGCAATACATAAAACTATAGGCAGAAACCGGAACCACATCCAGATCTCCAGAGATGAGAAATCTCCACTTGAAAGGATGAGCAGACCAGCCTGGAGCGGATAAAAGAATAAAAGATACCTCTTGAAAGAAAGACCTGCAAGAAAAATGGAGGCAAATGGACTGTTACTACAAGAACAAACGAATCGCTTCCCTAGGAAACATCAAGGCAAGTGGCCAGGTCCTCTCAACGCAAACCCCCTTCCAAGACTAAGACTCAATGGAAATTCATGCTCTGATTGGTGACCACACACATCACTGATGGGGGGAATTGGAGTAAAAGCAGCAATGAGGCGGCAAGCTAAGCCCTACAATGTTCAGTGGACTTCTGTGGACCCAGTTGGGGACCTGGTTGGCCAGCAGTATGAGGAGACCTGGGGACTTTTGGGCCCAGAGTCAGTGGCGTGGCCACGGAGGACTCGAGAGGAGAGTGGAGCTACCAGCTGATGGGAAGAGAGGGCATATGCACAGGAGCGCCCACACTTGCAAATGATACCCATGTGACCTGGATCAGATGACTGGATGATTGGAGCTCAACCAGGAGAAGAAAGAAGAGGGAAAAAAAAAAAAAAAAGAATGAGCTGATACAATCTGATGAACTTGACCTACACCTATGGAACAGCAACTCAAAAGAAGGAACAAATCCTTACAGCAAGAAACATTCCCACCCCCTCCACACACAGAGTGGACGGAGATGGGCAACTTGGACATAGGATACTCAAATGGGGAGGGGGGGACTACAAAGGCAAGAAGTGACTGGCTTACAAGCTTTCAAGAGGGAACCTAGTGCTAGGGAGCATGGAGGAAGGCAGAATCTCTAGTGGGTACTATTCAGTCTGTCTGGGCGGAGCTGATGAAAGGTAATACAGATGGGTAACTCATGATACTGTAGTAAATAATGCTTATCAGGACGGATTATGAGGGTTGGAAATGCAAAGGTAGACGTTTTGTAACAAGGAATGGAGTGATTAATTCTCCAGGCTAGGAGTGGAGGTCTCTGGGACCATCAACAGAGAAGAGCTGAGAGCGGGACCCTACCCAGAGAAACAGAGATGCCTGAGATAGAGACAGAGACGATGACGTGGAGTGATGAAGTGGCTGAAGACTTTGGATCCAGAGAGGGAAAGGGACTGTGGGCTGAAAACTGGGGGGTGGGGGGAGGAAGAGTAGGGGGCAGGTTTCTAGGATATACCCTTTGGATGGTTGATGATGCATGGAGGGGATTGGAACCATGGCAATGAGATGATATACGATGGAATGAATGTAAAACTACAGTTTTCTCATGTAAACTATCATATAATTCACAATAAAACATTAAAAAAAAAAAAAGAGAGATGGATCTCTTGGAACAGAAAGTCTCCAGGTTCTGGAGAACTGTTGATCTTTTATATAATTACAAAGCAAGTTAGTCTTAATTTGAGCACTTGCAACATTTGAACATTTGTTACTTTAATTTCATCACGTGAATTATTTTTAATCATTTTACAAACACTTCTGTATTTAATGCAAAACTTTACTTGCTGTGAAATTTTTCCACATGTGATATACTAACTAGGGATTCTTATTAATTTGCTTGTTACTTTATCCACAGTAACTATACAAGATCCTGATATTTTGGAATTTAGTTTGAGTTTCAGTCATCAGAAGAAATACCACATTTTGTAGAATCAGCATGTTATGAGAAGCATGCATCAAATGCCACACAATAATATTATATAACTTTCAGGGGGTCAAACAGTAGAAGAACCAGATATGATCAAAGTCTTGTCAGACTGCTTGCTGGAAATAGATTCATCTCTGATTAATTCACTTGTAGCCAAAGCAGTCCTGATCTGGACCCCACAAAGTACATATACAAAAGTGTATTTATTAAAAAACGCATTTGTACCTTTGTCACTCAGGATTTGACACTCAGTGCTAGCCCAACTTTACATGTAACACTAAGCAATTGCTTTCATAATCAACGTCATTCGAGGAAAACACTTATGTGCCTCTCTTGCATATATCCTCAAACAAAAAGCAACTGCTTTCTAAAACTCTGAAGGTTTGCAGTCTGTGCTCCCATACTCAGAAATTGTACACTTTAGAATGGCATAAGTGCTTGCAGAGAAAAGGCAAATTAATTTTCATGTCAAACCCTTCATTCCAGTAATGCTTGCAAAAGAGTCACATACTCATTTTTCTTTTAATTCTTCATGTTCCAATTTGTGTTTATGGGAGTGTTCATAAGTTACTGTGATATTTGCAGAAGGAGCTCTGGTAGTATAGTGGTTATGAATCAGGCTGCGAACCTCAAGGTCAGCAGTTCAAAACTACCAGCTCTTCCGCTGGAGAAAAATGAGGCTTTCTGCTCCTGTAAAGATTTATAGCCTCAGAAACCCTGTATAGGGTCGCTATGTGTAGGTTCCAATTCCACAGCACATAACCAACCATGGTGGTGAAGGGGAGGGAGACATTTTGGAATATTAATTAATATAACTGTTAGCTTGTATATAGTAGTAGTTCTAGACTAGGAGTTTGAAACCTATGAAATTTAGCTTGCTGGTTGTTGTTGTTGTTTGAGCTAAAGTTTTTTGGAACACAGTTATGCTCATTCATTTATATATTTTGCATGACAACTTTTGTGCCACAAGAATTGAATAGTGTATGTATGGTTAATAAACCTAAAATATTTACTGTCCCTTTTCGGAAAATATTTAGGATTCCCTTTGTTTACATAAATTTTGTTACTGATATATCACAACTAGATATAAAATGATTTTTAGAATTAAATATTTAAATCTCCACAAAATATTTAATAATATTTAATGTGATTTTAATACTTAAATTCAGATTCAAATAAAAGTTTGTTTAAAAAGTTTTTTTCTCAGTTATAATTTGTATATATCTATAATGTGCCAGACTGCAAAGCCATTTGAACTGCAAGGTCGGTGTTCAAACTTATCAGCTGCTCTTCGGAAACCCTATACAGGGTCGCTATGGGTCAGTGCCGACTTGATGGCGCTTAAAAACAGCAACATCTTAGTTTTCTGGAGTCCTGGTGTGGTGCTGTTGGGTAATGCGCCAGATTGCAAAATTGTTTGAACTGCAAGGTCGGTGGTTCAAGCTCACCAGCTGCTCCTCAGAAACCCTATACAAGATCGCTATGGGTTGGAATCAATTCAACGGCACTTAACAAGAACAACAAATCTTAGTTTTCTAGGATTGCCATAATAAAATATAGCACAAGTGGTGGCTTTAAAGAACAGAAACTGAATATCTCACAGTTCAGTAACCTAGAAGTCTGAAAGCAGGTTCTAGGAGAAGATCTTTCTAAGATCTACTAGTAACTGTTGGCAATCATTAGCATTCCTGAGCTTGCAGCTTCAAATGGCATCTTACCCTTGTGTGTACATCTGTATGTATTCTGATCTTTTTATAAGACACCATTTAGAATAGATCACTAGTATGTCCTCGTTAAAATAACAAAAGAAAACTCTCATTTCCAAGCATCATAATTTTCTCTGTATTGGGGCTATAACTTCCACACACAAAAAATCGGGGAGAACATAATTCAATCCATAATAAAAATTTAACAGGAAAATTTAAACATTTTAGGAGAAAATTGTTTAAAACTTTAAAAATAATATGATTATATTGAGATTATACATTAAGTTTTATATATTATTCATAGAAACATATTCAGATGTTATGTCTTTTGTATATAATTACATTTGAATTGTCATCCTTTTAATCCTTGAAAATAAGTACAAATGGAAAGATTGGATCGATATAAAAATGTGAAAGTGAAGTGGAATAAAAAAAAGAAAGAAAATTTGACATTATGATCTATATTCACAAGATTTGTGGGAAAATGGAATTAAAATATAATGGAATTTCCCCACAAACTTTTGAAGCTCCTTCATATATTTTGTTATTCTAGAGAAACAGTGCAATGATTAAACTGTTTCTTGGCTTGATTTATAACTTTATGTATTGGGGCCTATAATATGTGAGCCGTGATTTGTTGTTGGGAGCAATTTGAGCTGAAGTCTCAGACTTGTGGGTAGTTTAACTGAAGGATTGCAACTGAACAGTTGTGGTTCAGAAAATCTGGCTGCTCCCAGTTCAACTTGCCTTACTGAGGAACTTGCAGGGCTGCCCGGGGGGGACAAGGAATTTGCAAAGTTTATTCCTTGTATGATCTTTAGCTCGAGTCTGCAAAAACATCTAGCTACCCTATCTCTGTTTCCCTCTCAACTACATTCTTCTGATAAAGTCCCGCTTACTGCATGCATCAATAACACCAGATGTTATTCTTTTCCCTGCCCCCAGCATCTCCCCTTGAGCTGTGTATATAATAAACTCGCTGCCTTGGTCTGTGCCACAGTATCACCATCAGAGTGCTGCGTCTCTACCTGGTCCCAACTTTACTTATTTCAGTAGCGTCTTGTGTCTTTCTTTTATTTCTAATCTCCTGTCACTCCTACTCAGGTTTAATCTCTTTGTGCGGATCTCAGAGTATAGTTGATTGTTGGATATGGCAGTTGGTCCCATAAAATTGTGCTTTTGTCTTGGGACCTGTAAATGTCTGAGATGGGTGTGCTAGTTCCCAACGTGTCCCAAGCTAGGCAAAAATACTGCTGTCTGATTAAATCATGCTAAATTTAAGAAGTCTATGTGGCACTATGGGCTAATTATTGGACTGCTAACCATAAGGTGGTGTGGCGCTGTGGGTTAATGCGCCAGACTGCTAAGCCATTTGAACTGCAAGGTCGGTGGTTCAAGCTTACCAGCTGCTCCTCAGAAACCCTATTACAGGGTCACTATGGATGGGTCGGAACCGACTCGATGTCACTTAACAACAACGACAACAACCATAAGATCAGAGTCCTGGCATGGTGCTGCGGCTTAATGAGCTGGACTGCAAAGTCAGTTTGAACTTTCAAGCTCACCAGTCGCTCCTAGGAAACCCTGTAGGGTCGCTATGGGTTGGAACTGACTCGACAGCACTTAACAACAATGAGAACCATAAGATCACAGTTTCAATACCACCAGCTACTCGGAGAGAGAAAGATGAAACTAACATCTCTTGTAAAGACTTCTAGAATCAGAAAACCTAAAGAGCAGTTCCATTCTGTCCTACGTAGAGTCATTATGAGTCAGAATCAACTTGAAAACAGTGACATCGTTTGGTTGTCATTGCTCATAGCAAAGAGTGAGCCAACCTGTATTCAAGTGGCTAATTATCAAAAGGAGGAGTCTCTTAGCCTCTCATTATCAATTACAACTTGGGATTTGGAGCTATTATGCAAAAAAGGATTAATCAAATAATTTACTATCTCATATTTTTCTTTTTCACCCTAATGATGCAGCTATTGCTTATGTGAAGACACTGTTGTTTTATTTTTAACTTTTTATTGTGAATTGAGTAAAGGTTTACAGAGCAGATCATCAGTTTTCCATTCAACAAATCACATATGCCGTTTCATGTTTATTGCAATCTCCTCAATGTAACATCACTTATCACACTTCCTTCCTAAGTTTCCTATTTCCATACTTAACTTCTGTAGGGACAAGAGTGGAATGCTCCAAAATGGCCATACTAATGTCAACCTTGGAGAAGTGCTTTTTTCAGTTTTCCCCCTCCCTTACAGTACATATCCCTGACTTTGCATACCAGAGCTCTTTGTTCCCACAGAGTTGTCACTTGTCTTCTAAGGAATAGAAGGCAGCTAGAGAATAGCTATCTTTCTGTTTTTCTCCTTGGCTGGAGATAGGACTCACCTAGAATAAAAAAAGACACTCAAGCTTCCTCATTTGCAGAAAATATTCAATGTCCAGCTGGTCACCACTGGAGATAGCACTGTCACATCCTGGTCAGCTACTTCCCTGTTGATAAACTCTCTTTTATTTTCTGTAAGAAACTAATAACTTCCTGGTCATTTTTTTTTTTTTTTTTCAGTCCCTTGGCACCTACACAGAAGGCTTTTTCCTTCTGGCCTAGATTCCAACATTTTCTTTTCCCACCCTTCTGAAATCAGTCCTTTAGTAGATGCAGCACTTTTAAATTTGAGTGGTGGGCCATTCTATGGTGTGTATACCTAACTTTGTTATCACATATCCCTATCTATTGGCTGGCTTAAAATACTTACTGATGAAGATCAAAGACCACAGCCTTCAGTAAGTGTTGCATCTCAATGTAAAAAAAAACAAAAACCCTCACCACTGGATCAATAAATAACATTCTTATCAAGGGAGAAAAGATTGAAGTTTTCAAGGACTTCATTCCTCTTGGATCAACTATCAACACTCATGGAAGCAGCAGTTAAGAAATCAAATGGCGTATTGCATTAGGCAAATTTGTTGCATAAGACCTTTTTAAAATGTTGAGCAAAGATGTCAGCTTGAGGACTAAGGTGTGCCTGACCCAAGCCATGGTATTTTCAATAACCTCATATGCATGCAAAAGCTGGACAGTGAATAAGGAAGACCACAGAAGAATTGATACTTTTGACTTACAGTGTTGGAGGAGAATATTGAAAGTGCCATGGGCTGTCAAAAGAACAAACAGATCTGTTTTGGAAGAAGTGCAACCAGAGTGCTCCTTGGAGGCCAGGATGGCCAAACGTCATCTCTCATACTTTGGACATATTGTCAGGAGGGACCAGTCATTGAAGAATAACATGTTTGGTAAGGTTGAGGGTCAGAGTAAAAGAGGAAAACCCCCAGCACGATGGATTAGCAATGTGGTAGCATCAGTGGGGTCAAGTGTGACAACAATTATGAGGCTGGCCCAGGACTGCAATGTTTCATTCTGTTGTGCATAGGATCACTCTGAGTCAGTACCCACTCGATGGCACCTAACAACAACAGCAACATTGGTTTGCTAAACATAGAGCCATACAGGTGATCACAATTCTAGACCTGAAGGATGACAAAGCATCATAATTTCAGTTACTCCAATATACTTCTTATATGATTTTGGGGTTTTGTTCTAAATTTTCTCCCACTCTATTTAAGACCTTCTAAAGTGATGCATCTATGATTAATTGGTAGTGGTAGCCAGGTACCATCTAGTTTTTTTGGTCTCAAGGTCAGGAAGGCTCACGTTCAAGTAGTCCATTATTCCATTGGACTATTTATTTCCAAACATCTTCAATTTTCATCACTCTTATTTCCTCTGGACAAGGAGAGACCAATTGTTGCACTATATATGGCTGTTGTTGAACTTTAAGATCACTACTCCCAGTGAATACTATGCAAAGTGGGATGTAGAACATTATCTTCATGCACTATGCTATACCAATTGACCCCAATGTCCCTGAGACTGTGGTTATGAGGATCTGATCCAGGAAATCATTCCCTTAAGGTAATATCTAAGAAGTTTTCATAATTTTGACCTCTGCATGCTTCACGACAAAAGAGTTCTAGTAGTGTAGTGGGATAAGTAATGGGCAGCTAACCACAAAAGCAGCAGTTAGAATCTGCCAGCTGCTCTATGGAAGAAAGATGATGCTTTCTGCTCCCATAAAGATGTACAGTCTTGGCCACCCTAAACAGGGTCACTAAGAGTTGGAACTTTCTCCATGTTACATAACCACCACACCACTATGCTTCACCACAGTCATGGACATGTGTGCAGCAAAGGTAAATCTCCATCTATAAATATCTTCTGCCAAACTTTTATATATTTGTGAGTATACTCCCATTCTCCCTCCCACACCTATTCAGTCTGTGTGTTGATCCATACATCTACCCAGGATCACTGTTATTTCAGGGCTGTGTATTTAACAGTATTTACTTCTGCTGCCTTTAACTCTTTTACTCCTTCCATGTCTTCTCCTGCCTTTATCATTCTTCTGATAAGCTTCCTCTTATTGTATATCACATCTTTCATCACATAAGTTAACATGTATCTACCCTCTAACCAATTACTTTTTCCCTCTTCCCTCCCAGCCTTGATAATCATCAAGGAATATTTATTTTAGTATGAATATCTTTTTCCCCCTTTTTTTTTTTTTACTTTTTGCAATAATTTTCTCATACAATAATTGTCTTTTTGTTCTTGACAAATTTCACTCAGTATAATGTCCTCTAGGCTAATCCATGTTCAAGAAGTGTTTTACATATTCATCTTTATTTGTCAATATTGTATGGTATTCCATTTTGTCTATGTACTAAAGTTTGTTTATCTATTATTCCACTGAACATTTAGGTTGTCTCCATCTTTTTGCTATTGGGGACAGTATGGCAATAAGCATCGATGAGCATATGTCCATTCATTTTATAGATCTTATGTCTCTAGAATATATACTATGAAGACGATTGTGAGGTCATATAGTATTTCTATTTCCAACATTTGGAAGAATTGTCATAGTATTTTCCACAGTGGTTATAACATTTAACAGTCACAACAACAATGTATGAGGCTTCTAGACTCTTCATACCCTTGCCAGATTTTTTTTTTTTTTTGTGTGTGTGTGTGTGTATATGTGTGTTTGATATTTGCTATTAATGCTGGGGTTATATGATATCTCACTGTTGTTTACATTTTCATCTCTCTAAAGGAAAATATTCCACCACACACCAGTCAGTTTGTCATACTGTGGCAGTTTGCAAGTTATTTTGATGTTGGAAGCTATGCTATTGGTATTTTAAATACCAGCAGGGTCACCATGGTGGACATGTTTAAGCTGAACTTCCAGAATAAGACAGACTAAAAAGGAGAGGTGTACTACTTTGGAATGTTTAGACACTGAAAACCATATGCACAGCAGTGGAACTTTTTCAGGTATAGTATCAAAAAATGAAAACATGAATAACAGCAGAATATTATCAGATTTAATGCTAAAAGACAAGCACCTCAAGTTGGAAGGCACTGAGAAGAGCTGCTTCCTCATAGTAGAGTTTACCATTATAAATAAAGCTTTCAGGACCTTCATTTACTGATGAAACACATTTAAAAATGAGGAGAAACAGCTACAAACATCCAATAATAATTAAGATATGGGATGTATGAAGTGTTAATCTAGGACAATTTGAAGTTATGTAAAATGAAATGGAATGCAGAAAAATTGATATCCTAGGTATTAATGAGCTGAAATGGACTGGTATTGGCCATTTTAAAACAGAAAATCATATGGCTTACTCTGCCAGGAACAACAACAGCAACAACAATAACAAAAATCAAGAGGAATGGCATCGCATTCATCATCAATAAGAAAATTTTAAGATCTGTCTTGAAGTACAATGCTATCTGTGGTAGGATAATATTCATACACTTACAAAGAAGACCAGTTAATACCACTATTATTCAAATTTATGCCCAACCACTACAACCAGTGATGATGGAATAGAAGAATTGTACCAACTTTTTCCACCTAAAATTGATCAAATGTGTAATAAATATGTATTGATAATTACTTTTGATTGGAATGGAAATTTAGAAACAAAAAGGAAAATATGGTCTTGAGGATAGCAATGATGCTGCAGATGACATGATAGAATTTACAAGTCATTTTATCATTGTAAATACCATTTTTAAATAACATAAAAGGCAACCATACACATGGACCTCACCAGATACAATATTCAGGAATCAAATTGACTTAAACTGTAGGAAGAGATGGTGGGAAAAACTCAATATCATCAGCAAAAACAAGGCCAGGTGAAGACTGTGGAATAGTAGATTGGCTATTCCCATTCAAATCGAGGCTGACAATAAAGAAACTTTAAAAAAAGTCCACGGGAGCCAAAATATGACCTTGAATATATCTCACATGAATTTAGAGATCATCTCAAGAACAGATTTGATGTATTAGACACCAATGACTGATGACCAGAAGAGATGTGGGATGACATCAAGAACATCATAAAGGAAGAAAGTAAACAGTCATTAAACAGAAAAGAAAGAAAAGACCAAAATGGATGTCATAAAGGACTCTGAAACTTGCTCTGCAGTGTAGAAATGCTAATGCAAATGGAAGAATTGGAGGTTAAAGAGCTGAACAGAAAATTTCAAAGGACAGCTAAAGAAAACCAAGTAAAATAATATAATGAAATGTGCAAAGACTTGGAGTCAGAAAGATAAATAGGAAGAACACACTCAATTTCTCAAGCTGAAAAGATTGGAAAAATACAAAACAAAACAAAACAACTCAAGCTTCAACTTGTAATATTGAAAGACTCTTTGGACAAAATATTGAATGATGCAGAAAGCATCAAAAAAAGATGGATGGGATCTATAGAGTCACTGTATCAAAAAGAAATGATTAATACTCTACCATTTAACAGGTAGCATATGATTAAGAACCAATCCTACTGAAGGAAGAAGTCTGACCTGTCCTGAAGACATTGATGAAAAGCAATGCTCCATAAGTGATGGAATATCAATTGAAATCTCCCAACAAACTGATGAAGTGCTAGAGGTGCCAACTTGTCTATGCCAAGAAATTTAGAGACAGCTACCTGACCAGCTAGTTGTAAGAGATAAATATTTGTGTCAATTACAAAAAGAGGTGACCCAATAAAATACATAACTCATCAAACAATATCATTAAGATCACATTCAAATAAAGTTTTTATTTTAAGATAATTTAAAAAAATGATTGCACCTGTACATCAGAAGGAAACTGGCAGAAATTCAAGTCATATTCAGAAGACATGGAACTAGGGATATAATTGCTAACTTGTGCTTTATTGTCTATGTAAAGTCTGACTGCGTGGATCATCAGAAGTTGTGGATATCATTCTGAAGAATGACTACTCCAGAACACTCAATTGTGTTCATGAAGAACCTGCTCATAGACCTCAAAGTAGTCATTCAAACAGAAGAGGGGGATAATAAAAGGTATACAATCAGGAAAGGTGTGTTTCAGGGTTGAATCCTTTCACCATACTTATTGAATCTACATGTTGAGCAAATAATCTGAGAATCCGGATCACATGAAGAATGTGGCATCAGAATTGGAGGAAGATTTATAAACAACCTATGATATATGAATGACACAACCTTGCTTGCCGGAAGTGTAGAGGAATTACAATACTTACTTATGAAGATCAAAGACCACAGCCTTCAATATTGATTGTACCTCAGTGTAAAGAAAATAAAATTCTCACAATTGCACCAATAAGTGCTGTCTAGTCTGTTCCAACTCAGATAGTGACCCTGTATAGAGATTCAGATTTTTTAAAAAGTCTTTATAGGATAGAAAGTATCATCTTTCTCTCACAGAATGACTGGTGAGCTGGAACTGCTGACCTTGTGGTTTACAGTCCAGTGCTTATCCTATGGAACCACCATGCTCCATACCAAAATATAGCATCGTGATAAAGAAAAGATTGAAGTTGTCAGAGACTTTCATTTTGCTTGAATTCACAATCAAAACTCAGCAGTCAAGAAATTAAATGATGAGAGAACAAACAAGATGGCAGATTGGGTAGACATGCAATGAGGAGCTGTCAGCAACAACACAGAATATCGGACCAAGCAGGCTCAGGGGATGATGCCAGAAACCTGAACTACATATAAAGGAATATTTAGAAGGTTTGAAGGCTTACAGCTAGTGGAATTTGTATCAGAAGCAAGAAATCCATTGCTTTCTAATCCAAGACACTCAGCTGCTCTTGGAGCCACCATCTTGGGAAATATCAAGCAAGGGAAGAATCAGAGCAGCCACAGATGCCTGACAGAACGGTTTAAATAAAGGTGTGGACATTCTTTTTTGTGTCTGTTCACTGGCCTCTCGCTAGCTGTGCACCTCCATTATGGTGACTACAGGGGATGCTGGAGCGAGTAGACACCCCATCCCCTACCCCAAGGGTTCTACTACTCATGCACACAGCTCTCCTCAAAATTTGAAGTGACAATATCCACTTAAAGCCAAACAGCACTGCAAAACAACCACAGCCAGCCCTGAACTGTTTATCACTGGGAAAAAGACCTGAATGGGAATTGTGGAGTGGGCAGACAGACTAAAAAGGCAATAGGCTGAAAATTAAATCCTGAATTATGTCACAACGGCCACATCTTGAAATTTCTCAGGAAGAAGAGTGAAGAGTGAAGCCCATCTCCAGATCACATCTACCTGGAGGCAATCAGAAAGCATAAAAAATACCAAAATACACACCCATCTAAGTATTAAGGTCAAAGATAACTCCTGAATATGCCCCCAAACCAGAAATAGATGACCATATGAGCACCTGTCCAGAAATGAGATAAAGAGACTGAGACAAATGAGCTGGAAATAGACCTACACTTCATACTGGAAGATGGGCAGGCTTTGGAAATGCCAGAGAAGGAATTCAGAAAAATGATTATAAAATGCATCAAAATACTATACAATGCAGTTGAGAAAAATAAAGGAAGAAGTCAGGAAAGGACTACAGGAACAATCAAATAAGATAGATTCTGCATAGGAAGAAACTCAAAACCTACAGAAAGAGGTCCAAATAATTAACAATAGAATATCAGAAATGGACAATACACTGAAAGGGCAAAGAAGTAGAATTGAAGAGATAGAAGCCAGAACTAGTGAGCTAGAAGATAAATCTCTCAACACTACTAATATAGAAGAGCAAGCACAAAAAAGGATAAAAAAAAATCTGAAGAAGGCCTAAGATTCACGTTAGACAACATGAATAGGAATCATTTAAGAATTATCAGCATTATGGAACAGGAAGAATCACAGAAGTCCACAGAGGACATAGTTGTTTACATGCTGAAGAAAATTTTCCTAACATCCTGAAAAGCAAAAAGATAAGCATTCAAGAAGCTCAATGAACCCCAGGAAGGATAGACCCTAAAAGAAAATCACCAAGACATAAAATGATCATTCTCTCCAAAATCAAAGACAAGGACAGAATCCTAAAATCAGCTAGGTAAAAGAGAAGTGTAACACACAAAGTCAAGCTAATCAGATTAAGCTCAGATTTCTCAACAGAAACCATGCAGGCAAGAAAGCAATGGGGAGACATATATAAAATGTCAACCAAAATTCTCTACCCAGCAAAGCTGTCAATCAAATACGATGGTATAATCAAAATATTCCAGGATAAAAAGAAGCTAAAGGATTTTTCCAAAGCCAACCCTGCTATGAAAAACATCCTGAGGGAAGTTCTGTAGACTGAGAACCAACAAGAACAGACACCAACAGAGAAAGGCATATGTGGCAGCATCACCCTGAACACAAGCAACAAATGAAGGAGTCAAGAACAGAATAAAATTTTAAGAACAGAGAATCTGGGAGGTCAGTCTATGTTCAAAACAATTACAATGTGAAAGAAGGTAAACACAGAGGAACAGAGATCCAGGTGGTGAGAAGGTCAGGTAGATTACTGGATAAAATAGACTGTCTTAAATGAAGGGAAGAATTCATGGAATATAAGATAACTAAAACAGTTGGGTTGAGGTGGGAAATTTACTTTGGGTGTTGTGGAGGGCAATACAAGAAGGGGAGGAGGTGGAAGAACAAGATAGATAGGAGAACACTGAGACAGGTTTACATGGCCAAAGTGGGACAGAGGTAAATAGAGATGAATACTCAACCTTGAAATAACAGGGCTCTGTGATATAGCGATCTAGGCATAGTTTGAAGAAGGGAAATAATACTAAAATGCTTGACTGTCTTATGAATATTGGTTTCCCTTGCCTTCTATTGTAAAATAGACACTTGAGTGGGATAGAAAGGAATGTTGGGCAACATGATTACATAAAACCTGTAAGCCCGTCTTTAGCCTATAACTGATTGGAATACCTAAAAGGGGTTCTACAACTTGCCCAGTGAAATAGGCCTTGTGCAAAGCCTTTACAGAGTATAGGACCTTAGGTGAAATCCTGAGTCCCATCCAGAACCTTATGAGGTGGGACATTCCCACTAGAAAGGACAAGCAGACTGGAACAGCTAGAGTGACAGAAGATACATCTTCAAAGAAAGATCATCAGGAAAAACCCAAAACAAAAATGTCAGCATGACTGGCTACTACAAGAATAAGCAAGGTGTTCTCTGGGAGGCCATCAAGGCAAGCAATCAAATTCCTTCAGGACAAATTCCCCTCTAATACTGAAACTCAAAGGGAACACATGAAGTGGCATGTTAGCTTGTTGGCAACCACATTGGTTTACTGGTGAGTGGAAGAGGGGGAAAGGCAGCAATGAACAAATGGGCTGAGTTCAACCACAGTCCATAGACCCCTGTTGACCTGCAGATGAGAGAGAGAAGAGGAAGGTCTGGTTGGTTCAAAGTGTGATGAGACCTGGGGACACTTGAGCCCCTGGACAAGGACACAGCCACAGAAGGCTAGAGTTGAGAGTGAAGCATCCAGTTGATATGAAGTGAGGGGAGATACACAAGAACACCCAAACTTGCAGATAGTACCCATTTGACCCAGCCTCGATGACTTGATAATCAGAACTCGACTAGAGCAAGATTACAAATAATAACAATTTTTGATAAAGGAAACAAGGGTAAATTGCTACAATTTGATGAACCTGACCTATACTGACAGAGGCAGTAACTGTAAATACCAATAGAGAGGAATGGAGTCTTCACATCAAGTATCAATCCTATCCCCTCTGTACACAGGGTAGATAGGGATGGGCAACTTTAGACATTGGCTACCTAAAATGAGGGGGCGATAAAGGCACCAAGTGACTGGTTTACAATGTTTCAAGAGGGAGTTTAATTTAAGAGGGTGTGGGGGCGAGGGGGGGGAAGAAAGAGTCCCCACTGAATAGTTTTCATCTTATCTGGATGGGTCTGGTGAAAAGAGATTGGGATAAGATTTGTATGATTCAATAGTGAATAATTGTTATCATGACTAATTGCGACTATCACAATTGTAAACGCAGAAGTTTTATAACAAAAACAGGGGAGTGGTTAATCTTACAGTCCAGAAACAGAGTACCCTAGGACCATGAAGGGAGAAGAGCACAAGCAGAATGTGCTTATCCAGAGAAGCAATGTGCTTATCCAGATGTCAGATATGAAGGCAGAGATGGGGATATGGAGATAGGGAGAGGCTGAGGACTCTAGATTCATGGGAAGAGAAGGTCTAAGAGCTAGTGGTCAGGAGGCAGACTTGCTCTTTGGAGGCATAAATTATTATATATGGCTGAGTGGTATTTTTTGTTTTGTATTTAAAAAACAAAAAACTAAATTGAATAGAGAGAAATACTGTTAACTGATAGTACATGGAGGGATTATAATCATTGTAATGTAACAGGTGTATGATTTATTGAATATAAAACTGATGGTCTGCCCTATAAACTTTTACTCGGTCAACAATAAAAACCTTAAAAAGAGAGAGAGAGAGAGAGAGAGAGAGAGAGAGAGAAATCAAAGTACATGACTTATTGAATTAGACAAATCTGTTGCATAAGACCTCTTTAAAGTGTTTAAGTAAAAGCAAAGATATCAGTTTGAGGAATAAGGTGCTCCTGACCCAAGTCATGGTATTTTCAATAGGCTCATACACATGTGACATTTGACAGCAAATAAGGAATACCTAGCTCCCAAATTTAGTGCCTGGAGGCACCCTATTCTGAAAGCAAGCCTCCAGACAAAAGTCACAAAGCTTTACTTGCCCTGTGGATTGGGAAGCCCATTGCTCTTTCCTGTGCTCTGTCTCTTGGTTCTGCTTTTGCTGTTCCTCTGCCACTCCTCTGTGTTGAGGAGGCTCAATGTACAGGGATGCCAGCTTCAAAGGGTGGGTTCCTCTCCTGGATCTTATTCTTTGATGGTAATGATGCCTCCCCTTCTGATTCTGAGAAGCTCATTTTATACCCATGTTAGAGTTCCAATTTTTACAGTCACAACTATGTTGACCATTCACATGGAATAATACAATCCTATCAGAATCTTCTCCCACCTTCTCTTACCCAGATCCATTAAGACAAAAAAGCATTGTTTTGTGGGAGTTATAAGAGCCATATGAAGTAATTCCATGCTTTGCAGATGCACATAACTCTCTAAATTTTAGGATGTCCCCATCATCTATTTTATGTGTTACTATTTGTTTCCAGTAATATTTGATTGTATATTCATGACATGTATCAAGAGTCCTAAGTTCCTATACATTTTTTCATTGATGATCCTTGTAGTTCCAAGTTTCACATTTAGGTTTTAGATGCATCTTAAATTTGCTTTTGTATATGAGAGCAATGGGTCTTACTTCATTCTTCTGCAAATGAATATGCAGTTTTGCCAGCACTGTTGTCAGAAAGACTGTCTTTCCTCATTTAATGTGTTTCAGATCTTTGTCAAAGATCAGTTGACTATCAGTGGATGGATTTACTATTGGTTTCTCAGCTGTTTCCCAATAATAAATGTGTCTTGTCTTGTACCAGTAATAAGCTGTTTTAACTAATCTACTACTATGGTTGTATAGTTGATTTTAAGATCAAGACGTGAGAAGCATCCTATTTTGTTCTTCTTTAGTATTGTTTTTCTTATCCAATGTCTCTTTTTTTCACACTGCTTTGTTAATTTTTCCTTATCTTTAAAGAATGATGCTGGAATCTGGATTCAGATTGCATTATATCTCTAGAATGTTTTTATTAGTACTGACATATTCACAATATTAAGTATTCTATTCATGAGCATGGTATAACTTCCCATTTACATAGGTCTCTGTTTTCTTGTAATAGTGTTTTGTAGTTTTCTATGTATAGGCATTTTGTTTCTCTGGTGAGACATATCCCTTAATATTTCTGGGCCTGGTTGACAACTGTAAATGGTATTGTTTTCCTGATTTATTTTCATATAAAAATACAACTAATATTTATATTTAGATCTCATACTCTACCACTTTGTTTAATCATTCAATGAGTTATAAATATTTTCACATTTTATCTTTAGGATTTTTATGAATAGGATATCATATAATCTTATCAGACAGAGAGTTTTCCTTCTCCTTTATTGTTTTGGATGTCTTTACTGTCCCTTTCATGACTTATAGCACTGGCTAAGATCTCCAATACAATACTGAATAGGAGTGGTGATAAGGGACAAGCGAGTCTGAGTCCTCTATGGATGGGGGATGCTATCAGTTTGTCTTCTTTGAGAGAAATGTTGATGGTTGGTTTTGCTCATATGCCCTGAATTTTGTTGTGGAATTTCCCTTTTATAT
>NW_006408654.1:7268420-7293276 GCF_000296735.1 Chrysochloris asiatica
TGATATGATCATGTAGTTCCTTTCCTTTGTTTGATTTATGTGGTGAATTACATTGATTGTTTTCTAATATTGAACCATTATTGCATACCTGGTTTGAATGGCACTTGGTCAAGTATGATGTTAGGTTGAGTTGACCAGGAATTTCAGAATTTGTGTTTGTCAGTTTGTTGTACTGTGGTGGCTTGAGTTTTCTTGTGATAATGGAAGCTAAGTCATCAGTATTTTGAATACCAGAAGGGTCACCCAGGGTGGACAGATTTCAGTTGGTTTTCCAGACTAGCAAAGACTAGGAAAAAAGGAGAGGCAGATTACTTCCAAATATTTAGCCACTGAACTTTATGAGTAACAGTGTCAAATAGCATCAGAATATAGAATATTGAAACATTATGGTCAGAATATGGTCAGATTTAGTGCCAGGAGATGAGACCCTCAGGTTGAAAGACACTCAAAATATAACTGTGAAGAGCTGCCTCCTCATAGTAGAGTTGACACTAATGGAGCAAATAGAGTAAAGCTTTCAGGACCTTCATTTGCTGATGAGACATGACTCAAACTGAAGATCACAAGCTGTACAGATACATTAATAATCAGAACATGGAATGTATGATATATGAATCTAGGTTAAAATAAATATTTATCAAAAATAAAATGGAAACTATAACATTAATATTGCATTGTTGTTGTTGTTGTGAAGTGCCGTCGAGTTGATTCTGACCCATAACAACCTTGTATAGGGTTTCCAGGGAGCAGCTGGTGAGCTTGAACTGCTGACCTTGCAGTTCAAATGGCTTTGCAGTCTGGCACATTAACCCACAGTGCCACACTAGGACTCCTAATATTGCATTGTTGTTGTTAAGTACCGTAGACTCGGTTCCAACTTAGAGTGACCCTGCACAGGGTTTCTGAGACTGTAAATCTTTATGGGAGCAGAAAGCCTCATCTTTCTCCTGATGAGAACCTTGAGGTTCACAGCCCAATTCATAACCACTACACTACCAGGCATTAGTTACCTGAAATTGACTGGTATTTGCCATTTTGAATTTGACAATCACATGGTTTACTACGCTGGAATGACAAATATAAAAGGAATGATGTCATATTCATAATCAAAAGAACATTTCAAGATCTTTCTTGAAGTATAATGTTGTCTGTGATAAGATAATATCCATATGCCTACAAGGAAGACCAGTTAATACCACTTACTTTAGGTTTTCTAGAGAAGCAAACCCAGTGAAAGACGTATATCTATATAGAAAAAGTTATTATTTTACAACTGTAGTGCCTCAGGTCCCCAGCAGAAGAAAGAGTCTCTACCACATGTCTATTGTATTGGGAGCAGTCCACCCCACAAGGAAGCATCCTTCAATTGATTGACTGCTCATTAGCCAGCAATCAGAGAGTTAGCTATGCCTTTTTTAGGTATCATCACCATGGTCATAAGCAAATCCCCACTTCTACACCTTTGGAAATCCTGCCATAGTCAAGTTGACATAAAACCCTAACCATTATATTCCATCCTTGTCAACTTGACACCTATAAACTATATGCATAATCTCTAAATAAAGAAAATTGTACAGTCATACTTGCACCTCATGTGATCTTAAGCACATACAACTGAAAACTCACTGGCCCCATTTTCATCTTAAATGTCACAAATCAAAACAAAAGTATTTGATGCACACATAAATGAATATATATATATATATATTCATTTAAATTTCAAAGGGCATATTCTGCGAGCCAGCCTCCTGTCTCTGATTCTTCCATTGTCTCTGCTGTCACCACTTTCCCAGGCAGGATCCCACGCTCCACTCATGTTCTTCCTTAATGATGGTCCTGGGTTCATCTATTCCAGAAATGAAAGATTACTACTCCCCCATTTTAATTACACATCTCTTACGATTATTTTTGCCTATTAACAATTACTTGCTAATTGAAATAATAAAATTCTTTCAGCATCATCCTGCATCCCTTTTCACTAGAACCAACTTTAAGAAGAGGAAAACTAATCAGTGGGGATGTTTCTTTGTCCTCCTCATTTTAAAACTAAGCACACTCATGAAAGCTTATAAGCCAGACACTTCATGCCTTTATGGGGTTACGTGCTGTTGAGTCAGTTCTGACTCATAGTGACCATGTATAGGGTTTCCAAAGAGCAGCTGGTGGGTTTGAACTGCTGACCTTGTGGTTTGTAGTATACTTTTTTTTTTTTTTTTTGTCTATTTGAATCTCCTTTTCTCCCAGCAGCTCTGGGATGGTCTGCATGTCTTTTTGAATGCAAATGTCCCAAGTGTGAAGGTTCAGGGTGGGGCTCAGTATTCCACCTAAGACCTATACTCTACAAAGGCTTAATGGAAAATGACTATTTTTTTTCTGAGCGAATTCTAACTCCTCTTTTAACAAATCCAATCAAACATAGGCTAAAGGTGAGCTTTCAAGTTCTTTGTAATCCTAATTTCCAATATTGCTATTACACATGTATGTCTATTTTACAGTAATAGGCAGGAGAAACCCATATCCATAAAGAAGTTAAACACATAAAACTTTTAAAAACACTCTATTTCAATCTTTTCTTCTGCATTGGACTAATGCCATTCATATGCATATGGTCTTGGGCCTCTGGCAGGGTAGATTCTAGTAGGCCCAGGCCCTGTATCAGCTATCCTGTGTCATTGGCTCCAGGAAACTCCAGAAGCAGACTCTTCTCAGCTGAAATATTTTATCCCACATCCCTTCATTATTTCTCTTACAAAACCTCAAAATTTCATAGTTCTGGAGTCATTGCATTGAATTCTGCTCACAGCAGCAACTGCTTAAACCAAATGGAAACTATATCTGACATCTACTGACTCCTCAAGAGGAAAAGGGAATCAAACTCAAAATCAGCCCAAGACTGATTCCTATGAAGAGGAGGTCAGATATGCCTGTACCCTATATCAATGCTTTTCAAATTCAGACTTGAGAACCAATTTAGAAAACACATCCTTATGATTTTTGTTTCTCTAGAACTCTACTCTCAGTACCATGTGTCTTAGTCCAGGTTTTCTTGAGAAGCAAAACCAGTGAAACATACTCACACAAACATATATATATGTTTATTATCTTACAATTTTAGAGACTGGGATTTCCAGGGTAAGAAAGAGAGTAAGAGTCCCTCCTCCATGCCCATTATATTGGCAGCAGGCCACAGTCCAAAGGAAGCATTTCTTCAGTTGATTGGCTGTTCATAGCCACTCATCGTAGAGCTAACTATGCTTATATTAGGTTTAATCACCATGGGCATAAGCATATCCCAACTACTAATCCTCTAGTAAGCCTGGCCTACTCAAGTTGACACAGCCCTAACCATTAAAACCACTATGGCTCAAATTTAAGCACCAATTACTAAATTAAATTGATCAAACAGGCAATCAAGATTGTTGATAATGTTGGTGAATGGAATGCAAAAACTGGGAACAAAGGGGAAGGAACTATAGTTGGAAAATATGGTATTGGTGATAGAAATGAAGCTGGAGTTTTGTAAGACAAATGACTTCTCCATTGCAAATACCTTTTTTAATAGCATAAAGTATGGCTATAATCATGGAGCACAGTGAATGGAATACACAGAAATCAAATTGACTACATCTGTGGGAAGAGAATATGGAAAAGATTCACATTATCTGTCAAAATCATGCTAGGGGCAGACTGTGGAACAGACCATTAATTGCTCATACTTAAGTTTAGGCTGAAGCTGAATTAAAATAAGTCCACAATAGCCAAAATATGACCTTGAACATATTCCACCTGAATTTAGAGATTACTTCAAGAACATACTTGAGGTATAAGGCACGAATGACCCAAAACCAGATTTGTAGGACGACGTCAAGAATATAATATGGGAAGAAAGCAAAAGATCATTAAGAAGATAAGAAAAGGAAAAAAAAAGCAAAGCAGATATCAAAAGAGACTGAAACTTGTTCTTCAGTGTAGAGATTCTGAAGTAACTGGAAGAAATGAGAAGGTGAACGAGCATAATGGAAATTTTCAAAGGACAAGCCCAAGAACACAAAGTCAAGTATTATAATGAAATGTGCAATGGGAAACCAAAAGGAAAAAACATGCTAGGCATTTTTAAGCTGAAAAAACAAAGGAAAAAAATCAAACCTCAACTTGAAATACTGAAGAATTCTATAGTCAAATTGTTGAATGATGCAGAAAACATCAAAAGAAGATGGAAGGAAGTCACAGAGTCACTGTACCAATCCATTTCAAGAGGTAGCTTATTATCAAGAGCCAATGATACTGAAGGAAGAAGTCCAAGGTGTATTGAAGACATTGACAAAGATAAAGACTCTGGGAATTGATGTAGTAAAAATAGAAATCTTTCAACAATCTTAAAATACTTACTAATGAATATCAGAGATTATAGTTTTCAGTATGGATTACACCTCAATGAAACGAAAATGAAAATTTCACAACTGGACCAATAATGGAGAAGAGACTGAAGTTGTCAAAGACTACATTTTGCATACTCATGGAAGCAGCAGTCAAGAATCAAATAATGTATTGAGCAAAGATATTACTTTGAATACTAAGGTGTGCCTGACCCAACCATAGTATTTTCAATCACCTCATACACATGTAAAAGTTAGACAATGAATAATTAGACTATTAAAGAATAGATGTATTTGAATTATGGTGTTGTGATGGATATTGAAATTACCATGGACTGTCAGAATGACAAACAAATCTGTGTAGGAAGAATTACAGCCAGAATTCTCCTTAGAAGCGATGATGGTGAGATTTATTTTCTTGTACTTTGAACATGTTGTCAGGAGGGGCCAGTCCCTGGAGACAGACATAATGCTTGGCAAAGTGGAGGGTCAAGGAAAAAGCAGAAGTCATCCAATGAAGTGAACTGATACTTTGGCAGCAAAAATAGGCTCAAACATAACATAATAAGGATAGCACAGGGTGTGCAGTGTTTCATTCTATTATAAATGGGGTCACTATGACTCAGAACTGACCTGATGGCCCATAACAACCAACAAAAGTGGCTCTTGGCCTCATGGGTGGGGTTTCAGAGGATGTGGTAGTAGCTGGGTTGTCTGCTATCTCCCTTTGATGTGTGAAATAAGAAAGTATTCACATTTACAAGGGGGGAAAGGAAAAACAACTAATAAAGGAAAATAATAAAGGAGAGGGAGAAAAAAACATCAGCAACAAAAAAGGATATAATAACTAAAATGAGGAAATTAAAACCATGGAAGACAAAAAAAAAAAAAAAAAAAAAAGAAAAAAAAAAACAAAGAAAAAAAAAAAAAAAAAAAAAAAAAAAAAAGAAAAGAGAGAGAGGAAATAGAAAGAACACATGAAATAAGATTTGTTAATGTTAAGTGCTGTCTAGTTGGTTCTGACTCACAGCTTCTGAGTTTCTGTGGCTGCTGAGTTTCCACCAATAACTGACCTTACAGTTCAAACTGGCCTTGCTGTCTAGTGCTTATCCTGCTGCACCACCAAGTTGAGGGATATGGAAAAAGAAAAGATAAACAAGAAACTAGAGGATAGTTAAAATAAAAGCCAAGATGATATAAAGAAAACATAAGTGAAGAAAAACAGGACAATAATCAAGGAGTAGGAGAAAAAAGAAAAAGAAGAAAAATAATTAGGGCAAGGGCTAGACCAGAGAGGGAAAAATTGTGGTGGGTCCTGCCAATCAAGGAGTTCACTAGGTGGAAGTAAGAGGGATAAGAGAATGGCTTGCCTGGTCCTAGATGGAGTTCAGATAAGACTAGGTGTTTCTGTGTTCAGGACATTCAATCAGGAAGTAGTTAATGCAGGCACTAACAGTGACTAAGGTTAGGGTTTTTGTTCTTAGAAAGAAATTCTTCAAGCTCAGTGGACACCTGGAGTCTGGGCAGTTGGTTACAAGAGTAATTGTTAGTCTGTGTCTGGCCAAGGACTGACTGTATGATCTTCAGTTCTGAGGAAGCAAAGGTCACCTACCTTAAGGCACTGGAGTATTGCACTAGGCACATTGTTCACATTGATGCCACTCACAGTGATACAGCTATGACTTCTGACAGAGCTAGGGCCATGTTATGGGTAGATGAGGGTGCAGGCTGGCCCTGCCTTAGGTTACCAGTGAGAGAATTGCATCTTTCTCATCACCAGCTATTGATGTGTATCCATGTCATCAGGCCACCATTTGAATCCAATTCTGCTTACAAAAGTTCAAGATGGCCATGCTGAATCCAGTCAGAATATTGAATGGTTCCTGAGCAATATTTAAAAGGATTATTCACATAAATCTCCATGGCTCTGAGACCAGAAGAACTAGATGGTGCCCAGCTACCACTACTGATTGCACCAAATGAGATTACATTAGAAATCTCCAAATAAAGTAGGAGCTAGGAGTCCTGGTGTGGCACTGTGGGTTAATGCGCCAGATTGCAAAGCTGTTTGAACTACAAGTTCGGTGGTTCAAGCTCACCAGTCACTCCTTGGAAACCCTATAGAGGGTCGCTATGGGTCAGAATTGACTCAATGGCATTTAACAATAACAACAATGTGGAACAGAGCTCAAAATTATTTTTTTTAAAAAGACTGTATTTACTGGTCAGAAAGAGACTGAATGAACCCAAGACTATGGCTCTCAGAGCCCTTCAGATCTGATAAAGAATTCACTCTCCTGTCCAATTTTCAACCAATCAGTTGATAGGTATTTAGTAGGGACAACAACACTAGTAAGCTATGTGCATCTCAAAATGGTCAACTATTCAAGAACAAAAGGGCGCCATTTACATGGGAACAAGGCTCAGAGGGATTAGGAAGAATGATGGAATAAATATAGGACTCAGAGGAAGGAAGTGGGATAACTATTTTTACATGGAATGGACTGTAATCATTGAGATGAAACAAAATATGTGATTTGTTGGATGTAAATCTGATTATCTGCTTTGGAAGCTTTCATTCAATTCATAATAAAAAAAAATTTTTTTAAAGAATTATTCAGTACTCATAAGGGTAATTCCCATTCATCTTGAGATAGTCTTCTTATGTTATCTTATGGATAACAAAATGGTGGAATTAAAAAGGTGTTACTACTCCATCCCCTGCCTCATCCTCTAAAGTTGCTGCTACTTAGACTATTGAATTGCTGATGAATGATTAAACTTCATTAACAAGGTAACAAATTTAATGGCAATGATTGAAAGAATAAAAAGTACTTAAGAGTGTTTAGATAGTGATGTTAAATAAAACTTAATCTTTAACAAACAATGATTTATGCTTTTTAAAAATATATTTACAGACCCAGAAATGTTCATGTTGGTTTGTTGTGTTCTGAAAAGGCAGACAGTTCATAAATTCAGTTATGAGCCTAAATTAAGGAAATTGGAATATAGAGTAGAGCCGCATTACAATTTACACTTAAACTAGCATAAAGCTATCCTGAGTATTCAGATTTATAGAAGGTATTACTATGTCTTGTTCTTGTTGGATAAAAGATAACCAAACCTTGTAATAAATTTTTGAAATATTACAAATCCAGGAAACAGGCTAGATATTATAGAATTTTATTTTTTATTTGAAGAGACTTAATCTGGAAAGGGAAGTATGGCACTGTGGGATAAAGCAGTGGACCTCAAGGTTGGTTTGAATCGCAAGGTTGGCATTTCAAACTCACCACCTGCTCCTTGGAAACCCTATACAGGGTAGCTATGAGTTGGAACAGACTTGACAGCAGTTAACAACAATAGCGCTAGAAAGGAAGTATTTGCCTTTAAACTTAATGATTTATTTATGAAGGATGTCATTGCCTGTGTCAGATGGCTCTCGGATGAAAGCAAAGAATACCAGTAAGATTTTTTTTTGTGTCTTAATAATTATGCAAATGAATTTTAGTGTATCATACCAAATTAGGGGAACATGTGCGTAAAACAGAAATTCTAAACCACTTAATTATGCTCTTGCAGGACCTGTACATATAGCAAGCCATAGTTGGTCAAATAGAACTAGGAGACAGTTCATAGTAAAAGCAAAAAAGGTTAGCATCAATGTTATATCCTTTTACCATAGCTAGCTAATCTGTATGCTGAGAAAATAATACAAGAAACTGGGATATATGAAGATGCATTTGGCACCAGCATAGGAGATGGTATTTGTGGATAAATAAGGTTTTGAGATACCATTTTAAACACCATTACCAAGATCCTGTTTCGCACTGCAAGATAAATAGAATACCTCAAGATTGGTAGCTCACACTCACCAATCACTCTTTGGAAACCCTATACAGGGTTGTTATTAGTTGAAACTAATTCCATGGCACTTAACATCAAACAACAAGACGAGCATATTAAAAAAAAACAAAAAAAAAAAAAACCTTAAAATAGAAGACATTTCATCTTGAATGTTTATTTACCTATGAGTAACAAAATTCGGCAGTGGTTGGCAGTAAGTTAAGCAATTAAATTGTAAATGACACATTTGCACCCTTCATGTGCAAGCATAATATCTCCAAACATCTATGTAAGGCTGCTTGATATGATGACAGAACCTCCACAATACTGTAGATCCTTGTTAATACATGATGGCATTGACAAGAAAAACCAATGTCCATCAATTGGGATTAAGATGGCCTCACATGCCCTGTTGTGTATCTGGAGACACTGGACTTGTTGACTATGGAATTGTATTTTAAATTTAAATTATTTTCATTTGGAAGAGTGGAAAGAATTAATTAACTGCTGAAACAATAGAAGTAAATTTTTAAGAAAACTTATGAGTTTTTCCCTGCATAGTATCGGAAGGGATACTTCAAGAAGTTCATAGGAAAATCCCATTATTTTTTAATTCCATGTTTCATAAGCTTTTTGAAGCTTCCTCATATTTCCATGTCACTTGAGACATTAATTAATACAGTAAGAATATAAGGAATGAATTTTATTACAGCACTTTTCACAATAGCCAAAAGATATTTGGAAACAACCTAAATATCCATCAACAGATGAGTGTATAAACAAAATATGGCATATATTACATTTTGTGAATGGTTTAAGTGTTGGTTTGAATTTTGTACAAGGTTAATTGATTAGCTGGGATGAAGTGGAGAGTGGAACAGCTGAACACATCTGGTGGTAATTGATAAGAAGGAGGGCTGCACTCAGTTCCCTCTTAGACAGAGAGAAGCTGCCGTCTACTTGTCAGCTCAGTAATGCATTCCTTGCATCTGCTGCCTCCTGTCTGTCTTGGGAGCCAATGATAGAAGCCGTCTCTACCCATTGACAGATGAAAAAAGATGCATTTATGATTCAGGAGCTCTTCAGCTGCTGAAATAAGCTCTATTCCTTCCTCCATTAGTGTTCAGGTAGGTGAAACTGTGGACTAGGTTTCCTGTATGAGAAACTTCTATCTACTTTTAGGAGAGAACATCACATAAAATAAACTCATGTGTTTAGCACAAAAGCTTATGCATATGTATGTATTTTCTTTTTCTTTAGGACTATTCATAAATACATGCACACACAATTAAAGGAATACAGACATGTCTGTTACCTTAGTAATAGAACTCATTTTCCTTTTATAGTGTTTTTTGCTTTATTCCAAATGAGTAAAAGAAAAAGAAAGTGTTCAGATAAGTCAGATATCAGGTATTCTGTTAAGATATTCTGTAAGGCATCATCAATCCATAACCTATCAGATATACAGAATGATAATCTATATCATACTTTGGAAATTTAATATGCATGCCATCACCTAGGAATTGTATTAAAATGCAGATACTGATTCAGTAGTGGGTCATGGGTGAGTTCTGAAAGTCTGTATCTCTGATCCCTTATGATAATCATTCCAATCCTTGCACTACATTCTAGGCAAAAAGGATATAAATTAAGTTTGTAAATAGAGTGGAAACAGAAGAAGGCTGATTATTTTACTTCTCACTAATTGGTAGCGTAGTGGTTACGAATTGGGCTACGAACCTTAAGGTCAGACGTTCGAAACTACCAGCTGCTCCGCGGGAGAAAGATGAGGCTTTCTACTCCCGTAAAGATTTACACCCTCGGAAACCCTATACAGGGTCGCTATGGGTCGGAACCGACTCGATGGTACATAACAACAACAACAACAATTATATGAAACTAATTTTCACATTTCTATTTTGAGGATACTTTTTTGTTTTCTTAGGAAAATCTTGAAAATAAAATGAATTAATATGTCTGAGACCAAACTCATCAGTTTATACCTATTAGAGTACAATATAATTTCTAAAAAATGGCACATATCAGAAATGTTTCAGTTAACATATTTAATCAGTACCTCATACATAAATCAAAATATTTACATTGTACTAGACATCTGCTACTCATAACATTTGGATTCATAGTCAATATCCATGGAAGCAGCAGTCAAAAAATCAGACAACATATTGCTTTGGTCAAGTCTGGTGCACAAGAACTTTTTTAAGTGTGAAAAAGCAAAGATGTCACTGGAAGGTGTGCCTGACCCAAGTCATGCTATTTTCAATTGCCTCATAAACATGTAAAAGCTGGACAATGAATACGAAAGATCAGAGAAGAATTAATATGTTTGAATTATTGTATCGTTAAAGAGTATTGACTATGCCATGGACTGCTCTGGTAGCGTAGTGGTTACAAATCGTGCTGTAAACCACAAGGTCAGCAGTTCGAAACTACCAGCTGTTCCGCGGGAAAAGATGAGGCTTTCTGCTCCCGTAAAGATTTACAGCCTCGGAAACCCTGTACAGGGTCGCTATGAGTCAGAACCGACTCCACGGCACATAACAACAACAGGGACTGCTAGAAGAAGGCAAATATACCTTGGAAGAAGTACGGTCAGGTTGATATCAGAAATAAGGTTAGTTACACTTATGTTTAGATAAAAGACAAGTTTTGATCTTTTGGTTTGAAGAAGGTCATTTAAGATTTTGAGCATTGGTGGAGCTATACATAGGCACTGGACTGAGAACCACAAGGACTGAGGTTCAAGCCTGCTAGTCAGTCTGCCTTTTGTTTTCACCAGCAACTCTGTGGGAGAAAGATGAGGCTTCCTGCTCCTGCGAAGACAGAAAGCTCAAAACCCTTATACAGGGATGCAATGAGTCGGAACTGACTCAAAGGTACTTAACATCAACAACAAATATCACTCTTACATTCAAATTAATTGCATACAATTTCTCCTCTCTACTAAACTATGTGCGGTTCTGCAGGAGAAAGATGAGGCATTCTGGCTCCCATAAAGATGTATAGCCTCGGAAACCCTGTGAAGGATCACTATGTGTCGGAACCGACTCCACGGCACTTAACAACAACAACTAAACTATGTGAATACTTTTTTTTTTTTTTACTTAACTGATTTAATTCACTAGTCTAAATTTTAGGACTCATCTAAAATTTTCAAAAATGAATGTTTTCCCAGTTTTCATCTATCTTTCCTTTCATCTTTTCCATTCCTCGGGCAAACAACGAACTTGCCATCTCCTTAAATCTCAAATCTATGTCCCTTAGTTCTCTTGTTTCCTGGCCACAGGTTTAGAGTTAACTGATTCTACTGGTATTCCCATTAGCACCACAATTAGCGATCTCAAAGGTAGCATGCTGTTTTCTCTCTCTCCTCTATTCACTTACTCAATTAGCTAACCAAAGTAATCTAAACACTTATATCACTTATTGGTTAAAGTTAAAGTAGAGTAGTGGTTATGATTGGATCAGGCTGCTAACCTCAAAGTTGGCAGTTCGAAACTATCAGGTGTTCCGCGCGAGAAAGATGAGGCTTTCTGTTCCCATAAAGATTTACAGCCTCAGAAATCCTGTATAGGGTCGCTATGAGTCGGAACCGACTCGACCACACGTAATAACAACAATATATATATATATATTTATTGTTAAGTGCAATCAGGTCGATTATGACCCATAACGACCTTGCATAGGATTTCTGAGGAGCGGCTGATGAGTTTGTACCGCCAACCTTGCGGTTAGAAAAGACGGTTGGAAAACCAACTTTGCAGTCCAGCACATTAACCTACAGCGACCCTTCCCCCAATATGGTTCCACGGGCAGTGATCTCAGGATCCAAAACTTGTGCTCTCAATCTTTCTTCCTGATGGTAGTAACATTCTTCTCTTCTGCTTGTGAGATGACTCACTTTACACCCATGTTAGAGTTCCAAGTTTTTTTTTAAATCACAATTAACTCTGTTAACAATCAGTCAAAACTGAATCATATCATCCTATCAAAATCTACTCACACTTTCTCTTACCCTGACCCATCAGTAAAGAGTCATCTCGTGAGAATTACTCAGAGTTAAGTACAAAAGAGACATATTAAACAATTTACTACAACACAACCCTATTCTCTTTTATGTTATGATATTCCGTGCCTATACACTCTTCTCCATACATATAGATTTGTTGTTGTGGTTGTTATGTGCCGTGGAGTCGATTCCGTACAGGGTTTCTGAAGCTGTAAATCATTATGGGAGCAGAAAGCCTCATCTTTCTCCCACGGAACAGCTGGTAGTTTCGAACTGCTGACCCTGAGGTTAACAGTGGGATTCATAACCACTACGCTACCAGAGATATATAGCCTCTTAAAAATAAATAGAGTGAGAATATTTTTGAAACAATAAACATTTAACTAGGTCATGTGGGCAGAAATTAATCTCCTTAAGAGAGAATCCAAATTACTGAACTAGACTGAGATTATCATACTAAATTTCATCTAGTTCCCCTCTATATCACAAATCTCTGCTTTGTCAGGTTAGAGACTCGAGAGGAGGATCATTTCATTTAGAGAGAAATAAAGAAGATAGTTTTCTTCTTCATTAAAAAATGTAGTGTTTATAAAATTTTGTAACAGTTGCAGTCAGTCATACTTTGAGCAAGGAGCTCTGATGACATAGTGGGTAAGCACTCGACTGCAAGCTGAAATGTTGGCAGTTCATATCCACTAGCCATTCTGTGGAAAACTGATGTGACAGGCTGCTTCTGTAAAGACAGTTGTTTCAAAGTGCTGTCAAGTTGGTTCCAACTCATAGTGACTCTGGGTAAGAATTTCAAGAAATGACTGGTGGATTTGAACCACCAACCTTGATGTTAAAAGTTCAGTGCTTATCTTACAGTGCCACACAGGGATGTCTCTGTAAAGATTTAAGATTATAGCTTTTGAAACCCTTTGGAGTCGTTCTACTTTGTCCTAGAGAGTGTCTATGAGTTAGAATCCACTCATTGGAAGTATGTTTTTTGGGTTTATATTGTGAGCACCAGGATTTGTGGTGGTGCAAACAACTAAGCACTCAGCTACTAGCCAAAAGGCTGATGGTTTGACTCAATGGCACTTAACAATATACTGAGACCAAGAGCTATATCTTTTTGACTTACAGCCCACGGTTTAGCCACTCAATACAAACTTTGGAACTAAGGGATAGATTTGCTATTTTTCCTAAATAGCTCAGAGACTGAAACATAATTATGACTTTAAAAACTACACTTTTCTCCACTGATCATGAACTCTTTTATTTTCACTTTTTCTGGAGCCTTAGTATATTAACTACTCCATTTTGCCCCAGCATTTTCAAGCCTGGTTTTATTACTTATTTTCTGCTATATTTATAAGCATACAAAGCATAGTCTCTTCTTGAAACAAGGAGCAATGAAAGAATGTATATGAACATTCTACCCATTAGGGTATTTCTATAACGTTGTCCCTTTCAAAATATTTTTGAATGGGGATTTAGCATACTTGTGTCCATTTCTATGCATCTTTCTCTCTCTCCTTTACCTTTGTGTCCTCCTTTATCCTTCCTAGCTTCAGAGAGCTGACCTAAGGACTGAGGACTAGCTTTACTGAATACAGACACTATTGATTCCCGATTGATAAATGGAAGAGCATATTTCCTTTCTCCTTTCTCCTTGACATCTCTGGAAACCTTGGCTCTGACCAAACCTTCCTTACTGATGCTTTGTTCTTTCACAAATTTAATAAAAAGTATACTAATTCTCTCCCTACTTCTAGAAAAATGTTCTTTAATAAAACATAATAATAATAATAATTTTTGTATTTGCTTCTCACCCCCTCACTAAAGTATTTCCTTTTAAAGACTGGTTTATTCCAAGTAGGTTTCTACATTTCTACTTCTAAAGATTTTAGTCATCTAGAGGCATAACTGGAAAAGTTGAAGAGTACAGAGGTTAAACTAGAAATATGCATGGTAGATTCATAGTTCACTTACATTATTAATTATATGACCTAGTACAAATTCTACTTGTACAAGTATTGGTTTTCTTTTCTGTAGGAGTAGAATAATGACTATATCTACATCAAACAATTCCTTGGTGATTAAAAGGTTAACCTTAAAAGTGGCATACATCACTGACACATACTAGATAAAAGCTAGCAATTTTTATTCTTGATATTCCAACCATGCATTTTCTTCTTCTTCTTTTTTTTTTTTCTCCCTCCAGTCATTTGACTTGTTAAAGCCCACCCTCTTTCAAGAAGCATATCGTTTCCATTTTAGATTTCAAGATTCATTTGCTCCCTGAAGACTTTTTAAAGCATATATTGTCCATTAGTTCACTCATTACTTTTTTAAAAAAGTTTCTGTCAAGTGATATTAATCCATGGCAAACCTGAGGGATTCTCTTAGATACTTAACAAAAATGACAACAATATTTATGAGGCATCTTGATGTGGCGCTGGGGGCTAATGCGCTGGGCTGCAAGGTTGGTTTGTGCAGGGAGACCAGCTCTCAGCGGGGGTAGTGGGACATGAGAGGAGAAGCAGAGTCAGCGAATGAGATGAATGAAAGGCTTTCTCAGTCAGCTTGCTGTGCTGCCCGTGCTGTCCAGCTTGTTGCTCGCCCTTCTGCCTTCTGCTGGCCCAGCTCAGCAAGTCTTTATTTTTATACTTAAAACTACACAGTACATGAATTGACACTTTTATCTTTTCTTGAATTATTACACAGTCACAACATTCTTGCACCTGGTCAACCTTGATAAAAATATTTCTGCAATGTTCAAACTGACCTTCATCTCCTTTCTCAGTATGTGATAAACTGTTTCTTCTTGCTTCTACTAAAAGATTAACTAATTATCAACTTTTTATCCTACATAATGTACTATTATTTTCATAATAAAAGTATTACTAACATCTACTTATTTATTTTTCTAAAGTATTCATTAAATTGCTTGGAAGCTATGTGGCATAAAGCCCAACCTGGCTAATTGCTGCAGGAAGTGTAGATTATCAATCAAGTCAAAACTATCCTTTAGTTAAGTTCATTATTTTCTGCTTATTTACGCAGGTGCTTGTATGTAGGGTTTTGTGAATTCTAGCTAGTGACTGATTGTGGTGAGGTCTATGGGGGTAGGTCAGTTTGATTTTAATTTGTTATCTGCTTTTGTGATCTCACAAATGCAGTTACTTAGGTTTTCTATGAAAGGGAGTAATTTACACAATTCTCTTTGTATTCAATCCACTGAAGCTGAAAGCAATTGTTGCTAAACCAGTTTTTCCTAAGGTTTATAGAACTCATAGTGAAAGGCTGTGAATGTGGCCATATTATATAGTTTTATAAGTAAAATTAAGATTACTCTAAAGAGAAGGTAGAATGCGACTTCTGAGAGCCATCTGTCTTGCAAGATGACCTTTCCAACTGCCGGAACTGTGTCAAGTGGCAGAAGTGAAGCTGTTCTCTACCCTCAACTGCTCCCAGCACGTTTGAATCACAAGGTCGGTGGTTCAAGCTCACTAATTGCTCCTCAGAAATCATATACAGGGTTGCTATGAGTCTGAACCGACTCAACAGCACTTAACAACAACAATAATACTTTATGAACGTACATTACCATGCTTTTCTTCTGTGACAATACCAGGTGATTTCAAACTGAAAAACATTATGTTAGTGTTGTTCTGTTATGTGTTATGAGCAGAAAGCCTCATCTTTCTCCCGCACTGCTAACCATGAGATTAGCAGCCCAATTCGTAACCACTATGCTACCAGAGCTCCTAATTATGTTAATACTTGAGCACAAAATGTTTATACCACCCAGAATTATTTGGAAAACATTTTCTTTATGCTTAAAAAATATACATAATCATAGAGACAGTATGAGATAGAGTAGAACCTTACCATATAAAGATATTTCAATATTGCATTATTCCTTCCCTACTGAACTTTATATGCAATTATTATAAAAAATTTTACTTTTACAGATATTATAAAGCATACAATGTATTTTTATTATTTTATTATCTAGACTAAATAATTGCATTTTAAATAGGTTTGCATAGTAAGAAAAGGCATCCTGGTGTGGATACACTGGACTGTAAAGTTGGTTTGATTCACAAGGTTGGTGGTTCAATCTCCCCAGCGGCTCCTCAGAAACCCTGTACAGGGTCTCTATGGCTTAGAACTTACTTGACAGCATTTAACAACAACGGTAAGAAAAAATTTCATACTTACCTATGTAGTTATTACTTTGTATGTTTCCTGAATTGTCTGCTTATTCTAATACATGTGTTAGTTCTAACTGCTTTCTGATAACTATTTTTTTCTTTTTATTATCAAATTTATATTTTTTACTTCTCTACAAGGTTGGAAATTTTAGATCGGATGCAGGATATTTTTATATGTCTATAAATATCACTGAAATGTATTCTAGAATACAGTTAAGGTATTTGGAAACCAATTCTTTTAAGATGCTACTTTTAATATTCTGTTACAATAGTTTTGTGCAGTTGTTATTGTTGTTAGGTGCTAGTCTGACTCTTAGTGAGCCCAGGCACAACAAAAGAAAACATTGCTCAGTCCTACTTTAGTCTCACAATTGTTGCTATTTTTGAGCCCATTGTTCCAGTCACTGTGTCAGCACATCTCATTGGGATTCTTCCTCCTTTTCACTGACTCTTAACTTTACCAAACACTGGACTGCTAATCAAAAGATTGGCCATTCAAATCATCATCCACTCCTTGGGTGGCTATTCAGGGTCACTATGAATCAAAATTGACTCCATGGCACTTAACAACAATAGCTGCTACTTTACTAAGCAAAATGCCCTTTTCCAAACTGGTCCATCCTAATAGCCTGTGTAAAGTACATGAGACGATGTTTCACCATCCTTGTTTCCAAGAAGCATTCTGACTACACTTCTGCCAAGACAGACTTGTTTGTTCCTCTGGCCATCCAAGATACTTTCAGAATCGTGTTCACCAACTCCATCATCTGAAACACAATATTCGGATTCATCAATTCTTTCTTCTCCAGTATTAGATGACTTTGAGTCAACTCCATCATAGGGACCATATGCACAAAAGAACAAAACACATTCTGATCCTCTGGTATCCTCATAATTGTTTTTATGCTTGAGCCCATTGCTGCTGCCACTATACCAATACATTTCATTGGGTGTCTTTTCTTTTTCACTGACCCTCCACTTTACCAAGTATGATGTCTTTCTTCAGGGACCGGTCTCTACTGAAACCATGTCTTTCCTGATAACATCTCACCACCCTAGCATCTAAGGAGAATTCTGTACTTCTTCCAACACAGATTTCTTTGTTCCTCTGTCAATCCATGGTACTTTTAGTATTCAAGGCTAGTATACATTACCAAATATTTGTGAATAATGGGGCTTCCTATTCCTAGCTGTGGGGAACAGAAATTATTTCAGGCTCCTCTTTGGTGATAGTTTGCAAAGACTAAGACTAGAAATGACATTAAATAAATCACTGCTATGCCATAAGTAAGGCAAGAATCTTAGTCTGACTGACTCTAAGTTATTGAAGAAAGTAATACAGTTCATTCTTTTTATTCCCTTTATAGATCCAAGTACAGTGTAGGCAATGAAATAGTTAAATGTAAACTGAAAATGTAATTTTACATTAAAATCTTGTCAGAAAAATTCAGGTTGTTTTTTTACTGCTAATACTTTAATTGAGAATTTATGTTATATGAGTGTGCATGTTTGTGAGTGTTTAGAAATGAGGCCAATTTTAATAAAAGAACAATTTCAAGAGATTGGAATTTTCTTTTGAATATGGATAGAAGTTATTTTTATTATCTTAAAGTTTTCCTCATATATGCTACCTCCTTGCATGCTCCCACTTTCTAAAATTCTTTGGGTTTTCATCCATTTAATTATGTTTAATTAATTCCAGTACTTCTTAAACCTTAATCCCTGAAAGGGATATATTTTAAAGTTTTAAAGGGCCAGTTTAATTTTTTTTATTTTTAAAGTCAAATGTTACAAGCATATACTTATTGCTACATATGTCCCTTGAAACACTACTTTTGCTGTATACCTCAAAATTTGATTAGTTGTACTTTAAATTTCACTTACTTCAAACAATTTTTATTTTCTCCTGAGATTTATTTGACATGCTACTTTGAAATATGTTGTTTAATATAAAAACATCTGAGAATTTTCCAGTTATGTTTCGGTTGTTGATACTTTGCTTAATTCATTTGTAGTGTGAGAATGTGTTTTATATGATTTTTAATCTTTTCAGTTATTAAGATATGTTATAGTGCCCAAATTATGGTCTCTATTGACAAAAGTTTCAGCCTGAAAGGAATGTGTATCCTGCTATTATTGTTAGATGGAAAACTCTGTAAATTTCAATTAGATCAAGTTGATTGATAGTGTTGTTAGATAATTTAAAATTTTTTTCTGTTTGGTTGATCTACCATTTACTTTTATACATGTGTTGAAGTCTTAAATATAATGCTTGTTGTTTTGTTGTTATTGTTAGATGCCATCGAGTGAATTCCAATTCATATCAACCCTGTATAGGATTTCTGAGTACTGACTAGTGTATACTGCTAAGCTTTCTGTTGGCTATCCCATGCTTATAGTGAATTTCTCTATTTCTCCTTTTAATTATCTCAGTTTTTGCCTCATACACACATTTAGGATTATTATGTCTTATAGGATAATTAGCTTCTTTTTCATTATATCCATGATAATATATATTTTTTTGTTGTTCTAACCTTTGCTAGTTCTACAATTAATGTAGCTTTTCCAACATTGTTTCATTCAAGAATGATATGTTTTTCAGCTCTTTACTTTAAAGGTATTTGACTCTATGTATTTTAAGTGGTTTTCTAGTACAGAACATGTAGTTGAGTCTTATTTTATACTTTAGAAAAATAGTTTATACTTATTTTTCTGTTTGCATGGGTTTTTTGCTGTTTTCATTTCCTGATTAAATTTATACCAAGTACATTTTCTTAATTTATCATTTCTCTATATAGGTTTGGCAGTGTTTTTCTTAATTTATCATTTCTCTGTGTAGGTTTGGCAGTTTTAACTTCTACTTTTGTTCCTCAAGTGGTGATCTTAAATAATTTTATCATCCATATTTAATATTTCAAGTATAAATTTTGTGCAACTTACTTCTAGAATAATAAAACAAAGCCATCAGAATGTCCTATCTTCAACCTTCTTGGACTTATCCTTCCTAGAATATTTTATTTTTCCTAGAATTTTCAAACCAACCATTAAAAATCCTTTTGATCTCCATTATTAAGAACTGTATATTTATATTTAAATATTGGCTTATCCATGTGTTAGCTTAACATGATTTTTTTTTTTTTTTTAATTCTAAAATGAATTTTTTTCTTGTTGGATTTTTGGTAAAAGATTAAAGAGAATTTTTTCAGTCTTTCTCTAAAAATGTTTTATTTAATATTTTTCTTCACTATTGAAAGAGTTGTATCTAAAATTCTACATTTATGACTATGTTCTATCTATGTTCATGTACAAGACTCTGCTAAATGCTCATGGGTTTATTTAGTTCAGAGAATTAAATTCTGAGTGATTTTTCTTTGAGGATTGCGTCTTTCAAATAATCTTTTTGCTTTGCTCATTTTTTTGGAAATTCCATTTCAATGTGTATTGGAGCTTATCATCCTATCTTTTATGTTCCTTCTCTTTTGAATAGACCCATTTCTTAAAAGCATTTTGTTGTATTCTCTGTTTTGTTTCATATGTTGTTGTTAAGTGCCATCTAGTCAGTTCTGACTCATAGTGACCCTATATAGGGTTTCCAAGGAGCAGCTGGTGAGTTTGAATCACCCACCTTGCAGGTTAAACCAACATTTAAGTCCAGTGCTTTATCCTACAGCTCCACACCAGGACTCCTTTCAAATTCTATACTAATTGTTAGTTCATTTTTTTCTTTAGCTGCATTCAATCAATCCTTTCTAAAAAGACATTTTAGTTTCAATGGTCCTATAGTGCTGGTCGGTTTGAACCACAAGGTCCGCAGTTGATACTTACCAGTTACTCCCTGGAAATCCTAGACAGGTTCTCTATGAGTCGGAACCTACTTAATAGCACTTACCAACAACAATAATACTTTGGAGCTCTCGTGTGGCGCTGTGGGTTAATATGCTGGATTGCAAGGTTGGTGGTTCAAGCTCACCAGCAACTCCTCGGAAACCCTATACAGGGTCACTATGAGTCAGAACCCGCTTGATGGTACTTAACAACAACATACTTTGTTTTTAGAATGTCTTCTAATTTGGTATTACTTCAGATTGTTGTTGTGAAGTGCCATCAAGTCAGTTATGACCCATAGCGACCCTGTATAGGGTTTCCAATGAGCAGCTGGTGAGCTTGAATCTCCAACCTTGCAGTTCAAACTGACTTTGCAGTTCAGCGCATTAACCACAGGGCCACACCAGGACTTTGTCTTATTCTTTCAGTATTGTTTTTTTTCTCTTTTTGTATCCTTTATATCTTTTTGTTTCTTTTTGCCTGCACCCACTCAAACCTGCTCCTTTTTGTTTTTAATGCTTGATTTATTTATTTTAACATTTTTGGGGGTGTGAGGGATGGGCTAGGGTAGGAGTGGGGGTGGGTAGAAGTAAGGATTTAAGGTTGGGACTATGACTATGTCTAGGCAAGGCCTAAGACTTTGTTTAGTGTTAAGATTATAGTTAAGACTAAGGCTAGTGATGAGGTGCTGTAGGATAAGCACTGGACTGCTAACCATAAGATTGATGGTTTAATCTCACCAGCCACTCCTTGTAAACTCTATCCAGGGTTGCTATGAGTAGGAATCAGTCAACAGCACTTAACAACAACAACAACAATAATTTATGTAAGGGATAGGTATTAGGCTAGGGATAAGAGTAAGGATATGTCTAGTCTTAAGGGTTGTTGTTAAGTTCCATCATGTTGATTCGACTCTTAGCGGCCCTGTATATGGTTTTCGAGGTGCAGCTGGTAAGCTTGAATCGCTGACTTCGAGGATAAACAGACTTTGTAGTCCAGCATGTTAACCCACAGTGCCACACCAGGACTCCTCAGCTTTACTAATTAAATCCAAATTATGTTCTTTTATTAAACACAAAAACACATATCCTTATGGTATATAATAAAGCAAATGCACATATAAAATGTGTAAACATTCTAGGACCTGCCTGGTAAAGCTATATTCTAAAACATGTGTCTATGGACAGAAAAAGTGAGTTTCTTTATTTGAAGGGGGGAAAAAAAATAAATCATAAAGTTTATTGTTTATTCCCAAATAATTTTAATATATAAGTTAAACAAACAAACAAAAAACCCCAGCATCATTCACAAGTTTTGCTAGAGTAAAAAGATGTATATGCAAAAAAAAATTCAAGCTGTTGTACACATTGTTGTTGTTAAGTGCCAGTGAGTCTGTTCCTGCTGACTCATAGAGACCCAGTATAGGGTTTCTGAGGAAGGACTGATGAATGGGAACCAATGACCTTGCATTTCAAATCAATGTTAAGTACCACTGCTTGTCCTACAGCTCCTCACCAGGACTCAGATGTATACACAACAAATAATAAATGTTTATGCAAATTTTGTGTCCATTTTGAGAATGATGAATCAACACTGATTTATTTTTTTCTTAAAGATGGAATGATTTTATTACTGCTTTAGACACACTCTCTGGTAAAAGGTTTTCTTCCATGTATTTATCTTTCTGGAAATACTTAGAGTAAAAGATTGATACTTTAAATAGAATAACATATTTAATAACAATACTATTAGAATGCCATGTTTAAATATTTGTTCTTGATGTTTTGTATTTGTTTAAAGAGGGATTGAAGTAAAGCAATCTATAATTTGAATCCTCTGTAGAGTAGGCAGAAAGACTAATTATTCACACCCTCTTATCAGACGTGCAAATTTTACCATCTCCATGCCATTTAACTAATACTGTAATTAACTCTATTCTAGATAAGCTAATTGAAACTTTTTAAACATATTAGGTCCACTTAATGAATGTTCAGTTGTATAAAACATTATTGCAATTTGAGTTATTAAATACTCCCTTTGTCTGATTTTTTGCTGTCACTTAAATCTCAGTTATTATTAAGTTTAGTAACTCAATATTTGGGTTTAATTAGCATATAAAAATAGGAAAAATTTCATTTTTCATATCATAAAATTTATTTTTGCATCATGCATTTTAAAACAAAAATAATCTTATAGGTGAACTGGGGCAGAGGAAGCAGGTGGCGGCAGCAGCAGGACCCTCTCTTCCTTTTCTTCCTTTACTTTTCTTGTTCTTCCTCTTCCTTCTCCTTCTTCTCCTCATACCCTGTCACCACTTTCTTCTCCTGCCTTGGAGGGCATTTGCCCTCTGGTTGTCAATCGATGGCAGAGGCAACTATGGGTGTATCCAGTGTCTGTGCCCAGACACAGAAAGAAGGCTGTAGAGAGCAATAGCACAAAACACTGGACAAATCAGGTACAGGGGATGGTTCCAGAACCTGGAACTACATATAAAGGAATATTTATAATCATTGAAGGCTTACTGTTAGCAGAATTCATAGCAGAAGCAAGAGAATTAGCATTTGCTTAGTGGAGGTTATAGGCAGATGTCTAGCCTAGCCTTCTTGAGAGGGGTGCAGTCACCATGAGAAATGTGCAGCCATCTTCAGAAGGGTGCAACTATCTTGAGAAGGGTGCAGCCATCTTGAGAAGGCTGCAGTGACTATGGCAGCAAGAGAGAAATCCCATCACAGAGACCTGATTGATCTTCAGAGATAAAGGTGTGAACAATCTTACTTCTGCCCATTTTCCTATCTCTGTCTGTGCACCACCACTCTGGTGACTAGAGGGAGAGCCTAATAGAACAGATGAATTCCTCCTACTATACATGCACACAGATTGGCTCAGCTGTGAACTGTCTCCCACTATGAGAAAAACCTGGACTATTTTGCTACAGTTTTATTTATTTATTCCCCACCACCACCTATTTTCCCTTAGAGTGGGCTCTTTTTCTCCCTAGGCTAACCCAAGAAGAGATAGCAATTGTGGACATATAGCCAAGTTACAATCACACCCTATAAAATCCGCCCCCCCCCCCCCACTGGACAAGAGGCAATAGCAGCTACTATACACTACATAGATAACCAACACTTGCTAAAATTACTCTCGGTTGAATAATAAGAGAAGTGATAAGGCAAGACTATATCCTGATTACATCTACCAGGAGGCACTCAGGAAGCTTAATAATACAACAACATACATTCATTTGATTATTGAAAACACATCTAATTATTGAAAATACCCAAGAAACAGTCAAAGGTCTCAATTCATGTCCCAAAATGAGATAGAGTAGTTGAATTAAATAAGCCAGAGGTAGACCTAGACTTCACATTGGAAGGAGGAGAGACATTGGAACTCCCTTTGAAGAAATTCAGGAGAATGATATTGAAGTGCATCCAAACACTCACAGAGGAGGGTGAGAAAAATAAGGAAGAAGTCAGGAAAGTATTATAGGAACAATCAAATGAGATAGAAATAGCATTGGAGACAATTCAAAACCTGTAATTAAAAAAAAAAAAAAAAAAAAAGGGCAATACACTGAAAGGGCAAAGGAGTAGAACTGAAGAGATGAAAGCCAGAACCAATGAGCCTGAAGACAAATCTCTCAATACTGCTAAGCTAAAAGAGCAAGCAGTAAAAGGATTACAAAAATCTGAGAAGTGTAAGATCCATGTGGGACAATATGAAGAGGAATAATCTGAGAGTTATCAGAGTCTTGGAAGAGCAAGGATCTCAGAAGAACACAGAGGAGATAGTTGAAGAATATCTGGAAGAAAATTTCCCTAACATCCTCAAAAACAAAAAGATAAGTATTAAAGAAGCTGAATGAACCCCAGGAAGGGTACACCCCAAAAGAAAATCACCAAGACATATCATAAACAAGTTTTCCAAAATCAAAGACAAGGAGAGAATCCTGAAAGCAGCTAGAGAAAAGAGAAGTGCTACTTACAAAGGTAAACAAATCAGATCAGCTCTGATCTCGCAGCAGAAACCATGCAAGCAAGAAGACAATGGGGAGACATATATAAAACATTAAAAGAAAAAAAAAATGCCTACCAAGATTTGACTACCCAGCAGAGCTGCCAATAAAATATGATGGTGTCATAAAAGCATTCCAGGATAAACAAAAGCTAAAGGACTTTATCAAAGCCAACCCAGTGCTTCATAAAATCTTAAAGGGAGATATTTGGACTGAAAACTAACAATGACAGAAAATAACCAGAGATAGACATACATGGCAACAACATCCAGAAGTCAGTTGACAGATACAAGAGTACATAACAGAACAAAACTACAAGAACTAATTCGGAGGACCTGAAAGGTCCGACTACAATCCAAACAACTGCATTGTGAAAGAAGGGGGAAATATAGGAACAGAGATCCAGGTGATGAGGAGTTCAGGTAGATTTCAGGATAAGATAAACTACTTTAAATGGAGGAAAAAGTTAATAGAATATAGGGTAACATCACTGAAAATTAATACTTCACAACATATCAAGAAATGAAAAAATAACCCAATATATCCAGATTACACT